>NC_143398.1:12226454-12529484 GCF_052110815.1 Crocodylus siamensis | reverse complement strand
TTTCCAAAGTAATTTAGGCACTAGGAACATTTTTACATGTGCTCTGGGGGTGGGGTGGGGGAGATGCTTTAATTAGAGTGCCACTCTAATTAAAGCACCTGCGGTGTCTTGTGTATCAGTGTCCCCATGCTTCAAAATGGCAGCAGGAGCACTTCAACTAAAGCTTGTCGAACGAGCTTTAGTTAAAGTGCCCCACCATCATTTTGAAGTGCGGGGATGCCGAGACATGGGACATGAAGGCTACTGGAGCACACTCATTAGCACACTGCAGCAGACTTGACTGATTGAGTCTGCTCCAACGTGCTGTAATTACAGCACGTCGGAGCAGCTTCCCCACACGTCTGCAGGCTTCCCTACATATCTACCCTAAAACTTCTGATCAGATTAAAGTTCCTAAGCTCCTCAGTCGATTTTGAAAATGGGACTTAGGTGCTTTTGAAACTATCGCCCTGGTTATGCTTCTCCAAAACACGGAACGTTAACAATAGTAATAATTCTTTAGAAATGGAGGCCAACAAATCAACTGGTATTATCCACAATGAGTGGTTGCAAGCAGATTATGCGTTATAAACAGTAGTTATTGGCATGGGACAACAAATCCTTTGTGTAAAATAAATGTAAGCACTTACTCCCAAAGCAGCAGGGCAAGAGAACAATACTGTAATGACAGTAGGATTATTTTGTTCACAATGTTAAGTTTTATGACTGCCCATTAATTCTTTTTATAGTTTGATGAATCAGAGTGGGAATTCTTTGAAAATAATGTAGCATTTGAAAATAATGCAAGTGTGCTTCAAAGAGTAGAGCAGTGAATACTGATAGCATGTTTGCCACTGTGTGTTTTCAGTTTGCATGTACTCAGATCAGAAAAATAGGTACAGTGGAAAATCATCTGCTTCCTGGCAGTCCATAGCCTGTTTTCTAACCAGCTGAAATATCAACTGCATGCTCTAGGTTTCTAATATTTTATGCAGCCAAGTCACACATCAAGTTGCACGCTGTGACTCATTTTTTCCTAAATGATACATGTAATTAATTCAAGGTATTTAGACTAAAAGGTAGCTATTAGATGGTGTCTAAAATAAATTACATTAAATACAGATTAAGGGTTGATGGACACAGGTCATTTTGATAGCATAACCCCTTCCTTTGACATACCAAAGCTCCAATGATCATCATAAATAATCTTGTGATAAGCTTAAACCATTTTCCTTCAACCTTGCATCCATTAATAAAAATATGATGGATTGATAGTGCCAAGAGAGCAAAAGACTCAGCCAACCTGCCCTACCATTCATGCTTCAGTTAAGACCTGGAGAGAGAAACAGCAACTTTGGAGAGAAAGGTGATTGAGCTTAATCTCTATAGTCAATCCAATTTCTGGCATCTTTGTCACTTGTACAAACATCTTTAGAGGTGATGGTTGTACTTTCATAATATTGGTTCCTGTCCATAGCACTGTGGACTGGGACAACCAGGAACAATCAACAGATACCTGTTTTCAATCACTACCCCGACTTTGCATGGTGCTGTTAAGAGGGAATGCCTTTCTTCACAATTATAGGCGAGTATTTTAGCACACCATGGATTTTGAATAGGATAAATAAAACATCTTGTAAAATAATTGTAATGCTCTGATAGTAATAGGCAAAATTCAAAGGTTATGAGGTTCATGTCTAGCTCAGCATTCATATTACCCTGGGTCTGGCCATCTGCAGTCCACAAAAACAGGACATCGAGGACACTCTATAGAAGCACTCAGTTTTAGATGCATCAGCTCAGCCTGTCCAACAGTATTTCTAATTTGTGTCCCAGCCAAAATCAGGAATTGCACTGGCGAATAACAATTGGATGTTTTGCTGTCACAGTGTTTCACACAGCCCCACAAGCACTCTTTGGCCTTAATCCAGAGCTACTTATGTACTATAATCTATTGTAAGGCTTGACCCATCTTTTCCACTGAAGCTTCATGTCCTAGTTTCTTCCTAAACTGTGTTTCAGTTTGTACATTGTTGAATTATTATGTATGCCTGTTAACATTTGAAGGAATATTAAAAAAAAAAAAAAAAAAAATCAATAAAAAAAAATATTGTTTGATCCAAATAATCTATTTTCTTAAAATTTATTGTTCTTTCCCTTTCTACATGAGACTATAAGCCAAGGTAAATCTGAAGTCTCTAACTTGTACTCTTTTGTGTTTGGCAATATGCATATAAATAAAAACAACCCTCTCACAGCAAATACACAGAACAACTGTACTTTTCCCCATTCCTGTAACTCCAAATTGTGGCTAGAAATACTGTTCTCTGACCTAAAAACTTTACCACACAGCTAAGAAAAAAATAAAAACTTGCACTGCGGGCAGAATTTGCTTAAAAAGATGCAGTCATTTTAAAAGGAGCTGCAATTAGCATGGAAACAGATTTGGTCTTCACGCTGGTATAAGCAGCCAACAAATATTGTAAAATTGTATTTGAATTGTCTAGAGAAAAGATGCAAACCCACAGTTTTCCAGTGTCTTCTCCAGCAGTGCAAATCAGGAAAGATTTCACTCCAGCCAACAGCCCTGATCCTCCAGTACCTGGTACCATGCATCCTCATTTCCACTCATGTAAAGTGCTCTTATTCTGATACGTTTCACACTTGCTTTGCACATTTCTAGCTGACTACACAATGTGCAGAGCAGGGGGAGACTCAGGTCCAAGGGGGTAAAACTGGTGTCAATGAGAGTGGTGCCAAACCTGCATGCTCATATACCACTGACAGATGTGGAACACCCCCCACTCCCCTTTCCCGGACCCCTCCCTCTCCACCTCCCAAAATGCCCCCAAGACTTTACCAGAAGAAGAAGCACATTAGTTCGACCCAGGTCCCCAGCGTTTGTATAGATCGGGTGCTTCAGTAGGGCTTTTTGGTGCTTTTATCTAATTGAAAGCTGATTGAATCACATTTGTTTGACCTGGTTCACCCAACATCTGTAGATGGGGTGTTTCAGGGCTTTTTGGCGTTTTTATCGCTGATTGAATCAGCTATTAGATAAAAGTGCCCAAACGCCCCACTGAATTGCTTAATCTATAAAGACATTGGGCAAGCTGGGTCAAACTAATGTGATGCCTCTTCTGGGCAGGCACTGCACTGGGCACAGAGGTGTGCCAAGCTGAAAGTAAAGCACCATTTTGTGTTGGTTTTTTTCATGCCTGTAAGCAGATGATGTCTCATTCAAAATCAGCAGTGCAGCTAATGTGATGTCAATCATATATGTGCTTAATGCAAACACAATTCACTTTTATCATTTTGATTAAAACTGAGTCTGGTGAACTCTGATTTGCAGATTCTGTATCCCGATACAGGAGGGAACCTGTTGTTTCCAAGCTGTCATTTATCCTTTTGACAGGTATAAATACACTTCTGAGCAGATAATGAAGCTCTTCAGATCTGACAGCATTTAATCTCTCAACACGAACAGTTAAAACACTCTTAAATTAATCCTGCATTAGTCTAATTGTTACCCAGTGCATTTTCTTTTATTTGCCTTTCTGGTTTTGTTTTTACCTGTTATTTTTCCCCTCTAGTTTTTCAGTTCTCCTCCCCAGCAAGTTAACCGTTTATTAAACGGATGGGACTTCTAAAGCAGAAAGGTTCTTTCCTATTCCCTGACAAAATCTCCACAATGCATGTTGGTAATCTCCAAAACTGGTATTTGTTCCAGTTCCGCTCTATAATTATAACATGTCAGGTGCTACTTGGCAAGGTTTGTGCTTCCATTTACGTAGTTGGCAGGATCTGCTCAGGAAAGCAACAGGGGCCATGCAGCGTTCCTTGAGACAGTTACCTCTAACAGAATGGGATTGACATCAAGCCTGTCCTTCGCCCGTCCAACCACCTCTCCACAGTGCTGGCATACAATGAATACTGAATCCATTTCAAGACCTTGGTCCTTATTTTCCCAGCATTCAGCAGACTAGTCTTGGGCATCTCCAAGACCAAACGAAGCTCTGGGATGACAATAACATCGCTACTCCAGTCCAGAGAACACAGCTTGTGGGGATGATCTGAGGCTCTGAAATGAATTCCCACAAGAACCAAGGACCATCACAAACCCGTGTCTCCAAGTGCAAGGTGCAGTTCTTTGATGCGCCTTTTCCACCATAAACACACAGCAATACCCATAGGAGGATATATAAAACCTTAGCAAACAAAATAGCGCTCTGCACAGGCCATGCATGACGGATGCTGGGCGTGTCACTGGCTGCATTACTGGAATAACACCAACAATACAATTTTAATAGAGAACAGAACAGAACAGAACAGAATTCCTGACTCACAGCCTCTAATGTCTCGGTACTGACAGCACCGTTGCTCTCTGGCCTCAGCAAAAATACTCCTATCCCACTCAGAATGCTACAGCGACAAGCATTTTCTTAGCTTGTTGCTTTGATCCTGTCCTGCCCGTATTGCCATCCTCCTATGTCCTCCCAGTGAGGTATGCTGCTCTATTATACTTAAATTTAAGCCAGTGGCTTGCAGCTTTGAGGCCCTTTTTCTGCTTACTCCCACTCCACCTATCACCATGCTGCCACCCACCACCGCCCAGTTGCTAGATTTCTAAAGAGAATCATTGTGCCTCCTCTCAGGCTGCCACTTACACTGGGGAGGAGTTTGCCAGCAACGTCTGCGGACTTATCATCCTCCCCTTCTGCAGCTCCTGCAAAAGAACATTTGACAATGGGGAGGCTGCTGCACCAAGGCCATCCTGCTGACAAATATTGTCTCGCTATTTCATTGTACTCCCCATCTGTCCGTATGCACCTGTTGTCTCTAGCATTGCCCTCTGACTGGACAGCGACGTTGTGCTCTGCATTCCCCTTGCACAATGACTTGAGGCTCTATGGTAATACAGATAAAGAAACAATAAGGAAGAATCCTGAAGAGCACGGGAGGGGAAATGTGCTCAAATTCCTCCCTTATGCTGAATGAAGGGTTAGCAAGTCCCTGTTCCTAGGAACTACTCACCCTTTGTTCTACCTGCCACCTATCTGTGTATGACGGATTAAGAGCCTAGAATCAACCTTCGCTCCTGGGCAATGGGCCACACACATCTTGATTTGCAGCCATAATATCCCCTTTGCCTCAACCCTGTGGCTTCAGGCAGCAGAGCACAGCACACTACCTCCTGAGATCTAAATCATCACTTTCAGGGCACTGACACTGCACCGTGACAGGTGCTGTAGAAATAGCTGCACAGGCAGACAGGACCCGGTGGCACTCTGTCCAGGATCCATCCGGTACCTGGGCTGTGCAGCAGGGAAGGGTGCTGGCATTTTCCTAGTCCCATCCCTGCCTTTTTCGCCCATTTGTGATCCTAGGAAGAGTTCTGAGGGCTGTCTAGAGGCAGAGGCAGGAACAGGGTGTCATGGAATTGGGGCTCCTACAGGTACCAGAAGAAGCTGGTGGGAGATGGCATCCAGTGACATTAGTCTCAATGCTTGATGAGTAAGTGCTTGAGCACAGGCAGTACAAGGGAAATGCAGCATTCAAGGTGTCACTTGTGCTTGGCTCTGGCGCAACCTTATTGGAAAGCATCACAAAACGTTAGCAAAGAGCTAGATGAATCTTGCTTTAAATGACCTGTTTCAAGCCTTACCAATACATTTCACGATCAGCCACAAGGAGAGGACCTTCAGGTTCAGATGTCAAATGACAGTCCAGAAAAGATTTAAGCTGCCATAAAAATACCTGTGGATAGAGGTAGCCCTGCTGATCTGAGGCTTCTGAAGGAAGGGAAGTGACGCTGAGGTCTCAAAGCCAGAGGGACAGGTGAGGAAGCAAATGACAGTGACCCACTGAAAACCTCCCCTGACCTGGAGGTCGCTGGACATTTAAAGCTGGAGGGATGACTGGTTTAGAAGGGTGATTATCTCACAGAGAAAGATTATCACTGCACATGGACAAGATCAGCTCTGCCAGCACCATCCAGGAGCAAGGTCAACAAAATGTTTCAGTAGGATAAAGATGACATTATTGTCAGGAGCTGGAGGTCCTCTGACCTGACAATCTGACCATCAGTTTTTGATAAGGTTTCCTTTCCCTTGTAAGCTGTACTGCTCCTGGCGTGCACAGCAGAAAGCCAGAGGCCTCTACTGATGCACTCACCCCATCTCTCCTGGCCTAATATATGACAGCGGTCCTGGGAAGAAGAACGGAGAATGCCTAATGTTTAGCTTGGGGCCAACCATCCGGGGACGTTAATGAGTCCAGGTTAGAGGCGTAACCTCCGCCTGGGGCGATCGCAGAGCTGGAAACAGGCTGAATCCTCCCTTCCGCAGACGACAGGCAGCACCCAGGAATGGGCCTGATTGGGACTATGATATGGAAACACTGACTGCACAAGCTCTAGTTAGTAAAAAATTCAAAGGGGCCCTGCCTTGGCAGAAATCCCAAGGGCGATACAGTGGCAATAATTTCACTTCTTGTCTTGGGTGAATCAGTCTTCCAGAAAAGCCACCTCCCCTCAGCAGGGAGTGGTAGTTCACGCATACCTCAAGGGAGATGCCCCTCTACGAAACGGTGATGAAGCAAATCTCTAAGGGATTACGAATGCCTTTGGGAGATGGTGCTACACCTTTCCACCTGACCCAGAATGGCGGTCTCAACCTACCTGTGCTGGTTATACAGGAAAAGTAAAACAACTCTGCAGCTACCAAATAAGCCAAGCAAGCAAACAAGTCTGCCCCAGCCACATGTTATATTCTAAAAAGACAGAAGAGTCAGCAACCCTGAAAAGTCCTGAAGGGCATGAGTTATTGCTAAGCCTTTTTAAGTGAGCAGCACCCAGCTATGGGTGATATGCAGCAAAAGAGAACCCTAAGGCCAGAGAGACAGACTGAAGCTGGTGTATCCATCTGACCTCCTGCCTCAATTACTCCTCGTATCCCCCTTGGAATGAAGCCAATATTTCCTACCCCCCATCTCACCACTGGGAAAACTGAGGTGAGGGGTGGGTGTCCTACCCAGAGCTAAGGAAGAAGGTACTATCAGAGCTGGGATTGAGGCTCAGTTGCAAGACCCTCAGTGGTCAACCATGAATTTGCTTCACTGGGGCTTTCAATCACACTCCAGGACTGTCCCAGAAGCTCTCACCTCCCAGGCTGTGGCTGTCTCAAGAAAGAGCTCACCTATGGGCCTGTTTTTATATAAATTAAAAGTCAAGGTTTTTCAGCAGTTTTAAACTCTATCAGCTCCAGCAGCTTTCACTGTGACCACAAGGTCTAGGGACAGAAGTTAGGCATAAACCGGTTTAAGTGACCAGAAACTGGTTTAAACCTGTAACAGAACAGAAACTCAGTACACATACATCAGTTTCAAAATGGCTGAAGCTGGTTTAAGATAAACCTGGTTGAATGTAGTATCAGACTGAACTGATTTGGGTCAAACCAGTTTCTGAAATTTCTGTCTCAAACCCCTTTCTGGTTCAAGTTAAATCACAGTCCCCCAGCATCCCAGCGTGCTTTGCAGCTCTGGACTGGGCTGTGTTGTCTTCTTCAGAAAGCAGGGCTGGTCCCATTCCTCTGCTCCCTAGCTGGAGCAGTGAGGGCTGGCTGACAAGGGGATCAGGGGGCATGCCCAGCTGGGGATACAGCCCAGTCTATGGTGGGGGACTGCCTCCCTTCCCCTCCCCCAGCAAACCCCAGCTGGGGGCTGGGGCCAGGGAGAGGGGTTTCATAGTTTCATAGTTTCTAGGGTCGGAAGGGACCTGAGTAGATCATCTAGTCCAACCCCCTGCCATGGCAGGAAAGATTACTCGGGTCAAATGACCCAGCAAGGTGTACATCTAACCTCCTCTTAAAGACCCCCAGGGTAGGAGCCAGCACCACTTCGCTTGGAAGTTGGTTCCAGCTCCTAGCCGCCCTGACCGTGAAGTGGTGTCTCCTGATGTCTAGCCTAAACCTACCCTCTGCCAGCTTGTGACCATTATTCCTGGTCACTCCTGGCAGTGCTCGTGGGAACAGGGACTCCCCCAATGCCTGCTGGTCCCCCCTGACTAGTTTGTAACAGGCCACTAGATCCCCCTCAGCCTTCTCTTGTGGAGGCTGAACAGGTTCAGGTCCCTCAGCCTGTCCTCATAGGGCCTGCCCTGCTGCCCCCAGATCATGCGAGTGGTCCTCTTCTGGACCCTCTCCATGTTGTCCACATCCCTCCTGAAGTGCGGCGCCCAGAACTGGATGCAGTACTCCAGCTGCAGCCTGACCAGTGCCGCGTAGAGGGGGAGGATCACCTCCTTGGACCTGCTCGAGATGCATCTGGGGATGCATGACAAGGTGCGGTTGGCCTTCCTGACTGCATCCCCACACTGCCGGCCCATGTTCATCTTGGAGTCAATGATGACTCCAAGATCCTTTTCCAGCTCTGTACTGACAAGAAGGGAGTTCCCCAGCCTGTAGGGTTAAACATCCCTTCTTCTGTTCTAATTTACCACTAGCTGCAACTGTGAACTACAAAGCCCAGAAGCACCTGGAAGAAAGAAAAGGAAATAATGAACAACTCTGCAGTTCTGCTGCTGTAATTCTGAACTTCAAATCCCAGAGGCCTCAGAGGCAGAAGGAAGAGGAAGTCAGCACACAGCCAGGGCCATGCTCTAGCACCTCCAGCTTCTGGCCTGAGCCACTGCAGGCATGTGGCTGCATTTCCTGAATCAAAGGTAAACGTCTGGTCACTTCTGTTTCAATTTAATCTGTGCAGTTTAGACTAAACTGCAAAGGCCGAATCAATTATCATGCATTAGCAAGTGCCTGACGAACAGGTCCAGGGAGGTGGTACTTCCGCTCTATGCAGCATTGGTCAGGCCGCAATTGGAGTACTGCGTTGAGTTTTGGGTGCTGCACTGCAAGAGGGATGTGGACAACCTTGAGAGGGTTCAGAGAAGGGCCACATACATGGTTGCCTGCAGGCAAAGCCCTACGAGGAGAGATTGAGGGACCTGGATCTCTTCAGACTCTGTAAGAGAAGGCTGAGAGGGGATCTTGCGGCCGCCAACAAATTCATCAGGGGAGGGGGGACAGCAAGTAATAGACGTTCTGTTTACAAGGGCACCCCTTGGAGTAACTAGGAACAACGACCACAAACTGATGGAGAGCAGATTTGCGTTAGACATCCGGCAGAACTTCTTTATGGTAAGGGTTACCAGAATCTGGAATGGGCTTCCAAGGCAGGAGGTGCTCGCCCCTACCTGGGGGCATGCACCTGACTGGGGTCATCTAACCCCAGCGCTCTTTCCTGCCCCGGGCAGGGGGTCGGACTTGATGGTCTACTGAGGTGCCTTCTGACCCAAACATCGATGAATTCAGCCTCACGTTTTTTGACTGTCCGTACCGAGCCAAGGGGCTCCTATAGATGTGCAATGAGGCTGCTCCAATGTGCTGTAAATCCAGCACGTCAGCGCAGACTTGATTAATCAAATCTGCTGGACTGCGGAAATTAACACACTCCAGCAGTCTCCAGCGTCACACGTATCAGCATCCCGGCACCGAAAAATGGTGGCAGGGTGCTTTAAACTAAAGCCCGTTCAATGAGCTTTAGTTCAAAGCACCTGCTGCCATATTTCAGCGTGGAGATGCTGATGAATGTGACACGTGGACGCTTTTGATCAGCACAGCTCGTTAATTAAAGCACCCCCACCTCCCCCTCTGCCTCCCAGAGTACACTTATAAATGTCCACAGTGCTTAGCAACTTGGACATGTCAGCCTTTCTCCCCCTGTCTTCATCCTCAGGAAATGGAGAGCCTCCAGCATGGCCTAATCTGCTTCTATGTCCAGAAGGTTTCTGGAGTGCACGGTACCAAGTCAGAACAAGTCACTTCATAACCATCATGGGTATAGAGCTCACAGGAGCCTGACAAAAAGGTGTGATCCTCGCCTGCTTCTGGCATGTACATACAGGACATGCATTGGCTTATGACAATAATGGGTTTACAGAAGCTCTGACCAGCAAAGTAACCACTGCATCTCACTGGTGCTTTCTGAGCTGTTGGGGATGGTGGCTCATTGAACAGTGCAGATGATCGATAAAGGGTCAGACTTTCCTGTTGTTTGCAGTGCAGCAATTCGGCAGTAGCTCCATGGACAAGAGGAGCTACACAGGTGCAGAACTAACATGTGTGAGATCAGAATCAGGACCAGATGCAAGCGTAACCTCCAAACAAATAGCTTGCGTTATTAGGCAAATTGAAGGGAAAGTGAGCCAACGTTTCCTTGCGGTGGCAATTTATTTTTGTTTAATTATATGTCAAGGAGAGTAATGCAAAGTATATTGTACCATACCATTTGCTTAACAGGCTGGTGTCAGAGCTGCAGTTCAACTTCAGGAGCAGTGAGTTCACCCCATCTCCCAGCGCTCCTCCCAAATCTTTAGCGTAGCTGCCTCCACGAGACCCAAGGGGGGAAAGCCGCGCTCCAAAAAGCTGTTGGGCTGTTGCTCAGCGATCCAGCCCCTTTGTTCCCCACCTGCATTAACACAGCAGGCCCAGCTGTCTCTGACACCTGTAAGCTCTTTTCTCTCTGGGAGCCGGTGACCCATGGCTGATTACAGTAATTCAAAAGCAGCTTCTTCAAAAAAGCCTGTTGTTGATTTATTTACCCAAAGTTGCAGGCAGGCAAAAAAAGAAAGCAGCAGAAGCCTTTGTGCCTGGCTGGGTCTGTCAGACCTTCCTGGCAAGTTCAGGTAAACCCCGCTTAGCTCAGCTCCCTCCAGCCCCTGCTGCAGCCTGCTCCGCGCCTCTCTGCCACTCCGCTCCAGCTCATCTCGCCCACGGCATCCACCTCCCCTTTAATCCAGGATCCTTACAGCTTTAGTCACCCCTCTGGCTCCAAGCTCAGCCCTAAGGTGCAGAAGCCTTGCTCACCTGGTTGGAGCCACGTAGATGGGTACAACCCAAGTGGTAGCTATTCTGTGGTTTCCCCAAGGCCCCTCGACTGCCTGCTGTTCAGCAGAATGACAGCAAGCAAACTGGAGTGCAAACCATGTTTATAAAAAATAATGCAGTTGTTTCTTTCATTTTATAAAAAAAATCATTCTATAAAAATACTGCAGTTATTTCTTTCATTTTCCATCTGGCTCTTGACAGAGGCAACCCCAACAGAAAGGGGAATATGCCTTTCCAGCTTTCCAGCACCGAGACAGAGCTCTGCAGTGCTTCACTTGACGTTTCCTCAGCCTAAAATATGCTGCATTTCATTTTGATGAAAGCAAGAGATTTTTTTGGACTCAAATTTTAGCTCAGGCAGAAGAATCTGAAAGAAGAATCCCCCCAGCTGAATTTTAACTGAAGGAAATTATTTAAACGAATGCCTATCTTCTGGAATTTAAATGGGTTTTGCTGGTTAGCAGTCTTGACTCATCATCCATAGTTAGGAGGGGCTTCTTTGTCTTTGCCCCTCCTCGCTGAGCTCTGCCTTAATAACATTTTGAGTGGCTGCCCCGGGGACATAATTTGATGGCAATGGAGTCCTAGCTATGGCCTGCAGTAGCGCAAAAAGACACTTTGTTGGAAAGCTGAACACTAATCACATGCGTTGAGCTTTTTTGGTTTCTAAATCTTTAATCTCTGTCTGTGATAAACACTGGACTATCAAAAGCATGTGCCCTGGGATGTTTGGTTTGGTTTCTTTAGTTAGTTATCCTTTCCTAGCATGCAGTGTCCCTGTTCTAACAGGGAAAGGCAGGTTTTTCGAGAATGGAAAAAGACAATTGCTATAGAAATGATACAGCTTTATCACAAATGCTATGGAAACAGGACCCAAATACAATAATTGTGGGATAAGGCACTTCCATGTCATTATTTAATTACACTTGAGGTGGGTCTTCATTGAAATCATAATTTTTTTTTTTTTAATAAAGTGCAGGTTATAAAAAGAATTTGGGGAATCCTTGAAGAGTTTTCATTATTAATATACTGTAGCTCTAAAGAAGGATGCAAAACCATTAGGCAAAAATCAACCTTCCTAATGTATCCAACCGACACCAAATTTGACTGATTTCCTTTATACAATTGCAGAAATATTTCCCTTTGACTTCAAGGCAAAATACAGCATTTTCCTGGTCAAATGACATTTGCTGTAATCAGAGAGGAGAACGACAAACATTGTGCTTTATACTGCAAGCTGGCCCCAACTTTAACACCAGATTATATTACATTATGTATGCAGCCCACTGGGACATGCCTGTCAGAGCCCTCCCCACCTCCCCAACCTCTTCTACAAATAACTGAAGACTTTACGTTCTCACCTACAGCATTTGGCTCTTTAGCTCATGCCATACGGCCCACGTCTTTGTGGCAGGACATCCCTATTTGATCCCAGCGTGCCAGTTGTTACTTGTGCCCACATGCATGGGAGGCAAGTAGAAAAGTGGGAAGATAAAAACATCAGAGACACTTACAGAATCTGCTGGTAAAAGTTAATTTAGTAGCTGAACAGATGCTGAATCAATAAAATGATCCCTACAATAAGGATCTCTCACCACTGAATATCACACCCCAAATCTCAATAATTAGATCATGCCAAGAAGCTTGCCAACTATAACAGACAAGTTGTTACATCTTCAAAGGCATACTGTTTCAGTCAAGCCCTGGTTTGACAAGCATCACACCCTGTACAATAATTTGCTTTTGCACCTTTCCATGTGAGATCATATCTAAAATAATTAGAGGATGTGTTTAGTTAGAGGTATGCGCACCACAGCCTTTCTTAAGGTGTCTTGTTTGTAGACAGCCACACCTGAGCAAGATCATCAATGAAAAACAAACAGACTACACAGAAGCAAGCACGCTATGCAACATACTTGCTTCGCTGGGGTTCACGTCAGCATTTCGCTGGAAATAAACATTTCCAAGAAATGGACCGTCACCGCCTCGCCCTCCTTTGCAAACAGGCCTCTTGTAGAGAAGCCTGGACAATGTGCTGGTTTCAGCAAGGGAGGGAAAAAAAAGATTCCCTGCTTTCCTTTCCTTTCCGATGATGCCAGCACCTTCCTTCTGGCCTGGTGTCACTCACCCTGCCTCGCTTTGGCCAAAGAGCTTGGCAAGGAAGCCGGTTCGGTACGCAACAGCCATTTCATTGTACCAGCCCTCTGCAACCCGCGTTGGCTCCCTCCTCATTAGACAGAATCTAGGTCTCATTTCTGGTATGGCACCAAGAAGCTCTTAGTAAAATAGGCCTATGTTGTTTTAGTGAACATCCACCTCTCAGACATGAGACCAGGAGCAGTCCCAGCTATAAACTGAAAGGAACCCAAGGGAAAGCCTCAGTAGCTGACCCAAGTCCCTGGCATACTAGCGTAGAGGGAACTTGAGAAAAGCCATGGTTTTTACATTGTACACTGATGCTCTAGCCACTTCCACAATATAAATAATGCATATAACTAGCAATAATACCCATGTTCCATGTAGATCATGCTGGTAGACTCATTTCTTAAAGCATCTCCTAAAAAAGAACCCAGCAATGTGCTCAAAGGCAGCTGACAGAGACAAAGCATCGCTTGTATTTCAGTATTTTCTATGGCGGGGTGGAACATCAGAAGGCCCTGGTGACAGACAGCTATAGCTATGGACAGACAGTCACTGCTCCCTGTGCTTGCCCGAGTACCTTGGATGCACGCTGGCAGAACGCCCTGGCCAAACCTCTTCAAAACCACAACACAGCCCTTATCATTTATGGGACAGCACATGACTTCTTTTCTCACGGTTGCAAGCCATTACTCCCAAGAAAGCCCCGCTGCTTTCAACTGAAGGGAGATCTACCAAAAATACAGGGCTTTTCATGTGAACCTGAGTTACACCCACCCATCCCCAGTGAAATAGCTGGTTTTGTTGGGGACCCCGTTATTCAAGTCTCCTGACATGCAGTGATAGTATTGAAATACTTCGGCCTTTCGGAAGACAGAAACAATGCATACAAATGACAGAAACTGCAGTGCCTGCATCTTAGCAAAACAGGGCTCCTGTGGCTGTTGTTTTCAAGCAGGCTGTTATAACCGGTGACAGTCAGCATCATTTAGAGACAATCCTATTCTCTCGCACGCTGTGTGCAGTTTGTTCCGTACATGGCAACTTACACACACAAAAAAAAACTTTTCTAAATTGACATAAACTGTCTTCGGCATCCTACCAAGAAATAACATAGAAAAAAAAGTCTTGCTTCAAGCAGCCAATTGTTCTGTCTCTACAGTACACTTCATGCAAAATTAAAATGGTTTAGTCTGTGTTCTTTGGTGACTTATTATCTGAGCACTGGGACTGTCGTCTTTCATAGACTTAAGTAATTAGCAGTCTCTAATTTATTGACTCAGACAGTAAATATTAATGGACTTTGAAGCCTTTTGTCATTAAGGACTATTTACAATATACCCATGTCATTGAGGCTAAGATGTAGCTGCAAGGGTGGAGAGGAGCAGTGTTAAGCTATGACTTTCAAAGATGTCGATCTATGCTTTGTCACAGAATTTTGTGGGGGACGTCACAGATTTAGAAGTCAGCTTTGAGGATTCACATTTAGAGGTGAATCCAGCCTCGCCCAACTTGGACAGGGTTCAGAGTTCTCGTTCTGATTCCCATCGATGAACAGCACTTTCCTTGCAGGGGTATTTCCTTGTCTAAGCTAAGGAGCAACTGACCTAATGGGGACTGACCCTTTGGGAACCTCTTTAAATCTGTTACAAATGCAAATTTGCAAAACTTCTATTTTTTTTTTCAAATCCGCACTTCTAGTTCTCCCACCCCCATGAGGATGAATTAATAAAATAAAGTTCTCAAATACACACACAGATCATTATTTATCTCCGTAAACAAAAGGGCATCTATATCTATCATAGAATAATATAAAAGAAGGGCTTGCAAGGGACCTCCGGAGGTCATCTAGTCCAACCTCTGCTTGAGGTGAAAGAACCGCAGTATATCAGTCCCAACCAAGGGGCATTTTTGCTGTCTCTTGCAGGTCAGAGGGATCAAACTCTATGGAGTGGTGAAGCATGGTCCTCAGTTTCTCCTGACCACGCAATACTTTGCTTGAGGCAGTGGTCTACATAAGCAACATAATTCCTGAACAGTAGTGAAATGGAAAAGGAGGAGGTGTGAGGAAAACTGTTTATAAACTGGCAAGACCAACTGTTCATGATGCTCACTTATATTTTTAACATGAGCAAAGGCACAGCACTGCAAAGCAACTTGAATTCAAATATTTTCCAACACTCCTTTAGACCGTGGGTAATGGTGACAAAGCCAGATTTCATATAACTAAGTAATAGTTATTTATACATTTTTTACATCTTAAAAATTATTTCATTGGGCTCTTGTAACTACCCAGTGAGTTTGAGAACACACACACAACTGTGTCCTGCTTAACAACAGTCTGGTGCAAAAGTATGCACTGGGTCCTAAAAGGAAGAGGTGTTCCCAAGAATTTAGTTCGGATGCAGATTCAGGCATTCACATGTGCTATCTCCAGTGTTGCCCCTGTGCTAGAGAGGAACTAGGTGCCTCACTGCTGTTCTTTATAGTCCTCCATTTTTATAATTTCTCTGTAATTTCACAGAACAGCCTTGGGTCTCTAGCCTTTATTTCTCTATGTTGAGAGTTGGAAACAGCAGACAAAGAACCAGTTTTCCTGTTGGACAACTTCCCGATTCCCGGTCCAGCCTGTTCTTGATCCGCCCTGCATTCCCACTGTCTCCTATTTCAACTGCAACCTCCCCTGTTCCACCCATGCCACCATACTGCCCACACTATCTGCAGTCTCCCTTCTTCATCTCCCATTGCATCTGATCTGCCCCACTTCTTCTTCTGAGAGAGCTAACTCAGCTCCTGTTGAGTGAACCTGTCTTTCAGTGGAGTGAACCTCATGAAAGAGTTTGCTTTCTAAACACAATTACTACTAAATAAGTTATCAAACAAATGGAGAGGGTAATTGATTGCAGTGTACATGTATCTTTATGGGGGAAAATACTAAGTACTAAAGGGATCTACCAGAGCTACCAGAGAAAGGTAGAATTGGAACCATGGAGTAGAAGCTGAAGCAAGACAAAATCTGAATTAGAAATAAAAGGCAAATTGTAAAGATCAAAGAAGACTAGCCACAGGAACAAGCCACTGGTAAGTGGTGGATTCTCCTTGTTGGAAATTGAAATCAAAGACTAGATGTTTCTTGTGGAAGATTTGCTTTAATCAGATGGGTTATTCATCTCAATGGAGATGTAACTCTGTGAAATACTATGGCTGTATTAAGGGATAATGTTCCCATCTAGGCTCTTGACGTTTATATATAAAGATGATTTGATTTTAGAGATAACACTAAACCCAAACCACTGCCTAAACTTTGAGGAAGTTCATGACCTGATCTCAACCTTTTGGCTCAGAAAGCTTCATCCATGGACCCATCTGTCTTGAATAAGAGTCTTAAAGGAGTTTACTACATGGCATGACTGGAGAATTAGCCCTTGTATTCTAAACAGAGATCCACAGTGTATGGAGGCCCAATCTTGAAGGGCATTTTCCTTTCATGGCAGTCACAGAAATAATCTGAGGAAGCCAGGAAAAGAGACTGCATAAAGACAAAGCAAGCAGGCATTATGTTGGCAACATCTTGTTTGCATGGCTCGCATGAGAGAAATTGTTCAACCATGTGCAAATGACACCTTCATACATGAAGGTCACCAAAGTGCCCACGGCCACCTGCAGACTAAGTGCTGCCTAGCAAATATGCACTGCTCAGCTGAGCCAAGCTCATCACATTTTCTTTTCTTTTTTAAAATTAGTCTTTGCACTTTGCACCCCACTGAGAAAATGATTCTTCCCCTAAAATGTATGTGGGATGAGAAACATCATCTCAGCTACAGACATTATTAAATGCATGCAAAGTACCAGGTGCCCCCTGAGCACTATAAAACACTCACAAGTCCAGCCCGAATCCCCATGTGTAGTCCGAACGGGAAAAGATGTGGGATTGGGAGTCAGCCGGCTGCTTTTCCAGACTGGCAAAGACTACCAGAGACAAGATCTAATCAGATGGGAGGCAGGGGAACAGTCCATATCACTCACTGGTGATGTGTGATGGACAAGAAAGAAAGCTCTGAGGGGAGTCCCACTTTGCCCTTTACTAACTGGAAGAAGCACCTAAATGAGTCAGGCCCCATTCACTCTGAGGACTTAATGGGGAACCTGGCATCTAACCATTGACTTGCATTTGAAAATCCCACTTGGTGCCTACATAAACCTTCAGGCTACTACTTACCTTCCAAAATCCGGCCTTAAGGGCTAAGTACAGACAGCCAAAAAGCCCCAGGCCAAATGGATTCAATCTCTGCAGGCTAGTCTGAACTGCACAGATTGAACTGAGAAGCGAGGGAACAGACATTCACTTCTGAAGCTGGAAAGGCAGCTAGACCTGGCCCATACCAGTAGCTGGGAGGCAACAGAGCAGGCCTCCCAGCCTGCTGGCCACTGCTGGAGGCACCCGAGTGCAGCTAAGCAGGGCTCATCCCTGACTGGCTGCCCCGCACGCACTCCCCCGAACCCCTGTGGCCCCCGCCCCTAAGGGAAAACAGTCTTTCTAGCCCAGAGCTGTAAGGGTACCCCAGCCTCAGGGGTGTCCCCTGCCCCTGGCAGAGCCTCTGAGGCTTATTCCCTGCTCCAGTGGAGAGTAGGAGGCATGGCTAGGCCCCCACCCAACCCAGCCCAGTGCCCTTCATGCAGGCAGACCCCAGCTGGGGTCCAGTGCTGGGGTTCCCCTCCCCGCCTTCTCTGCCAGCAGGAGCAATGATAGAGAGGCCTCCATCTAGGGAGCCAGCCCTGCTCCACTGAAGCAGATAGCATGGCCCAGGGCTGCAAAGCATCCTGGGATGCTAGGGGACTGTGAGTTAACTTGAACTGGGAGGAAGTCTGCAACAGAAGTTCCATAAACCCGTTTGACCTAAATCAGTTAAGTCTAATACTACATCCAACCATGTTTATCTTAAACCAGTTTCAGGCATTTCATAAGCAGTTTAAGTGCACTGGACTTCTCCATTACGGGTTTAAACTGGCTTCTGATCATTTATACCAGTTTATGTGCAACTTCTGTGCCTAGTCAAGGTACCCACATGTGCTTCAGTGAATGTTGAATCCTTCAAGCTTAACGACTCCTTAAACCTCACCAGATTTCCAGGGGTGTGTAATGAAGAATGCCAGTTCACTGGAATGTGACATACATTGTCTCTCTTGATTAAACCACACAATGATCTACTAACAATTCCCTAGGCCAGCTCCTTTAAGAGCAATAAAATAAACTGAAGTAAAATAGGTGTTCCCAGCTTGAACCAGCATTTGACGCTCAATTATAGGAGAAAATACTGAAAATCTGCCAAAACACTGACATCAGCCTTTCATTCTAGTAGGCATTCAGAGTGATTCCAAATATAGGAGACTATTACGAAAACAGTGTTCAAGTTAGAGTGAAAGAAAACAATGCCATCATAAGAAAGATAATTAGAAGCACATGCTTCTAACAAGAGGGGGGAGTTTAGACAAATTCAGCAGGTCAAATCCCTGCGTGATCCCAGAGCCAAGCCAAGGGTGGAAACAACCTCCATCCACCATGCCAGTCCACTCCAGATTGTGCTAGGTGAGACTTGTTTTTACAATGTCCATGTTTCTGCTTCTGATGGGAGTGTAGCTAACACTGGCAGGCAGGCAGAAGGAACAATTCCTCACTCTATAACATGCTAACTCTGTTCCCTGTCCCTTCACAGAAGCCATCTCAGTGCTCCTCGTGGTTTCCGTTCTTTGGCTGAAGTGAGAAAATGGTGGGGTGCACCAGGTCTTGTTCGGATTCTTGCCCTGGGAGTTAAACCAGTGTAAGGTGTTGCAGAGTTGAGACCTAATTCTGGTCTTGATTATGCCAGCATAAGTCAGCAGTAAAGCCACAGCAGTCAGTAGAGCTGTAGAGCCTTGTGCTTTTAGCTCTGGAGTATGAAATTAGTGTGGGAGGAGAATCCAATCCACAGACCCAAGAAGAAAATCCTAATGGGACTGGTCGAGTTGCAGAACCAGCCAAAATGAGAAGAGAAGCTCATCACATATCGAGAATACATAGGCCTCCTCTTATTCTTGAAAAACTGCATTTGGCAAAATGTGGAAATATTCTCATTCAGCAGTATGTTGCTAAAATACTGAAGAATTAAAGCATGCTACAAAGTCAGTCTGACTGGCAGGAAATTCTGCATGCCCATTTAATAGATTCTTGTGTCTAGAATTTATTTTGTCTTCCTATTACTTGACACAGGCACTAGCTGTGAGGCTAAACAAATAAGGCACCCAAGCCTCATTACATTTGAATAATTTCCACTGACTTCAATAGAAGCAGGGTGAAGCACTGGGTTTCTATTTACATTCAGTTCATAGGAGAGTTCATTTATGCTGGGTACTTTATAACCCATGAGGAATACTGTATTTTCTTATACGCAACAAAACTAATTGCTAGAAATTGGGATGTGCAGCGTAAGCAAGGAAACACAGTAACCTGCTGCTTAAGTTTTTGCTGGGCAAAAGTGAAAGTGCACTTTAGTTAATGTGTATTAAATCTAGTACCTCCCTTGTGAGGTACCAGGAAAATGTATATTAGCCTGGCTTAAAGCACATTAACTACAGTGAATGCTTTTAAAGTGATGTTTAATGTGCATTAGCCTATTTTAATGTGCATTAAGTAACACATGGTTTTTACACGACACTTAAATGCACACTGAAATAGGCTAAAGCACATTAAAGCGAACGTGTAGATGCCATTGTGAGGTACTAGGAAAATATGCATTAGCCTGTCTTAATGCACATTAACTAAAGAGCATGGGGTGCCTATACACGATCAGGGAGGCTGCTCCAACATGCTGAAATTCTAGCGCATTGGAGCAGACTTGATTAACTGGACCATGGCAATTACTGGGCTCCAGCAGCCTCCCATGTCTTGTGTATCAGCATCCCCACACTTTAAAATGGCCACAAGGGTACTTTATCTAAAGCTTGTTTGACAAACACTCAGAGCCACTCTAATTAAAGTGCCCCCGCCCCACTCCCAGGGCACGTGTATAAACACCCTGGTGGCATGTAATGTGCATTAGCTTATTTTAATGTTCATTAACTAAATAGCACTGTTTTTAGTGACACTTTAATAAGCATTAAAATAGGCTACTGTACATTAAAGCACATGTGTATACATACTCAGCCCACTGTGCATGAAGTTCACAGGGAAAAGAATAAGAAGCAGGCGCAGCTCCTTAGCTGCTGCCATTCAGTTATTACAAGGAGATATCTTTCTTTCTTCACTATGCCCTTCAAAAACAAAGCATATATCTTATTCTTGAAAAAATACAGTATAGTTGTACTGAACATGAACTTGAAGTGCCTTTAAGATTCAGACACGGTTTAACCCAACATCAGCAGTCCTGATAAAGCTTCTCCCCCATTCCTCCCAAAAAAAAAGGTGACAAAAAGTAGAAACTAATTTTCACAAAGTTCTTCATCGGTTATACCCCTCCCTTATTTTTCCCTAGATGGCAGTAAACATAAAGGTAGTTATGATAGGAGCTATGTCCAAAATGTCCATCTTAATAAGGTATTGCATATAACTTTGTGCATCAGTCCAAATATGCACCCTTGTGCTGAACCATTTAGAGTACATTAAAATTTAAAAATGAGCTCACTGCGCTGTCCTAGATGGAAGTTCTGTCTGAGAAAAGCTTTGAACAGCAGTCATTTTCTAGTTCGAACTTTTGAGATCACAACAAATCTGGGAGTAACAGGCTTGTTTTGCTTCTTAAGCTTAACATATTGGTAAAATCTAGAAATATTTACGAGGATCTTATGTTTAGTGTATGGAAAAATGCAATTAAAAGACAGATGAAAAACAAGGTGTGCATTTCATGCCAATGTGCATATTTTAAATAACTATGTCAGTGTGTTCTAACCATTTACTTTGGTGCCCTGGCAAGGCAAGACACGAGGGGGCTCTTCACCTCTTTGGCTCTTCAGCTGTAGCTGTGGAGGGTCATGCTTTTCACTCCGGAAGTCACCAGTTTACTCCCTCTGTCAGTCCAGGGACAGACATCAAAAGGGACCGCACTTCAGTTGGTTTTAAACAAAGCCACAGAAGTCAAAGACTTCAGTGGAGTCCAGAATTAGATTATTAGATTTGTGTTGGATTTTTAGAAATGTAACCAAAAAAATGCCAAGTTTTTTGACCGATCTCATGATGCCACAGGAAGCAGTCTGCATTTGTGTGTATTAACATACCTTGGATGTTAATACACACAAATGCGATATATATATCAGCGATATAGCTATTAAACACTTAACATTGCTTGCTTACTAATGCTTTCTTTTCAAAGTCTTCATTAGAGTTATTCCATATGGTGATTTTTGAGGAAAAAAGTAAAATTAGTTAAACATTTAAAATGCACTTTTGTAAAGTACCTTTAAATACTTTTGTGTTGACTCATTAGGCCTGCTCTCCCAGAAAAGCAAATCTCTCTGCTAGATGTAACTTTCTGTAATTTTAATTTGAGAAACTGTCTGGCAAAGTAAAAGCATTTCCTTTGGACAATGATTTCATAGGCCATCTATATATAGGCTATCCGAGTGAAAACAAAACTAACACATAGACTTCTGTAACCCTGACAAAGATTTAGGAACTGAGTGGCAACATATTTGATAACTGCATACAGAAATAATGGAATATGGATACAATTTAGGAGAATTAATCTTTACTTTGTCAAAGGTCTTGTCTACACAGCGTGGCTGCTGATTTAATTGAGTTTAGAATGCAATTTAGTTACATCAGCACAACTCCCTAGTGTGAACAAGCTAGGATTCGATTAAGAATGTCCTATTTTAATTTAAGTCAACTCCTTCCACATAAAATCAAGCAAAAATCAAAACAAGCCATTTTTCATTCCACATAAAACTGTCCCCACCATTAGATGCTCAAATTATACAGCAGACCAGCCCAACAAATAAGGATACTTCTCACTGAAAGCAAGTGGAGTTTTGAATGGTAAATACTGCAAAATTGGGAACATTACGTGGTTACAGAGGAGCACTATTATCATAATGGGCCACATCCTGGTCTCATTTATCAGACAGTCATTTCAAGATCTCTGGAAAATACTGGGCTTGCTATTGGATTTCTGCTGGCAGCAGAAACTGAAGCAGAGTCTAGTGCAAATGTAGTCCTGTCTCAAACCCAATACATTCAAGCTTTCATGGGACAATGGATCAAGCCCTTAATTAGAGAAAAAGTGCAACCTTGTTTTCCTTTAGACAAATGATGGATTGGCAGAATACATTTATGCTACCACTGCTTATAAAGCGGCGTAAAAATTGTATTGCCTATTACCCTGTGGCAATCTTATTTCTCCAATTCATATGCTTCGTAATTACATTTCATCAAATTCATTCCCCTGTTTATTTCAGAGTTCAGATTTTGGTCCAAACTCTTTAGGACAAAGGTGAATTATAGTTTTATTTCACTCTCTCTGTGTTTTTCTATGATACTAATTACTTTTTTTAAATGCATTTTAATAGATTTTGTTTTAAGAGCTATTACAAATTTAAAATCCAGATTGTATTATCAAGAACAACATAGCTAAAGGAAACTCAAAAATAAAAAGACAAAGTAGACCAGTTCAGCTCCACCAGGCACTGAATTGCACATCCCATACCAATACTTTATGACTTTGTACTCCAACTGCTTTATAACGTAAGGTGCAAATTTGACAGTATCTACATGATATTAGCTCCCACTATCATGGTGCACAGGTTGGGAAAGGGAGCAGATCCAGGAGGGGATGCCGGTAGCCAGTGCAAAGAAGAAGCTGCTATGGGGATTCATTAGGATTGCATGAGCAATGGCAGTATAATGTCATCTTTATCTCTCCTCACTACTGAAAATGCAGTGAGTAGAGCCCTGGATCTAAGCCTAAGCACATATATCATATTTCATGGCATGACACAGCTTTTCTTACTGCAAAGCCCTTTGAAAAGTTATACACTCTTGCTAGAGAACCACCAAGAAGGAAACACGGTAGACTTCGTTTCATTTTCGCAAATGCCGTTTTAAATGTCCTACTCATCAATGGCCGCGTCTACACAAGTGGCAGACTGAGCAGTTGTTACTGTGCAGTCATTTAGTACGTGCATAACCAAGTACTAAATGACTGCACAGTAACCAGCATTACTATGCAGTAGTGTCACATAGTTAGTGCCCGCCAACACTACTGTACAGTAGTGTCTCGCACAGACGCACCCACTGTAGGGGGCCCATGAATAGCGGAGGATCAGAACTTTGGACAAACTTACAAGTAAATGCAGAGGAAACGTGAGCGACTGTTTCACTGGCAGCTCTAATACTGCCTCAGCCTGAGACCCCCTGCAAGTGACTTAACCTCATGCTTATCCACCTGTATGGCATGCTCCCCACCCAACCAGTTACACTAGCAAAGCTGAGGGCCTTGTCGCATGGGACACAGCACGGGTTTCATTTAGATCACAGTTGGCCGCGTCTGCATGAGACTGCACAGTAACTCGTTACTACCCCGCAGTAGCATCATGTGGCAGGAAACATGATGCGACGCTACTGAACGGTACTAACGAACTAAGGTGCAGTCGGCACTACAAAAAAGCCGTTTGGCAACACTACTGTGCAGTAACTGCACAGTCATTTAGTACTTGTATGAACACGGCAGCGGCAGCGCAGTCGGCGTCCCATGCAGACGTGGCCAGTAAGACTTAGAACTTGTTCTGAGCAGTCCCATGGTGATGCTTATGACAGTCGGAGCCGGCATGGAGCCAGCTGTGACTGACAAACAGCTATTTGCCGGGGCTGGACCTAACAAACAGCTGCCAGTCCAAGCTCCCACACCACACCGGAGTCAATAAGGACCACTCCTATTATCTCGGTCCCACAATAGCTGAACACATGTTCACTTAACATCATCTGGACATACTCCTGCTGTGAAAAGTATTAACTTTGCTACACCACGATGGCACTTAGCATGTTTTATTGGTTGAATGTGTGGCCACTGGTACTTTAAATGCAGTCAACACATCTTAAGTGCAACACATGACAAGGCCTTGAGAACAACTTCACTGGCTCCTTCTGCATTATTCTAGATTTATACTGATGTGACCAAACAGAATCTAACTCAGCACTACTTCTAACCTCTTTTCACCAGTTTTAAGGATAAACTACATGTCAGCCAGTTGTTTGCAAAGCTCTGTGCTGTACCTGAATAGAAAAATGCAATTGTAAAATAATGTGGTATGGAAATCTCACCTCTGATTTCTTGAACAGTTGCTAAAATACTTGGCTTTTCTTGCTGTCAACTCTTATCTATTTGGGAATGTGCATCAATGCTTTCTACATTAATCAGGATTTGCTGCATGTAGCTAAACTTCACTCTCAGCAGTTTCAGGGTGGAATATGCTTGTGACAATCCACCAATCCTCCTTGTTCTTTCCAAAAGCCAAGAAAAGATGAACCAAATTTGTGTCTGTTACACAGCTAGAGCTCCAGTGGCTTGATAGAGCAACCCAAGAGAGTTCAGCCCAGTTAAACCAATGGAGCCTTTATCTGGACTCTGCAACCATCCGTTCTTGCTTAACTGGACACGTCAGCTCTCAGCACAAGGTCAGATTCTGACTGGACTTAGAGCTCTCTAGCAAGTTCACCAGTCCTGGACCACCTTACCTTCTACAGTCCGCATCACTGCTAACTGAGATGGCACAGTGGCAAATAATACGACTCCAAAGCTTTAACAGTCTTAAAAAATGACCAAGGCAACCTGCAAGCTATGATGCTTGCCTGCTTACCAAGCAAGGAGAACTTAAGGCCTCGTTAGACCTTATGCTTAAGTCAAACAAACGTTAATTTGTTTAGGTTGTTTGGCTTAGTGGAGCAGTCACTTATCGGTAGGGCGATAAACCTGCTCTGACTATCCTTCACCTGCACCGCTGTGATTTGCCACAAGAGGCTTGGAGAGCAGGGGCGGGACTAGGAGCAGGACCAGCCCGCTGCTCCTGCCAGGCAGAGAGTGGGTCCACCAACCTGCCAGGAGTGGGGAGACCAGAGAGACCTGGGGAGCAGCTTCCCTGGGGCTCTCTGGTCTCCTAAAACCGATGCGGTGGCTCAGCTAGAGCCCTGGCAGCCCTGCTCTCAGCACAGAGCTGCTGCAGCTCTACGGTACCAAGCTGCTTCCCCGGGGATCTCTGGTGTTGTCGAGCTGGGGGAGCTCTGCACTGAGAGCAGGGCTGTCAGGGCTTACGCACAATGCTGATGTGTCACTGAGAACCAGAGAGGCCCTGGAGCTCACGTGCTGCGAGAGGCCCAATCCTTTTTTCTCCGGAGCTAAGGCAGTGCCTGCCACTTGCCCTGCCAGGATACATCATGGCTGATGGGCACTCTAGGGCTGCAGCACCTTCTCTGCCCGACATCCCTGGGGGGTGAGGCACCATGCTCAGCCCCACTACACCATGGCATCCCCATTCACCCTGAGTCAGGAGGGGCCGCTGCACTCTGGGATACTAGAGGACTTCAACTTGGGTGGAATGGCTGTGGGAAATGGCCAAACAGTAATGAAACAGGAACAAAATTAGGCAGATTGGAGATAATCTGGCCCTGCAGTGGTGTAACTAAACTGAATGATAAGTGCTTTAAACCACTTAAAAGGTGTTAACATGCAGCCAATCCAGGGGTTAAGAGCTCCAGAAGCCACCTAACTTTACTATGTAACAAGGCCCTTATTCAAAAGTCCTTATATATGTTCACCACTGTTTTCTTGCATATCACACACCTTTTCTTCTTAAAATCAGCTACTAGAAATTGGAGCATGTGTGCCTTTATTGAGGAAATAGGGCCAGCCACTAGGCAATCCTGTGTGCTAACTGTGCTGGCCCCTGCCCAGCACATGCAGGGATATTTTCTCTTTCTCCCCATTTCATTTTGTTAAAGGGACACCCTCAAGCCACTGGCAAGGCAGACACTGCTGCTGCAAACACTGCTGCTGAAGGAGGAATGATCTATGGCCAGCAGCTAGGGGGTTAATAGAGCAGCCACAGGTGGTTGTTTCCCCTTTACCGCTTGTGTTTTTATGTATTCACTGGTTGGCTATGAAATTTGGTGGCAGCTGCGGTCCAGGTGCACAAAAGGGTGGCTGCTCCATTAACCCTGTTAGCACGTCCTATCAGGAAGAGTACAAAGCAGTTACGACCTTTCAGGCAGTGAAGAATCGGGGTTTTTTCATTCCACCTTCTGAAAACAAAGTGAGTATCTTAGTCAGGGGGGAGGGTGTGTGTTATACAAGACAATATGGTAACATTTCCCCTTATATGATAGCCAACATTAAGTCTAAACTGATATTAGTACCATGGAAATGAAGTACATGGTTTCCAGGGTGAAAAATACTTGTTGCAAATTTCTTATCCTTCAGCTACAACCTTAAAAAAGTTCTGTATTCAGTACCCTGGGATTCACACCTGTTCATACAGCTGTGTCTCCACAAAACATGCAGTTGGCACAGGACACTTTAGCTAAGGTTGCAAAATCCATGCCCCGAACCTGCAAACACCTTAAAATTACTATTTCTGAAAGCAGCTGTTACCGCAACATGCCAAATTGTTATTCAAGCTATCACTCTGAGCTGTGATGCTTTAATGGCCTCTGACCTACCCCTTCTCTCAGGATATGCCATTTTTCAGCTGAGTCAGGGTTTAAGTTGACCTTGAAAAAGAACAGTTATGTAATGGAGGTTCAATAAAGCAACAAGGAAAAAAAAGTACAGTACCTTCTAACAATGACAGTGAAAATGGCTCATCATGCTTAGTAACATTTAAAGAAGCCCAAAAGCCCAGGTGTATAC
The DNA here is from genome assembly GCF_052110815.1 of Crocodylus siamensis. Classification (NCBI taxonomy): domain Eukaryota; kingdom Metazoa; phylum Chordata; order Crocodylia; family Crocodylidae; genus Crocodylus; species Crocodylus siamensis. The sequence goes on along the minus strand of NC_143398.1, from coordinate 12,502,558 downwards.
AATATGGGGGGCAGGGGAGGGAATTAAGATATATAGCCAGACACATAATATTACTAAGGCAGCTACTGAATGCATGCAGATTAAACCAGTTGCCACCCTTTGAATCAGAGGGGAGATAAGGATTGTATGTGTGTTTACTATTTTAAGCAGGATTTTTCTCTCATTTTAGGACTGTCAGAAGCCCCAGTATCTTCCTCTATGTCTATTTACATTTAACCTACCATGGAATGTGATCCAGAGACGTTTAGCCACCTTGGATGTTTCCTGCTCATTCTGCAAAGCATCCAACATCTGTGTTACTCAGAAACCATATGGGGATTTTTTTACCCTATGATTATTTTATACTGTCCTTAGCAAATTATTTCTCTTCTGCAGGTAAAGACACCTGCAGAAGAGAAATAATTCATATGCAGTAAGGGAGGGTTGCTGAAGAAGCATTGAATTAACAACAGTACCACTGCAAGAGACGCAGTGTCCCACAGACATACACAGAGTCAGATTCCTCCTCATGCTGGTGCTTAGGACAGGAATCCATGCTGTTTCCATCAACCCTACCCAGAAGCTTGCAGGGGTCCTTGCAGGTTTTGACCCCAATATCTGCATTAATTTGGCCCCTCTTATCTGGCAGGGCTCTGCGGGGATTGCTCCTATTCTGTGCTAAGCCTGCCCTCAAACCTGGACATGGCTAAGAAGCTGGACAGCAGCGGATCCAACTTGAGCTGGGCGTAGTGGTCCCTGCCTCAGAAATATTCCCCAGAATAACATTTAACACCTGTCCTGGGGTCCCATTATTAGCCTCGCCAGTGCAAAGGGCCACAAAGTTCTGTTGCATGGAGTAGACGTATCGCCATACCATATCACCCTCCACTCAAGCCTCCTTTTGGAGGAGGAAGGACCATGCTGTACCTTGCCAGAGGAGAATGCCTTGCCAGCTCCCACAGTTGATCAATTTACGCCATGGAGTGTGAGGCAGATTCCTCTTATAGTAACTGTTATACATACACCCGCTATTACTCACCCACTCTGCCACTCAGGAAGTAGGAGCAATCCCAAATTTACAATAGCTGTGAGCAAGTACTGCCCACCTTCATACATTATCTGATTTGCAGGGGAGGGTGGGCTCCCCAACATCACTCACTTTACAGCAATTCCCAATGCTTTTCCTCCCTGTCCACCCCCCTCCCCCAACCCTGCTGCACTCCGGCTGTCGCACTCCTGGCCAGGTTTGCAGAGGTATTCAGGCACCTGAAGTTGCCACTAGATGCACAGTGGAGGTTTCCGAAGCCCCTAGGCAGATCAAGCACATACCTAGTAACAGCCTTAAGAATCCCAACCCCCCCTGCAAACCTGGCCCTCAGCACCAGGCAAAATACAGCCCAGCATGCTCACTCAGTCCCTCCACAGGGGATGTCCGCACAAGGGCAAACTTCACATTGTCCTTGCAAGGGATATATGGCAGAGGCTTTGCAGGGGATGAACCATCCTAGATCACAGGCCTGCTGATGGCTCCTACTGACCCAAGGGAGAGCAAAGGTGGAAGCACTTCTATACACATCTCCCTTTGCCTCCAAACATGGTTCTCTGTGTCTTCTTTGCGAAGGTCCCGTCAGAGCAAATCCTGACTCCCTGCTGTGCCCAAAGCTCCCCGCAGAAGTGAATGGGGGATTTGGGTGCACAAGGAATGCAGGAGCTGAAATTACCAGCAAGGTTCTGCTCTTTCCCATGATCAGCCAACAGAAACATCTGAAAGCTGAGCTAGCGTCCCATGATAATGTTTCATCTTTGCTCCCTGTAAGCCAGTATTCCCAGCCTTGCTAGGTCTCAGATAGGGCTGGGACAGTATCCACAGACTCCTGGTCCTCACTTTTACTTGGATCTTGAGTTGGTCAATCCATCTAACAAGACTTCTCTCTTACAGTACTTTCCAATCCAAAGCTGCTAAAGCACTGTGCAAAGGGGCTCAGCATCACATTTTACATACAGGGACACTGAGGCAGGGGGCCCTAGCAGGCCCATGTGCATAATGCTACTTACACTGTAAGCACCGTTTTCATTCTATGCAGGACCAAACACTAAGGGTGCCTACACACGAGCTGCAAGGCTGCTCCCACGTTCTGTAATTACAGCACGTCTGAGCAGGCTCAATTAACTGAGTGGTAATTACCGTGCTCCAACAGACTCCAGCATTTCATGCACTGGCATCCTCATGCTCTCAGAGCCGCTCTAATTAAAGCTTCCCCCCAACACACACACACACACACACACACACTCTCTCTCTCTCCTGGAGCATGTGCATCAATGCCCTAAGGCAGGGGCGGGTAATTATTTTGGGCAGAGGGCCGCTTACTGAGTTTTCGCAAGCCATCGGGGGCCACATGCCAGGCAGCCAGGGGCAGATATATGTTAATTTTCTAATATTTTTAGGGGCCCTGCGGGCTGGATAGAATGGCCTGGTGGGCTGCATTTGGCCCGCGGGCCACATTTTGCCCACCCCTGCCCTAAGGGCTCTGGGGCATGAGAAGGGCCTCTTAGGTACTACATCAGTACAGATAAGAAATGGCAACAGGATAATTAAGAACTTCTGGCCATGCTGCAGCCCCAGCCATGAGCCACCTTCCCACGTTGCTATGAAAATGGTTGTGTCTTCCCGTGATGCAGGCAGGGTCTTGTCCTCGCACGTACACTGCAGTTAGAGCAGGTAGGATCTGGCCATTAGGAAGGCCTGAGTTTGCACTCATCTGTGATCTAAGTCAATAGGCAGTGAGCCCAATGTCACTACAGCAGAACAGCAAGAGCACGCACAGGCAAGGTTTTAACAAGTAAATCTACATAAAAGCTTTCTCTGGAAGTGATTACTTAACATAACCACCAGCTGTCTCCCTGTTTCTTGCTGAGGCAGCGTATCATCTCATCATTATTCACTGAAAAAACTTTGTTTTGTCTATAGGGTAAGCAAAGTTTCAGAGAAATAATATTACCTGACAGACTGAGATGCCAAGTTTTTGGTTTATTTTTTTCCCAAGCATGTTATTCATGTCCTTAAAGGAGAAGAGCACCAACTGCCTTGCATGACGGTAGGGCTTACCTGACCAAAGTCCCTGCCGCTCCAGCCAGGCTTGTCCCGTCTCAAGTGGCACACGGCTCCGCCACCACTTCTGCTGGCTAGTGCCAGGCACCACGGCCAGTGGGGCCATGCTGGCGGGCGGGTGGGTGAGGGACTGCGGTGCAGTGGCCACCTCGGTCCAGCCCCCCCCAGGCAGTGCTGGCTCGTGGGGCTGTGCTGCTCAGGGGATGGAGATGTGGAGCTATTTATTCCTCCCCTTCAGTCTCTGGGGCAGTAGCCTGCATGCAGAACGGTCCCTCCTGCCCCTGCCCACCAGCAGCTACCATGAACCTTGCAGTAACAGGCAGGTGCAGTAGGGCTACACAGGCAGGGTCTCTCTGGCCCAGGACAGAGGGTGTTTGAATATGGCTCGCCAGCCCACTGGGTGATAAAAAGTTCATGATCCAGCCCCACATTCAAAATGGTTGGACACCCCTGGGTTAGACGGTAACGATGACAGAAGGGGTTAGACAACACTTTCAAGGCCGTCTGTGCACACAGAGCCTCCATTGTCTATCTACAGTATCTACTGCCAGCCTTTGTCAACCTCCCAACTCATCAGATTGGCAGTGCTTCAAAAACAGGATCTTTAGCAGTCAAATATTTACTACTGTACAAAAGCATTACACCAGTCACAAAGACAGCTTTGTAACTGGATAGGGTTATGCTGCTGCCCAACCCTGCTGGGAACTGCAGGGCTGTAAGCGCTGGCCCATATAGAGGGGCTGCATGGAGCAGTCCATCCAAGGAACCCGAGGAAGGGCACTTGAAGGCTCATCCAACAGCTCTCCCAACTATATAGCTGGGCCAATAAAAGAAAGCACAAGAAATCATGTCTTATATATAGAGACACTTAGGAGCATTTATCTGAATCAGTGTTAAGTGGCCCAACCAAACGTAGATGTTTAAACTCCATTAAACCCCCATATGAACACTCTTATTCAGAATTAAAAAATGGAATTAAGGCCACTTCAGTTCTGAATAAGGAAGGCCACACATGTGTTTAGGGCCAGATCCAATACAGCAGAATGTCTCAACCCATGAGTCGCAACCCAAAAGTGGGTCACAAGAATATATGACAGGGTCATGAACAAACTTTAAAAATGGATCAACAAACTTTAAAAATGGATCCTTTTTCAACAGAGAAAATCATGGGAAACCATGGCTTTTCCCTGGCAGAGTTTCCCTGCCCCACACCGCCCCCCCCGGCCCACACACTGGAGGGCTGGAGCCTGGGGGTAGTGGGTTGGGCATGAGGGGCACTGGGTCAGGACTGGCCACTGAGGTTTACAAATGGGTCCTGGTAGAAAAAAGGTTGAGAAGCACTGCAATAAAGGATTAAACGCTACACCACCTTACTGTCATGCATCTGTCTCCCAGAGTGGACTCCAGAACCCCGAGCTGGTCCTCAGGCTCCCTAACCAATGCCACGAGAGGTTTAGGTGCTTCAGAAGGATGATGAAGAAAAAAAGTCTATCTAGAGTTAGCTAAAAGGGAAGACTAAGCACAGGAGAGTGTCCAAACTTCAGCCCCTCTCCAGCTTGGCCACCTGAATCAGGGTTGCAAGTAGATGCTTCCATCTACTGAGGGACAAGACTTTTTTGTGATATCTTTACTGGACCAACTGCATAATTGGGAGAGCTGCTGAAGAAGCTTTTGGGCATCGGGCGCATTTCCTCAGTTCTGAAGGGTTCTAAAGACCTGAGGAAGGGCACCTGATGTTCAAAAGCTTGTCCAACTACTCTCCCAAGCATACAGAAGCCTTACCTCTCAGACCTGCCCAAGCTACAGTACTGCAACCCTACTCCATACACGCAGGAATCACACCCTAGGACCCCTCTTGAGGGCCGGACCTGAACAGCGGTGTTTGAAAGAATGGAGCAAAGATCATCCAAAGTCACTGTCACCCCTCTTTATAGTCAGACTAAAGCATTCACCCAGGAAATGGGAGACTTGGGTTTCATGTTCTCCTCAGCCTGAGTGGGTACCCCTGTCTCCTGTCTCCCAGGAGAGTACCCTCACCTTTCATGATATGACAAGGGGCGCTGTCCAGCCACCGTGAACTCGAGAGTGAGGGAGTTATGGTGTCTGAGAGGAGGGAGCACGCACGCAGGAACGTAGCTCCGTAAGCTAGTGGTTAGCATACTCAGCAGGGAGCAGGTGTAGTGCTGGGCCCCAGTCTTTGCTCCTTGCATTATTTCTTACTTTTATCCAATTATTTTTTGTAACAAAAACCCTAGACCCTCGCCCCACCCCCCCGCCCTGACCTGTTGAGTGCCCAAACTAGCCAATGACAGAGCTGTGCTCCCTCTTGTTCTTTGTCTTCCCAGTCCTGTATGTCTTGCTTTCCTTTCTGCTCAAGGACAAGAGGGGAGTCAAGCACCCTACCCAGGCAAACCCACACCCTGATAGTTAGGGCACTCGACTGGCAGACGGCAGATCTGGATTCAAGTCCCCTCAGACCGAGGGAGGCTCTCCTGGCAGCTATTACATAAAAGCAGATGATCACACCACTGCCAATGCTTTAAAAAAAAAAAAAAAATGGCCAAATGGTACTTTGTCAGAGACCCTGAGCATACATGCTGGATCAGGCCTCCCAGGGGACTTGGAGGCCCCTGCCTGGTCCCTACATCTGATCTGGCTTAGGCAAGATTTGGTACCCAGTAGCTTCAGTCTGCGTGTGGGCACAAACAGAACAGCTGGTGCCTGGAGAATTTTTAAGTCCGACCTGGAGGAACAAAGGAATTTCAAACACTTCCAGGATAAGGCAGGAGCTAAAGAATGATGGTTTGGGTCACAATTTTGGGTGTGGATGTCTAATGTTTACCTCGGTCTGTTTTAGTGCCCAAGCCCTTTTCCAGGTTTAGCTCTTAATACAGTTAAGCTAATCTGCTTTAAAAGTTCATTCGGATTCACCTTCCCCAAGTGCTCCTGTGTAGACAACTCCTAAGGGAGATGAGCTAAGACAGAGGACTCCTAAGAAGAGTTGTTAAGGACCCAGAGATAAAGGTTTAGTGCAAGCAATGGTTTAACCTGAACTGCTGGTCAAAAGGGACTGCAAAGCACCTCTTGTTTTTGGCATGGTGGTAGATTTTAGACTGATATTTTCTACAGTGAACAAAGCTTGCTGGGAACTGGGTTGGAGCACGGATCCATCTGAATTACTCTAAGCTCTTTGAGGTCCTTCCGTTGTGCGTGTCCCATGCGCAAACCAGGAGCCCTGTATCTTACTGAAATGCACTGAATAATGTTATCAAGGATACACAGCAGATTCCTTCTAACCTGTGTTCTGAAAGTTATTCCTGGATTAAAGTCTTTGGCAGTTTTTGAAAGAGCAGTATTCTCCTCCCCACACATTTCCAAATTCTGAGAACATTTTAACCACCGTCTTGTTGCTTGCTTGCTTTTGAGGAGAAGGTTTTGGAAGGGTGTTTATGTTACAGAAAAAATGGCTGATGCTTGAAGTTTGGCAGAAGCAGAATCTGTGTTAAGGAATATAAAAGCCTTTCCTAAATTTGGGGACGGGAAGGGGAAGCAGGGGGCAAAATAATTAACTAATTGACAAGAAATTGGAAGTGTCCCTGGTGGGAACTACCTGAAGTACTATGGCTAGCTGAGCATATGGTAGATGTTGCAAAACACTGTTAAGAAACACATCTGTCTAAGCACTATGCAGGTGTTTTATTTATTTATTTTGGGGGGGGGGGGCGCTAATTTTTTGCTCTTTTCTCTATCTGCTACTCAACTCAGCAGGCCTGAATCCCCACATCCGCAGTGGTTTTATGCAGATTTAAGTTCACAGCCTGGCATACAGTTACTCCAGATTTACATTACCAAGCAAGAGGAACATCAGGCAGCTTTTCCCTCCATCTCAGCATTTTAAAAAGAGAAAGAATGTTTTTGTTTCAATTGAAATAGAGCCTCAAATTGGTGATTCTTTGGAGTCTAACATTTCTTTTCACACCACCTACCCCCTACAAGAACCTGTCTAACAGCAGATTCATCTTTCAACACGTTCACACCTGCCCGATTACCATACATGGAAGACTGTTTCACTATTCTACACAAGCTGCGGAGTGAATTGCATTTACCTGCTTGCTTTAAGGCAGGAGCAATTTGAAGGATATGAAACTCCCACATTCTGCTTTTTATCAAGGTTTTATTTCATTTAGTATTCAAGTGAGTTTATCACCCCATGCGAGCATGTGCTTCACGGCTGCCGTGTGCGACAGGAATTGGTTATAGCCTTAACCAGGGATCCTGGACTCAAGCTAAAGCAGTTCATGCTGTTGCCCCAGTGTAGCAGACAAGATACACTTGGCCCTGCAGAGATGTGAAAAGAAAAAAAGGAGACAGGAAACACGAGGCCAGATCCTTTATCGAACTCTCATCAACTGCAGTGGTAGAGAACTAGATCTGTGCAGTTCATCCACCCACTCCAAGTGGCTGGCTACATTAAAAAGAAAGAAAGAAGTGACCTCTGGTCCACCATCCTCTAACCCACTGCACAATGGCCAGAGGAATCCAGTAGCAGGAAAAAACCTGCATTCTCAAGAATCCAACAGTCCTACATGGTGCGAGGTATCCCAGGCCAGATCCAGAGTGCTATGAAGCCTGTGAGCATCTTCCTGGCAACTCCCCTGGGCTCTGGAGACAGCCTTGGTGCCTAACTAAATGCTGAGCATCTGTCTTCCCTTACCCCAGTTTGGCATGTAGCAATTCACACCTCCCATTAGGACAGAAATCAGCAATGTATGGCCTGCAGACCAGATCCAGCCTGTGGGACTTTTGGATCCAACTTGCAAATGTGGGGCTTCAGCAGTATATGTAAGCCAGAGGTGCCTTCTGTGGGTGCTTTCCCCATGCTGCAGCTGGGATGAGCATCAATTGCCGAAGCGAAGACAAGCGGCAACGGCAACAGGGTCCTAGTGGCTGCCCAGCCACTTCTGACCCAGGGTGGGTCATTTTAGGCTGGAAAAGGTGGCCTACTCCTGCTGTAAAACAACTGAATCCCTGCATGACCTAAAACAGAGCAGCCTAAGTTCTGATGTGAAACCCGATTTTTGGCAGAGCAAAGTATAGCAACTCTGGCCAGCATTCTGCATTGTGTGCCATCATGTATCATTAGCAGAGCAATTACACAAGCAGGCAATCCTCATGCCCCAGCACACAACCCAGGCACTGGTGGGGACATGGAGAGATTCCCTCTTGTCAGAGCCAGCCTTATGGATGGGCGACATGGGCGACTGCCCAGGGTGCTGTAGTCAGGAAGGCGCCAAACGCACAAACATGCATGCACACACGCGTGAGGAGCCTGCATTCACAGCAGCACTTTCCCCCCATACCATCCCACCCCACCCCACCCAGCTAATCCCTGCCCCAGGCAGGAGAAGCAGTACCCAGCACACCCCCAACTCCAGCTGTTGGTCAGAGGAGCCGGACTGGGCACATGTGCATGGGATGGTTCCTGTTCCAGTCCACCCACCCTGCTCCTGCACAGCAGCAGCGCTGCCTGCCTGACTGTGTGGCGCAATGCCGCTCCACTTCCCTGATGGGCTGCACCCCATGCCTTGCCTGCCTCTGCCTCTAGCAGCACCACTGGCTTAGGAGGGGCTGCCAAAATACAAGTTCGCCCAGAGCACCATGTTCCCTAAGGCCAGCTCTGCTGCTCATGATATAGCACTGAACACAGATGCCAAGTGGATTTTTGTCCTCATTTGAAGCAGCCTTGTAGGTCCCGGTTCAGCATGTTATTTAGCCTGTGAGTGGACAGACTCACTGTTTAAATTTAAAGCTCACACATGCAGGGCCATGAGCCTTTGTCAGGTAGAAGCTACCAGACAAAGCTGAGCCATTTTTTGCTTCTCATATTGTAATTTCAAGGGCCTGCTCTGCCCCTGCCATTCAAGTCAATGGGAAATTTTGCTATGGATTCCAATAGAAACAAAAATGCCCATTTTGAAAGAATGCTGCTTGGGTTGCTAGTGTGTAGAAACATGAAGACAGACCTAATGTCACTTAACGGCTCTTCCATCTTTTTCTTTTTAAGAAAAGATTTGCCGGCTTGAGCTGGAAAAATACAGTGATTGAGCATGTATGATTCATCCCAGCCTGCACAGAAAAAAATTCAGAGTGGTTGGCTGGCTGCAAACTCAACTGGTAGCACAGCATCATTTGTGAAATGTGTCATTTTCGGGCAGCAGAGGCACAGAAGCCCAAAGGCAGAAAGCATCTAACAGATCAAGACCATATATATATGCCCAAAAATTCCATATAGGTCACCAGCTTTCTACAGTATACAAGCATGCTCTGCTTGTAATGACTGGCGTATGATACCAAACAGCTCTAAAGGGAATCTCAGAAAAACAGAGCATTTAGAAGAACATGTAATAAGTTTGCACTTGAGGTCCAGCCTGGCAGAAGTCTCCAGAGAGGTCAAAGGGACTGCTGACATAATTAAAGGATGCACAAGGACACTGTACATAGAACATTGCATTCAAGAATCTCAGTGTATTTCAGAGGCAACAAATAATTGGGCTGCACAAACTACAACTGGGCAAGTTAAGCCATCAAAAATGAAAGGTCACAGACACAAGTCAGTGGCAGACCCAGGAATATAAACAGGACTGCTAGTTCCCAGATCCCTGCTCTTGACATTAGATTTCACTGCCTATAAAACCCACCTTAAATAGAAAAGTCATACCATGATCCACTCAAATGTATGATATAAGATGTAGTGCAGCCTGCCAGATCCTCAAGGGCTGGCAGAAAGACTCTGGAAAAACTGGGATTATTTCATCTGGAGAACAGAAGACAGAGCAGAGTGATCACTGTTTTTTGATCCACAAAGGACAGAACAAGTAAGGGGCTTAAACTGCAACAACAGAGATTTATGTTAGACACCAGGAAGAAGTTCCTATGTATAGTGCTAGCTAAGCACTGGAAGAGATACTGGCTGTCGAATCTGTCACTGGAAGGTTCCAAATGAAAGTCTGACCAACATTTATCTTGGCTGGTTTGGACAGGATGACTGCCTTGAGCATGGGGATGGAGTAGAAAACTTCAAGGTCCACCCCAGCCCCACATTTCTATGATTATATGCAGATGCAAAAGACATGCATGGATTTTGGGATTTGTTCTTCCATCTCAGGAGCAGTTGTATAATTTAATCCAAGGTAGGGGGTACGGGGGAGAGGTCTACAGTTTCTTCTCTTCTCCCCATCTGCTAAGGATGCCACCTTAGTCCAGCTCCATCTGGAGAGATTAATCTTATGCCAAAGCACCTCTTACTTTTAGCCCTGGAGGTCCCAACAATTCCTGTGTGTCATTCAAGGTGCACCCCACCCCCCTCACAAAAAGAAACTGCCTAATGCAGCAAGCTTCGCTTGAGCTGGAAGATGGCACAGAAGCATGACTCCATGACAGGTGTGGTTTCTTTCATGCAGATACACTATAGCACTTGTCCCTGCTTGACAACTGCCAGAAGATAAGGCCTCCCCAGGATGAAGAAACCATTTCCCACCCACCCAAATGCAGGACAGAGAACTCAAGTCTACTACAGAGCATCCTCTGAAGAGGTCAGGGATATTCCATGTCACAGCAGAGCTGAGCCTAGTCGTGGACATTTGTCTTCTCAGGTGAAAGCCAGAGCCTTTAGCAAGCTCCATGGATAGACTGGAAGGGCAGGCGGAGGCATTTTCATGAGCTCTGAATTCCTTCTCTGTGCTTCCCTTTCAGGGACTCAAGTTAATACTTATCATCTCCTCCACCTATTTGCACGAACTTTGGGATCAGCTAGCCAAGTACATGTCTACTTAAGGATTCTTGCTCCTTAGAGTGAAGTATACCAGCCTAATGCTGTGGTATAATACATAATCATTAGGAGAGGCGTATACTAAAGATCAGGCTTAATATTAAGCTCACCAGAAACAAAAGCGGGACAACTAGAGGTACCTCTGCAGCCTAGCAACAGCATCTCAGGATTCGCCTCACCTTTTTTGTTTTAAAGCTATGCCCAACATCTGCTTATCAGAGAAGAATTCATTGCAGTGTGTGTAAATAATGCAACTGGCTGATTTCCACCTCCTCAACTGAGAGAAGCAGCTGGTTTTTTGGCTTTTTTTAAGGTGGTAAGGTGGTGGTTTTTCCTTGGTGGCACATACATATTCTTCACTGGGACTATTAGCAAAAAAGGAACTATTTTTGGGGTAAATACAAAGACATCCTAAAGGTGAACTGGCAATATCTAAGTACAAAACATCAGAAGAGAGACATGGGCAATCTCTCTCATTGCAGCTAACTCCTAATGCCCAGTAGGCAGCAGACTGAGCAGCTCCATAAGGTATTTTCCATCCCCTTGCTACTTTGCCAGTGCAGCTTGGACGGCTCAACCCAAGCTTCTGCTTCCTGTTGTCTTGTGAAACAGCTTGCCAGTGAACAGGAAAAACGAGGGAAAAAAACAAAAGCAGAAGCGACCCCCAAAGATTTCTCTGTACTCCATCCTTCAAGGCAGGTCCAGGCAAGGCAGTCCTTACGACAGGCAAAACTGCCTGTTCTACCAAGACAGCATTTGTTTCAAGCTGTTAGATTGTGCCACTTGAAATTACTGCTTGGGTATGAAATCGCAACACTAGTGGGGCTTGTTCTAGCTTCTCCACCATACTATGCCCCAGTCAACACCTCCTTTTCTTTTGATTCCCTTCTTAAAATGCATTCAAATTTCCTAATGGAGTCAGAGAAAGCTTGGAGCTTGTAAGAAATGGAGGCCTGATCCCCCAGTGGCTCTATCTATTGTACTTCCCAGTAATCCCTTCTTAAGGCAAAAATGCCCAGCTGGAATACCTTGAACAGTAGCATCTGTCACGACTGAGAGGGCACAGAGTTGTGCTGAGAACTCCATAACAGGGAAAGGAGGGGTTAACCTTAATGGTACTGTCACACATCTGCATCCTATGTTGTAAGGATGGCTCAGGATTATGTTAAAGCTGATCTGGCCCCCGATGAAACCCATGGCCAAACTGTTAATAATTTCAGTGACATCAGGATTATTTAGGACAGGGATGGACAAAATGCTATGTACAGTATGCGGCAGATCAGGGAGGGGATAGGGTGTACAGTGGCAGATAGGACAGGAAGCAGAAAGCAGAGCAGTAGATTGGACAGGGAGCCCAGGGAAGGAAGCAGAACACAGCAATAGCAATAAATCGGACACTGAGCAGAAAACAGAGCAACAGATTGAGCAAGGACAGGGGATCAGAGTGACATCCAGGGAAGGTGTAGGGCTAATCTGTGACCTGCCTGCCAACAAGGTTGGCCCCCACTGATTTAGAGAACATTATACTGTACACCCATAGGCCTACTCTCCCACTATGCATTAGTCTGGCTCCATTAATGCACAGGAAAAAGAGGCAATTTTAAAACCAAATGGAGCAAGCATTTTATTCTCAGATATTCCCAGCCCTCTGTGATAGGCTGCGCTACTGGGTCACATGCATCAAATCGCAGTTCTCACTCACTGGCCATAGAGCAGACTGATCTGCTAGTCTAACTGCTAAAGGAGATGTGCGTATCTGATACTTACTTTCTCAAGACTGCGATTTCGTTCTCTATGCTGCTTTCCTTCCCCTTCAGTGCTTTCTTGGGAATGCACTTGACTGCAAATAGTTTTCCACTTGCTCTCTCTTCAGCCAAAACGACTTCAGAAAATGCACCCCTAAAGAAAAAGGAAAAGATCAATTTCAAATCATCTCCTCTCCGCGATCCGAAGCACGCGCTTACAGGCTACAAAGGCTGCTACTGCAACTTCTCTTTATTAACAGCAACGTTCCACATGTAAGGCATCTTTCATTTGCTTTACAAACATACTCCTGTTGGCGCTCAGGCTAAATATTCCTGACAGCCACGTTTACTGAACAACAGGAAAGTTTTAAAAGTAAGCCAGGGTCCAAAAACGATCGAAGGGATCTCTTGGAAACCAAGAAATGCTACTTGTGCCACCGCCAACGATTTACTGTGAGACTTGGAGAACACACTTAGCATCTTCTGCCCCAGACGCCTACCTGCAGTGATTCCTTCACTCACTGCAGTGGTAGGAGGCTTAATTCATAAAAGTCTGTAAAGCCTGCACTTATGTTTATCCAAGATACTCACACTTTAATGATCGCTCCCGTTTTAGTTCTCCAGCAGTCTAGGGTTTCCCATCGCTTTTTGTTCTATTCTGACTCAGCAAAGACAGCAGCTATTGAACTACTTTGCACAACATAAAATTAACACCAAAGAGCTACTCAACACAGCTCACAAAGACACTCTCAAGGACCCAGAAGGACATCCTTCCGTCTTCAGCTCCCCCTGTGCAAAAATAAAGTTTATTTCCTACCTATGGGGACTTTTTACCATCTTGTACCATCTACACTTTTCCCAGAGCCTCACTAAAGGACTTTGATCCTGAAAGCTTGCAGAAAAGGACAATTTTCTTGCCATTTTCCAGTTGGTCTAATAAAAGGTATCGTTTTGGAACCAAGAGTTCTAGGTTTTTTTCACACCCATGGAACAACCTTCAACAAGAGATTTTGCTGAAGTCAGGATTACAGAGTCAGTTGAGGCCTTCCTATGAATAGTAAGAATATTCAGGGCTGCAGACAGGATAAAACATACGAAGAGCATATGAGCCAGGACACAAGTCCTCACTCAGCAGCCAAGAGTAAGAAGAAGCCGCCGCTTTGACATTTTATGCCAAATTTATGTATTATGAACTTCTCTGTATTACTTGGTTTCAGCCACTGTTGAATAAGATCCTAGATGGCCTACTGGCCTGATTCAGACTGGCAAATCCCAGTGCTCCTATTAATCGAAAAACCACTTTCCGCAGTACCTGTGCTCCCCTGTGTATCTCACATCCAAGTGCTCATCTCTCAAGACCACAGCCCAAGGTCAACTAATAGCTGCAAGGTCATTTATTATTTATATAAAATAAAAGTAAATCCCCAGAACTAGGGCACATTTCCCTTTGAATTTTCCCCTCAATCAATCAATATATTATTTGGCATGGCCTTCCAGTAAAAAAACACGCCACTTACAGCCTAAACAAGCTGCAATTAAGCTCCAGTAAGCTCTTAAAATGTTAATATTTGATCACAACCTCATTAAACTCTGAATGTTCTCTGACTTTCATCCCCCACCACTGCTGGTTATCTGGTGTTTACGGGTAAACAGATGCTTTTTCCCTTTTACTGCCAGGCTCTTTCTTCCTCAATCATACAGTTCTTATGGCACAGTTGAGTATAGGTGACCTCACAGTTGCTCCCTGGATGTGAAATAACTGAATGAATCATTAAGTGAGTCAATAAATGAATCAGGCTGGAGAAGGAAGATGCTGATTAGGAAAGAGAAAACTTCCGTTTACAGGGAAATACTTTTGTAGTTAGTGGTGATAAGGAAATGATGACAGGAAGCTGGAAATAGATTAATGGGATTGATGCAAAAGTGTGTGTGTGTGTGTGCGCGCGCGTGTGCATGTGCGCGCGCAGTTCAAATTTTAGCCTCACTAATTCTACTCAGTGCTTTGTGTTTAGATCACAAGTTTCAGAGAGCTATGGGACCGACGTACTTCATCCAGGAGTTCACCTATCCTGTGCCACATGGACTCAGCCAGAACAAAAGAACCAAGCAGATCAAGTTTGTTTAAAAGACTTATTCTGTGACTTTCACCTGCTGAACAGCCCTAGTTATTTGAGTCTGAAATCCTTTCAACACCAGTCCTTGTCCTTGCAAATACTTAGGGAATAAATCACTTGAACCTTCAAGTATCATTAACTTCAGAGAGAAGGGTGCTGAGGAACAACCAGGATGGCTCCCAGGCATCCTTTCAAGAACCCCTTAAGCCACACCTTGCCTGAAGGGTGTTTGTGCCCAAAAGCTTGCAAAGAACAATTTTTCCAACTATTTAGTTGGTCTAATAAAAGATATCCCCTCTACCCAAAGAACCTTGTCTGCCAACATCCTTAGACTAACAAGGCTATAATCAACACCATGCTTGCATCCGTAAGCTTTTGTCACACTATCTACGCTGCATGTGCTTGGCTGTGTGTTGTACTAGTCCCTTGCCTCTTGCTTGCCTGCTCTGCACAGCAGCTTGAATGTTTGTACAACTCCTTTTGCTTGTTGTACAGAGCCGAGTATGTTTACGATACTATAAAAATCCAGAAAGCTTCTGTTTACAACATAAGTTCATTGCCATTCAAAGACCGTGATATAAAAATCTCTTTTCAGTAAACTCTACTAAATGCCTGGGTTACTGCCCTTCTCCTCTGCTTGCTGGAAAGCCATGGGGAGGAGAAGCTGTATCCAGCCTACAGATTTGAACTGATAGCCCCTTGAATGTTTTCAAGGACTTATAGTTCCCCTCATTAAGATTAACATCATATTTCTTTAATGGCTGTTCTCATTAGGAACACAAAATGGGAAGATACTCTATTAAAGTGTTTATCTGAATGTCAACCCTCGGTGCTTAGAGCACTCCTCATGTTCCCAACGTTGTACAAACACTTGGCGAGATTCATGTCTCAAACTGCCCTCAGACAGCATTTAGTACTGCTCCCTGCAATCCCCCAGCCCCTGAGGACACACGCAGCGTGTGACACTGGTCTGGGAAGGAATAAGATATATATTATCTAAGAAATAAAAAATTGTGTGTGTGTATATATATATACATACACACACACACACACACACACACACACACACTTTTTTTTTTTTAAATGGAAAATTTTCCATGTCCCAAGTCAAATCAGCCAGGTCAATTCCAAATCCATGTGAATCATTCAAGAACCATACGTAGCCCTCCTACCGGCGAGCATCCTTCACCCCTACTTGGGGCTTCAGATTCTTCCAGATCCTTTGGCAGGCATCCTATGTGCAGGCCCATGCCCGGAGGCTTGGGTTTTGGATGCCCCCGAGTTTCGCTTGCCCTCAGTTGTATTGCTATAAGAACAAACTAGGAAGCAGTCTCCAATTTCCATAAAGTCAGTATGTAGCTGAGATCCTCCCACTGAAAGTCGAAGTGGGAAGCTAACTAGGAGGCTCTCGCAGGGAGTCCTGTCCACCGGCAGACAAGGGTGCAACCCTCCAGGGAATGTTACCAAAGGGATTAATGAGAAATTAAAAGAGGGAGAGGTTGCCATAGTAGGAAGGGGATGCAGGGAAGACAGAAGAGGTTGAGAGCGATTGAGGGGGGAAGCAAAAACAACTAAATAAATGAAAGAAAGAAACTTCCTGGACCAAATTCATTCCTGGGTTAGCTTCTCCCCACCCTCCTCCCTGTCTCCCCACCCACGGGACTGGTATGGAGGCCAGGAATTTCAGAGCAAGGCAAAATGGCCCTGGGCCTTGGGTTCCCTGGGCACTGCATGCTGCACTTCATTGCAGTGCAGACTGTGAAAGCTGGAGGAGGGAAGAGCCCAGAGATCCTGGCTGCTGCTGCAGCTGAAGCAATGGGGAAATGATGGCTGGGTGGGAGGGTGGGGGGAGGAGAAGACAAGCCACAAATTAACCCCGGAGGCTGCCTGTTGGACAGCCCTGCACTAGACCACGAAGGGGACTAAACAACAGTTTTAGCTGAAGGAACCGATGACCCTTTTCATTTGAGAGTCTAATCAAGAACAACGATTTAACTCTAAGGACAAATCTCTACTTATCTCTAGGGTTCAAAAAAAAAAAAAAAAAAACCACAGTGATTTTGCACATAAATCCCTATAACAGGTTGCCTAGTTTTAGCAAACATGGTTATTGTATAACATCAAAGCAGCATTATTTTTCTTTAATGTGTTTCATTAAGCATCGCCCAGGATAATAATAAGTTCCATTGAAAACTCAGTCTTATTTCATCCAGAGTTTATTATTTCCATTTGTATAGCACAGCACTTTTATTAGCCCTATTCCCTAATGCTCTCTGAACAGAGAGCTTTGTCTATAATACTGGCATGTATTGCAGTGTCCTCTATACAGTACTGATATTAGTATCAGGACATTCACATTAATACATGGCACCACTCCTTTACCTTTGCTTTTTTCCCTTTCCTCCTCTTGTTGACTACAGATACCATCTTTCTTTGCACAGTGAGTTGTACTGATACGGTACCTTTCATTCCCAAATCCCAAAGACTTCTCCTGTTGCGTGGTGGGTATCAGCAGTGTAACAGCACCCAGGAGCTTTACTATACAAAATTGGTAGGAAGCACAGGCAGGATTTGAGACGAGGAGAATGTGCATGCAGGTCTGGCAGGGAGACAAGACATGGGGTTTAACACCTGGACCTACTCAAAAGACGCCACATGAACCATAATGGCAAGAAGTAATCAAGATCTCTCATCTGGATCTTGTATAAAAGAGTCTATTCCAACATTAGAGTGGCCCCAAACCAGGGCTAGAGCTTTGGCTGGGTAACAGACTTAGAGGAGTGACACCCTGGGGGCCAGACGGGCAATGCCAGGTCCGTCTGCAGGCCAGATGCAGCCAATGGGCTCAATCCAACCTGCAGTACAGGGTGAGCAGCTCCACCCCGATCTGGATGCACAGGGGACTCAATAGCCCAGGCAGGGCCGGATCTGGCCACACAGAGCCTCCACCACTCCCCTGTTGCCAAATTTCCTGACCCATGGGGATCCCCACAGGCTGGATGCCACGGCTCTGCAGGCTGGATTTGGCCCATGGGCTGGAGGTTGAGTCCCGATCTTCAGCACTATTTCTTGCACTGCCTCTACCAAATTTAATAAGACCCAGTCTGACTACCATTTTAAGCACGTGAGTAAACTGAATGAACCCACTTCATTCAAACAGCCTCTGCACTCGTTTAAGGATCTGCAAATTCCCAAACTCAGAGAGACGTCTTACAGAAGCTACTATTTCAAAATAGCTCTGGACTCCTGAAACACTGGAAGGCAGAAGCACACTGGGGATTACAAAATTAATGACAAAAATCCATACAATTAAAAGCCACCAGGTAAGATTTTGAAGTGAGAATGAATTTGGATCAGAAATGTCATGTGTAGGGCAAGTTCAGTTTGTAGTCTTCTTAGAAACAAATTGATCCTTACTCTGAAAAAATCTTCGGGAACTTCTCCCCCTCCACGGTGACCAAAAGAATTATTTATTTTTGCAGTCAAATGGAAGAAAATTTTAAAGTATTTTTGCACACAGGGACTAAGTTTTATATGTAGGAGGATAAAGGCACACACCTAAAGACTGAGAATTTATACTTGCTTATGTCTTTAGATATCCAGTTCCCCTTAAATGAGAAATAATGAAAAGCCACCTTTTTGAAGCACCTAAGGAAATTAAGAGCATGTTCATATCCAGTTTGTTTTCTATTCCCAATTCCCTTGGTATTTCCAGTAGTTCTATTCAGAGCCTCCATACCACTTTCGCAGCTCTAAAATCCCATCCTGAGTCAGTATTATAATATGGCGTATTAATAAGTAAAATGATTTTCCAGAAGTCTTGCAGCTCTATCTGTAATCCAAAACCAGGCCACTTTTGGGGCACCTAAAAGCGGAGGTAGAGGCTAAGTGTCTTTTATCTGAGGGCCTCAGCTTTTTGCAAATTTTTAATTGAGCCACAGTTCTCCAATCTAGGGAACTGTACACTCATTTAAAACTTGGTGGGAGAGAAGCAGAGAGAAGCTAAGTGACTTGTCCTTGGTCACAACAGGGACAAATTCTGGAAGACACCCAAGAAACACGGACTCCTTATCTTCAAAATTTTTAACCATGCAGCATCTCATGTGATGCCCCATCCTTCATAATCTGAATTTCCTTGGATCACTTCCCATTCTAGTTACTCTCTTTAATCTAGAGTTACAAGAATAGATCAGCACTTCCAGAACTTTGCTGGAACAAACTGCATTTGCTTCCAAATGGATTTTGTCTACAGCAGCTTCCTAATCGAAAGCAAGGGTGCTCATACTAAACTTGAGTGCTGCTAAAGATGAAATGAAGTGCAAAGAACTTTGTTCTGCCACATCTCAGTGGCATCTGTCCAAATCATAACCTACTATGAAAACTGAAAGCCTGAAATAAAATGAATGGCATGCGCTGTGTCGGAGAGAATCTGTCACAGTGCATCAGTACGCTTCAGTGCCACAAAAATACAAATGGAGACTCTGACAAATGAATGGCTGATGAAGGAATTTTCCATTTACTAAGATCTACATGTTGAATGGTTTTCCACTGCGTTTGCAGGTGCTGTTATACTAAACCAACAGAAGTAGGCAGGAAGCAGATTTCGCATGTTTAGGCCCTATATCACTAATGACCTTAATTATGATACAGGTGGCATTCAGTGTGTACTTTGCTCTAGCCATCCTCAGGAAAGCAATCAGTGAGCACTAATGGAGTTAAAAAAAAAAAAAGGCAGCTTCCAGCATGAACAACCCTGTGAAGTGTGAGGCTCACCAAACAACAGTGAGCCATTTCATAAGATCTTAGTAAGCAAACACAGATATTCGTTTTCTCCCCAGAAAAAGGTCTGTGCCAAGCCGACATGGTGCATCAGACTAATGGGCCTGAGGCACACCACTTTCTGCAGCCAACAGCACGCAAGGGAGCAATGCAGCGAACATCGCATCCAACTGCCTGCAGATCCCCAGCCCAAATGACCAAATACTCAATTGCAGCTGGGTCGACTGAGGGCAGCCTTCAGTGCAAGCATCAAACTGTTATGGCCCATGGAGACATAACGTAGCACCTTACCTGTTCAGTCATAACCCCCCATCCTCTGCAGAAAGGCTACATTTAAACTGTTCCTGAACACCGTCAAGGATAAATAGGAAGTGCTCTCAGTGGCGAGGGGATCACGGACGCCTTCTCGTGCAAGCTACGAGACCATGTGTTTTACGACAAAACACACAGAAGTGGGAGCCAAGTTCTGTTGCTGGGTCTGCTACTGGTGTAACTCAAATTGTTATTCCCCTACAGCTCTACGCTCCACCTGGCACAAAGCCCAAATCATAACTAAATTGAAAATTAAGCATTTTCGCCATGAAGCCACATCCCAGCATGCACTGTGATCTAGACGGAGGAAATGGCCTTGTCCTGCAAACTTCAGACCTGGATGTGAAGCCAAAGTTTCCAGAAGTTCAAGGAGGTTTCAGTGAAGAGGTGTGATCCAGGCCCAAGACTAGTCCAGTGTGAAACCAAGGTATTTGGGGCATCTCCATTGGTGTCGAACCCTTAGACCAGGGCAACTGCTGGCATGCATGCCACAGCGTGGCACGCAAAGTCATTTTGCTTGGCAGACGCGCCTCAAGGGGCTGGGGCTGCGCTGCCACAACAAGGATCGGGCCCCTCACCACTCCCGTCGTCCACCCCCAGCACACCACCATCTTACAAGTCAGGCTGCAGGTGTTTTGGGTACTCTACCCAAAAACGTTGCTGACCCCTGCCTTAGACCTGGGTAAGGTCCCAAAGCAGCTCCATATAAAACTAAGGGCAAGGTCACAAACATTTTGATCCCTTGGCAGTAGTTTATTCTTTAGTGCGACAACCGTGCTATCCATCTAGTCTTATTCATCATACCTCAGATTCAGTCCTTCAGCCCTTACTCTGACAATACTCCCACTGAAATCAAATGGGAATTTCACCTCAGTAAACACTGCAGGGTCAGACCATATGAGCTGAAGCCCAAACTTTCAACCCTGGTACTTGCTTCAATTTTCTTAAAGTCACCTGTGTTTGAAAATATTTCTGTATATCTGTTGGGCTGGGTGGGTTTGTGTTGCAACACCGGGGGTATATTTGTTCCACTGTTATTTTAGTAACACAGCGCACGGTCTTCTCTCTCTGCTGTACTCCTATTGTACCAGGCAGCTGTGCTCCTTGCCCTCTCATGTACACCATCTATTCCAAGTTTAACCCCCCAGTCACTCATCACGCTGTTATTATGTGATCCAGACAATGGACCGTGCTCTCAGGCTTGCTTAAAATGCTGTTGCTCTTTCCCTAAAGGAAGATTAACTAATGGCCAGTGCCAGTCCTCATGCCACAGCTGATGCAACAAGTCATCCCAGTCTGTACCACTGATGCTTCTTCCTGCAGGCTCAGAGCCAGCTCCTGAAAGGGCATGGCTGTATGGATTTACTTTGTTCCAGGTAAAATGTATCATAAAGCCATTTAGAACAACAATATAGATCATGGTTCTCCAATTATCCTGACTGCTTAACCACATCAACCCAAGGTAATGAGAAACATAGGAACACATGGGAATGACCATACTGAGTCAGACCATTAGCCCCGCCAGTCCAGCAGCCTGACTTCCACAGAGGCCAGTATGGTCTATCTCAGCACAAGATATGAGAAACCCTGTAGAAATCCCTGTGGGATAATATGGGCTGCAGGGTGCACTAGCAGATAAAGCACTCCGTCAGATGTTAGGAAACTAGTCTCTATTGCATGGCTCTGCCCAAGTTGCTCTGCCCTTGGTCATTAAAACCAGGTTGTTCCAGCGTTGGCGGCAAAGCAGCTAGGACATCTTGCTGTATGCTGTTGGCTGACATGCCTGGACCATGGTAGCCCAAACCTATGACTTCAAAAAAGGTGCTGTCTCTTCTTTGGGGTACGCCACATTAATACAACGGGGCCCAAATCCCTGCTGGAGTCTTTACATGCCACCATTAGGCCAATAATCAATACTAGTACCCTGTTCCCGGGGCAAGCTCCTTTCTACACCCCTTTAGCTAGAGGTTGGTATAGGCCCAGAATGAGGTTTTAAATTCCATACCAAAGCTGCCCAGGTCTCCTGCTCCACTATGGATCATGATGGCGAAAAAGGTTGCTGCAGCCATTTTTGGGTCGGAGCTCAGGGCTAGGAGGTTGAACCTTTTCATAAAAGCAAAGAGTCTCCTACTTGGCAAGCTCAGGCTTTTGTGTCCACCCCTGTGTATAGGGCAGGGACACATTGCATACACCTAAAACAGCTGCGAGCTTTTTTCCCTCCACATTGCTTTAATCAGAGGAAAAACATCTTAGGAACATAGCATGGGTGGGACCTCCCTGGTGGCCGAGTCCTGTCCTGGCTGTAGTTGGCAACTATGTCATATAACTGCTTTGATACATTTATCAAACCCCATCTTAAAACCAGTCTGGCCATTTGGCAGGTTGTCAAAACAAAAATACCCTGATGCTGAGATACCCTCTTCTATTTTCCCACCTCAATTTATTCATGGCCTGTTTATGTCTATTTGCTCTTGCATCAGCTTTGTCCATTAAGTTAGCTAGCTCTTTTCCTTCCCTCCTCTTTATATCACTAATGCATTTATAGACAGCTGTCTGCACCTGAGTGCAGCTGGGCTAAACAAACCAAGGTCATTTAGTCTCCTCTCATAATATGGGTTCTCCACTTCCCTGCCCATCCTAGTAGCCTTCCTCTACACCTGTTCCAGTTTTAATTCATCTTTTTAATTCATCTTTCTTTAAACAGAAGTGAGCCAAATTGTAAGTAACACTCCAGGGTCTTGTCCCAGTGCTCTTGCACTGATACTCCCCTCCCCTACCTACATCACAGATACCACTATAGAGGCATCCTAGGATTATGCTTGCCTTTATGTCCATCTCACAGTGGTGGCTCATGGTTATCTGTAATCAGCTAATACAAAAGAGGTCTTTTTCCTCTTCTGTCCTCCCTAATTTATGAGCGCTCTACTTCGTAACACAAAGTCGTATTAGTCCCTAAATGTATGCTTTTGCACTTGCCTATTAAATATCATACTATTTCTATAATTCTAGTCCTCAGTGTTGTTAAGTTTTAAAAGGCTGCAGTCTGAACCCAAATACAGAACCCAGGGCTTGCTGGCTAGGTATAGGAGGCCTTGATGTTTCCTGCTGTAAGTGTATTCATATCTTATTTTGCGAAAACCAATGTGGTCTAGTGAGCTGAACAAATAACTAAGACTAAGGAACTCCGGCGTGCTAATCCTGGCTCTGTCACTGACTCACTGGACTTTGTACTTCTCTTCTGGGTCTTATTTTTTCCCTCTGTTGGTAGGGAGCTGATAATACCTAGCTGGCAGGGGTGTTAGAGCTGCCTACACAGTGCTCAGCAAATGGAAAATGTTGGGTATTATCATTTGAGTGTTCAGGTGTACAACACTATTCTCCCTGACTTAGGAACCGAACAAACCTTGGTAGTTCACTTTGAAAGGGAGTGATTCTTCAGCCCCTCTATAGGGCTTATATTTACGGTCGCTGCATAATATGCACAGGTCTGCAGCAAATGACTTGCAAGTACTAAGTGAGCAGAATTGTTACAGATTAGGGCTGAAGAGCACTGCAGTCACAGCCATGTGGCAGCATTTACAGAGAGCATTACGCTTAGCACTAGAAAAGCTGTCAGTCTCCCCACAACCAGAAACATGTGGTTTGCAGACATATTTGTAAGGCAAAAACACTTGTTCTTAGTATTTCAGCTGCACCCTGAAATTCTGAGTTTTCCATTTGTTCTTCATGCTCCTGCTTCCTACTGGGCGCTTCTACACGAGATGCTATGGCACAGTAGCAACGAGCTACTGTAACACTACTGTGTGGATAGCTCATGACTACTGCACAGTAGGTTGTTGCTACTGAGCAGTAGCATCTAAAACAAACCCCAAACTTGGACTTGGTAAGCAAGTACTAAATGACTGCATAGTAACAACTGCGCAGTCTGCCACTGGTGTAGACTGCCACTGTGCAACAATAATGTCACTGTGTAACAATTTAAAGCCACCTGTGGCTTTGATGTATTTTGCCCCAAGAACCTGTGGAAGTACTCTGAATCCAGAGTCTACAGATGAGGAACAGGGATGCAAAGAGAAACTTGCCCCTGGTCACATGGGCAGAATAATGAAATAAATAGAGAGCTGCTAGATCCCAGCAGTGTCCTAACAGGGACCCATCCATCCTTGCTCAGCCTGAAACTATTACATGTGTTTAATATAACACATGATATTGTTGTACTGCTTTACACTTCTCATAAGAAAAAGAGTAGAAAAAAACTGGTGGGTCCGCAGTGCAGGTGAGTTCCTAGTGTTGTAGAAACATGACTGTCAGCATTAGGCAGTGATTTCTAATCTTAATACTGTAAGCCTGGCATCCTCTTAGAGGTGTTCACATGTCATTTCCCATTCCCTGCCACCGAACAGGCTCCCTCTACCTCCTTCTACTTTTTAAATGTGGTGGTCTAACCCACTGGCAGTCTATGATGTACTTCCCATGACTGGCTGGTCTGCTACAGTTGCCGGCATATGACTGCTACCAGCTAATGCAGGGGCAGGCAATTATTTCAGGCGGAGGGCCACTTACTGAGTTTTGGCAAGCCATTGAGGACCGCATGACAGGCAGCCAGGGGCAGATAACTAACTATTAATTGTCTAAATTTTTTAGGGGGCTCACGGGCCAGTTAGAATGGCCTGGCAGGCCGCATCTGGCCTGCGGGCCACATTTTGCCCACCCCTGAACTAATGGATCTGCTCCTTCAGCTCAAGTCCTAGAAGTTTGAGCTCTGTGGCTGAATATCCTGGACAGAAGACAGAATAGGTATTCACTTTGGGGCCCTGCTACATGTTCATATTAAAGCCAGCTAGAAACCAGCTATAGAGTTGCTACACATTGTCAAATACTAGCTTTATAGCGGGTTGTTCATTTTATAGCTGGATAGTCATTTTTATCATGTGATAATTACTTTGTAGTGTGGCTGGTCTAAATGTATTGTGTGATTAACCAATTAAATGTGTGATAAGTACTTTGTACTTGTGGCCAGTCTTACTTTGCATGTGTAGCCAGTAACATGCAACATGTATAAAGCCCTTGCTACATATGACACAATTAACTGGATCACACAATAAATTCAGAGCAAGAGAGAGAAAAAACAAGCTCCCATAAACTCAAGTTCACTTCATCAGTTGCTGTGAGATGATGGCATAGAGCAGTGCATAAACATGGAGTGAGTGATCTGAGTATCCCAAAGCAAGCCCGCTGGCAAGCCATGCAGGTCCCCAAATCACTGCAGCTGCACAAATGCAGGAAAGACCCTGCATCATGGAACAAGACACCAGCTCCCAACCAAGTGATTGCTTGAAAAGGTGTTACCAAGCAGTGTAAAACTGTAGAGAGGCAAGTCTTGTTGCAGCCTTAGAGCAACACCTTCCCTCTTTTCTCATACAAAGGCAAGACACCTGTGATTCCGAAGGGAGCTGTTAAATGGCTCGGGTCAGAGCAAAATATTTTTTCCATCCGTCATCACAGCACAGCACAGCAGCCGCGCCAGCTCGTTCCTCCCAGATGGGGAAATTCCCAGATTTATGTAACTGCTGGACAGAAACAAATCCAACAAATTAACAGTTCAAATATATGCCTCACGGCTCAACACTTAGCAAACTGCTAACGCAGCCCTCAGAGATTTTAACACAGGACATCAACAAAATGTTTAGCCAAAGCATCAAAGTCGTTAATTGGTATCTGTTTGTGGGGAGAGCAACATCCATGCACAGCACCCCTTTAAAGTTTCTAGGTAGAGAGTCTCAGTTAGGGGCTGGGGGCGAGGATGGGGGTTGTATGAGCTGGGCAGCAAAGGACACCTCAGGGTAAGGGTGGCCAACTTGTGGCATGTGTACACGGTCTGTGACAGATCAGGAAGGGGACAGGCAGCATAATGACAGATGCCCAGGGCAGGGAGCAGAGCAGCAGATCGGGCAAAGGAAGGGGTTTGGGGTGGCACTCCGAGAAGGTTCAGGGCTGATTTGTGGCATGCTTACCAAAAAGGTTGATCCCTTAATGGAAGGAAAGATTTAGCCATCCGCAGCCCTAACCTCCTGGCACTTGCCAATGCGCTGCAGCACAGAAAACTTGGATCATGGCCCAACCTGAAGGACAGCTAATGCCAATGCAAAAGCAGTAAGAGGGAGCAGGCTCTAACTCATCCTTAATACACCTGGAGTCAAAATGCACACAGTGGAGCAAGAGTTTCACCAAGCAGGTCTCAGCATTGCAATGCAGTCAGCAGAAGGTGCTTGGAACCGAAGGCGATCCAGCTCCAAGGGGCAGATGACGATCTGAAGAGTGCAGAAGTAACCAGTTCTCACCCATAAAAATGCTAGGGAATATACTGAGAGAGGCATGGTCACTGGATCAAGCTTTCATTTGTCACTTCCACCCTGAGAACAGGAGACTTCCCCAGCCATTTCCTTCTTCACTGGTATTGTGGCAGCACCAAGGAGTCCTAGTCTAGACAGGGGTCTTAGTCTAGACCTAGTCCTAGCTAGGGGTTGGGGATACACAGAGCAAAGCCCCATTCCCTACTACAAAAAGCCCATAAGATACGTCATTAAACCTTTCTTAGAACACAAGTTTCCTAGACCCCAAAGGAAAATGCCCAGCCACTCAGGTGTGAAAGTCCCAGTCCTATGTTCCTGAAAACATATTCAAAGAAAATTCACTTTGCTCCTTTCAGACACCCTCAGATCAAGTACTCGTGTTCTAGGAGATGCTTTGGAAAATTTCAGGTTTGATCAATCATTGTGGAGAAAACCAACAAAGTATTTTGCATATTTTGTTTTTTGAACATCATTTGTCAAGAGACATCAGTAGAAGATTAGAAGAGGCTGGAAGGGAAACTGGTAGAAGTCTTCAGCTTTTCATGTGTTTTGTTTGGGAGACGGCAACATCCAGATTTTTTTCTACACATTTTTCCATGATTTCCTCATGCTTTTCAAGGGATGTACACAATGTCAGCTCATTCCATTGCTGCCTTTAATATCTATAATAATGCAATGTGCTGAGAGGGAGAGGAAACTTGCGCATGTAAAATTATATGTTACACTTAAACCATACTAAGGGCTTCAAAAAATGTGAGCACACATGCAGTAAAGCTCATCGACTCAAGCTAAATGCCCTCTGAGCATCTCAAAGTTATGCCACTTCAGGCAGTGGTTCTGAGCCATGCTACCTAGCCTGTGTTAGGGTAAATTTGGGTCGGTTCCATAGAGGTAAAATGAGCAATTTGCAGTCCTCCATCATCCCAGGATGCATCACACCCAGTCTTTCCCCCACCCAGAGCAGGCATCCAGGAGTCCCGGATCCTTGTCACACCTCTGCTCATCACCCCTCTGGCGGCAAATCAGACTTGTGTAGGCAAAAAACGGTATTAATCCTTAATGAGAGATTAGTCACAGAATGTTCTAATTTTAACACCGCTTAACATTCCACTTACTTAGTATGGTCTAATTGTAACGTGTAACTTCACCCTGCACATATGTGTGTGAGCATGCATGCACGCATGTAAGCAGGTATTTGCGTGCGTGTACATCAGCATCCCTTTGTTCTCTACTGAAGAGATCTGCTAGGATGCATGCTATGGTCTTCTACTGCTATAGGGAACAATAACTGTCCCGATCCTAGCCTGTGGTTTTGGAGCCTTTTTCTCTTCCATTTGCCACCATCAGGAGGGGGAAGGTACACCCTGGTGTGCAGCACTCCATAAGGTTCTGGATGACCCAAGTGGATTGTAAGAACAATTGTTTGCACTCCTATATGCATAGTTCACTGGAGCTCTCAAAAAACTTCAGGAAGGCAAGGATCACTACCACAGCTGAATTCAGCAAGGCTCAGCAAAACGAGAACAGACTCTCAAGCCCTGATTCCAATCCTCAGCTCTAATCCTTGTACAGATCTGCCTTCCTATGAGCCTGTATCTCCTGCCAGCTAAAATTAAATCTCTCTTTACCTACAGCTGGGTTAGAATAACCTTCCTGCATGGACAACCAGATTCCCTTTAATAACAACAGTAAAATACAAGCACTTACTATTTTCTTGCACTTGCACCTCAAGTGACAAAACCAGTGGCTCCCAGTGTCAGTCAGGCTTCCTGCCTCCTTTAAGGAAGGTGGGCTCAGCTTTCCCGAGGTCCATCAGGCACTCCCCAGCAGGACTTTATTAGGAGGGTGCGGTGGCACCTTGGCCATGCCAGGAGGCAGTGCTAAATAAGAGGCAGCTAGTTTGGGAGAGGAGAGAGGGGGGATGCAGCTGTTAGCTCAGAGGAAGTGGGTACTTGTGATCTGGTAGGTGTTTCCTGGAGAACAGAGATGACAGCACATAAGGAAGTGTTTGTGGAGCTTCTTAAGCTCAGGAGCCAGAAGTGGAGGAGGCTGCAGGAGCCTATGGATAGGCTGCAGGAGCCTATGGATAGGCACAGAGCAGCAATATTTGCCTGCTGGTTTCTCTGGGTTGAAGAAGGGAGGAAAGCCCAGGTGTAATGGAAGAATGTATCCCCTGCTCTTTCCTAGCTGGAGTCAGAGAAGGGAGAGGGCTATGGGGATGTGCTGACTTGTCATGGACAGAGAACAGCCACCTCCCAGGTAGCAGGCAGGACAAGAAAGTGTGGAAGCTATTAGTCAGTGGAGTTAAGGGCTACACATCTCACTGATCCTCAGGGCTGCTGTAGATTTCATAGACATCAGGGCTGGAAGGGACCTCGGGAGATCATCGAGTCCAGCCCCCTGCCCAAAGGGCAGGAAGTCAGCTGGGGTCATAGGATCCCAGCAAGATAAGCATCCAATTTACTCTTGAAGGTGTTCAATGTAGGTGCTTGAACCACCTCCGCTGGCAGACTGTTCCAGACCTTGAGGGCTCGGACAGTAAAGAAATTCTTCCTTATGTCCAGCCTGAAACGCTCTTGCTGTAAAGAGACTCTAAGGCAGGGATCAGCAAAGTTTTTGGGCAGCGCACCAAAAACACCTGCAACCTTGACTTGTAAGAAGCTGGCATGCCAGGGTGGACAGCAGGGGAGCTGCAAGGGGCCTGGTCCTTGTTGTGGCAGCACAGGCCTGACCTGTTCCCCAGGGTGCAAGTGCCAAGCAAAACGCCTTTGCATGCCATGCTCTGGCACACATGCTGGGGGTTGCCTAACCTTGCTCTAAGGCTTAATAAACACAGGCGAAGAAAAAAAAAACAAACTGCCTCACATAGGGGTGATTCTTGCCCTATGAAAATGTGCGGCGGTGTCTGAAAAGGGAAAGGAGGAAAGCTGGAGATGGCTGGTTGGGCACTAGGACAGCACCAGCCAGCAAGACGTGTGTTGGATCGTGGGAGCCCTGTGCACTGACAGTCCATGAACAAGCAGCACCACATCAGCACTGTCTTCTCCATTACCTTGATACTGGAATGAGAAAGCATCTCTAGCTCAGGCTTTGGGGCTCTCGAGTCTGAATCTGGATCTCGGACAACTCTGTGTCAAAGAAGGAATTTGACATTGCCGATTCCAGGTGTTCATAAATTGTGGAGATAGGTTTAATTATGAAACTTCACAAAAATAAGCTGGGTATTCTTCACCTTCTGGGTTTTGAGATTTTGGGGTGTACTTGAGCCATTTGTCACAGCTCTTCCCGAGAGTCAAGAGGGCTGGATTTTGTAAAAGCTGAAGCTCAGATTCTTGCATACACCACGATGGTATTCAAGATGAAATGACCAGTGTTGTAAGATGCACCCTAAACCAGATGTTGGCAATGTCAGACCTTCAACTAGAAAAGCACAGTCAATCTACCTTCTGCCTTGATCATAGCCCAAAACAAAGCACTTCATCTCTAGTTCATACACTGGATCATTTTAGGCCAAATTCCCGAGTATGAGGGATTAAACCAAACAGGTCAAACATAGTTCTTTTCCAGGCCTCCCTCACTCCATTCCTACCCCATCCCAAGTCAACCCCTTTCTGATTAATCCTTATCCCTGTTGTTAACAAGGCAACTATTATCTTTCGAGACCTTATTACACCTGTGTCCTAAGCAACCTACAGCAATCATGTTAAACTTATCTTGAATCAAACAAGCTATGCAAACAGCTTTCTGAATACAGGTTTTTCTCCATTACTCTCTGCAAATGAACTCGTAAGCAGTTTATTCTTTTGCACTACTGATCGCTTTCCCCCAGATATCATTTCTCTTTATCATCTTGTAAAACAAAAGGAGCTCATCATCTCCTATGGCTTATCTGATGGGAGTCTTCTAGCGGAGAAGTAATCTTTCTATTTTCAAACCTTTAAAAAAAGCATGACTTCTTCAAAACTCTCATGTTTTCTACTGATCTTGTCTGATCGTGCAGAGAAGACTGCATCAATTAAAAATATTCTGCTTTTTCTGTTTTGTTTCCCCTGCTCCTTGACATGGTGTTTTTCATGTAAGAAAAAACCTGGCAGGCAGTGATGCTGTCCAAAGCTCTTGAATAAATTAAGCAGCAATCCAGGGACATAAGTTTTTCAGGGGGAGGAGGAGGCGGCAGGGGGGGAAAAGAGGTAATGCAAACACTCCAGTTTTGTGCTCAGCCCTTCCCCAGTTCCTGAACTGGTATTTATCTTGAAAAAATTGCCAGTTTCACCTTAAAAGTCAAGTAGCTGTGGAGGTGGGCCCTGCTCTCAGGAGTTCTTGGCTCTCAACCTGCCTACAGCATTTATTGCCGGGAATGCAAAAGCAAGAGGAGGATTGCTAGGATTGTTTTCCCAAACTCTTGGCCCACTGTTTGTCCTGCTGTGAAGAACAGGCACGTACAAATACCCGCACGGAGCGCTGCTCTATGGAGTGACATTCGCCTCTGCACTGTATACTGCCCAGGCACCTGCATGAGCTGCGGGTCCTCTGCAGAGGGATGAATCTCATCTGCTCAGCAAGCAACTCTGCTCTCAAGTGTGATTGTCAAATGTCGCTATGAGTAGGCCAAAATCCAAGCAGCTTTCTTCAGTTGCGGGCTGGGCACTGCTCTTCAAGTGACAGCAGAAGCCCCATGTTACTAATGAGAGAACTGAGGCACAGGGATTTTAAGAGCCAAAGTCTGACCTTATGCTCCAACTAACTTGAATGGTACAGGCTTATGTCTTGAGTGACTTGTACCAAGTGGGAGTCTGAGATCCATGACTAATCCTCTCTACCACAAATCCTCCCTGTCTGAGGAACAAACCGATCAGTTAATCAGATCCTGAGGCCAAGACGCACTTCTGAGACCTGCCTCTTCCAAAGTAACCCTTTAGGGCTGAGTCTGCAATTAGGGATGACTCCCCCCACTCCACTGGATATCCTGGGAGAGGAAAGTAATGACTCCAGGAACAGGCCATGCAGCTGAACAATTCCCATTGTATAACACTGCCTTTGCATGACTATGAAACATTAATTGGCTTGTTCTCATTCTGTTGTTATCCATCCAGCCAGGCTTGAATATCTGTTTTAAATATTTGGACTTCAAATGATGTGTAATTTGTATCCTCGCCCACTCTTAATCACAGCTTAGAGCTAAAACAAAAAAAGGGGAGAATACAGTATTAAAGCATGTAAAATATTTCATAGTTCAGAATCTGTGAAGTAACACAAGCGATGCAATAAAGTTAGAGCTCTGTCTCCAAGCTCATTTTTAACAGGGCTCTCATAAAACAACAAATGAGAGTTTGTCTTCCTCTCCAGCTAGTTCTTCACTTGAGGATCCAGCCTCTGGTTGAGCATCTGAACAAACCAACATCGAACAGCCTTAGCAGACTGGTTTGCCCAGCAGTCAGCAAGCTTAAAAATAACATTTTTGTTTATTCCGGTGAAATTATATAGGGAAGTTACCCAGCAGATCTGGAACTTGTGGCAACTTCTGCGAATAGCTTTTTTCTAGCTTTGTAAAGTAAGTTCAGGGGCTAAGTAGGTATCTTGGTAATGTAAATTCAAACCCTGTTCCCACTGAAATTAAGGCAGCAAGAGCTTTGCCACCGACTTCAGGAGGTTCCAAATATGGTCCCAGATTCATGGACACATTGTAGCACTGGTGATGCCATTATCCATGGAACTACTGAGTCGGTGCAAGTTTCTTCAAAGCAACCTTGCAGTGCATGCAGTTAGCTTGGGCTATGGCAAAATTTCCCAGGAGGCCCCCAGACACCACAGGCCACCCAAACTCTCATACCAGCCATGGCCAATTAAATGCTGATTCTGATTTGCGGCAATGAGCCCTGGGATGCTGGCAGCCTATGGCTAGATAAAAGGTAGATCAGGAGGGAGGAAGTTAGAAGGAACAGGTAGGGATTTAGGGGATGGCTGGGGCTGTCCCTAGCTGCCTCATCTCTATGAAGTGGGCAAGCTGCTGTGCTGTGCATTATTACAGGGCGTGAGGAAGCACTTGCCAAGCTAATCTCAAAGGCAAGAGGCAGCTAACAGCATATAACAGCTGGGCCCATTTGAGAACCACCATGCGGAGCAGTCAGTGATGCTTCCCACCCTTCAGGAAAAAGTAGAAAAGAATTCACTGCCCTCCAGATCCTGGTAGTGGGTGAGCTCCACATAAGCCACCAGTGATTAAAGGACCCTTGAAGGTCCCTCATCTGCCCTTCCTGGAAGGCCTTGGCTTCCCAGATCAACGCCAGCTACTTCAGTCCCCACAGTGGACGCAGCCACTGACTGGCCTCTTTGCTGAGGAGTGAATCAAGATACGGTAGAGAGCTGTCCACCAGAAATGCAATGGAGAATAACTATGGACCTCTTGTTTCTACGGCCAGCAAAGAGGCTTAACTCCACCAGATATTAAAGTGGATCATGGGCATCATCCTAGTGTTCTACATAAAGCTGAATTTCACCCTGGAGGGGGACACTCAACCCCACCCAGAAAGACAGTCTAAGTCTTGTGTGTAACAGCTACCATTGAACGAGGGACCCCAAGAGCTAAAAATATGAGTTGCTGCAGGTTGAAGTTGTAAGCCCAGCCTCCATCATCAGAACAGCTGACTGCAATCCTCAACTGACAGGGCAGAGAGGACTGGTGACTCCTGCCCACCAAGGGATTGGACTGAATCAAAATCATAGAAAATTAGGGTTGGAAGGGACCTCAGAAGGTCATCTAGGCCAACCCCCTGCTCAAAGCAGGACCATCCCCAACTAGATCATTCCAGCCACAGCTTTGTTGAGCCGGGCCTTAAAAACCTCCAGGGCTGGAGACTTCACCATCTCTCTACGTAACCCATTCCAGTGCTTCACCAACCTCCTAGTAAGAAAGTTTTTCCTAATACTCAACCTAAACCTGCTTTGCTGCACTTGAGACTGCTGCTCCTTGTTCTGTCACCTGCCACCAGTGAGAACGGTCTAGCTGAGGGCAGTCTATTGGCACCACTTAAACCCACACACCAATGGCACTCAACCTTTTTAGACACAAAGCACCCCTTACTAGACTCAAGATACCCTCAGAAATGGCAGCTGTTATCTTTTACTCATTTCTTGACTACAAGAAAGATTACAGAAAAATAATGGAGCAATTCTTCTATTGCAGAGAAATCTAAAAGACCACAACAGATCAATAGGTTTTTGACTTACAGATTCCTATACAAATTTGTTTTATTTTGTGAATTGTATGTTTTCACACCTAACAGTGCTAATGCTGTGCAGCACCCAGTGGCATCTTCAAGAGGATCGCACAGCACCCCAGGGTGCTAAGACAACCTGTTTAAGAATCATACACGTTACACCTGGCTGTCAAAACTGGCAAATTGTTCTCAGTCAGGACTAACCTCACCTGCCAAACTGGAGGCAAAAGGCACTGTAAGCCTTTGCTAGTCCCTATCAGCCCTTCGTTATCTGGTCTACTGACAGTAGCAACATGAGAAGAATCATCTCAATACACCACCTGGTTCAAGAAAGTCAACCATAACTAACTATTATGCACTTATGACCTTCCCTGTTAAAATATGTTAGTAGAAACAATTTGACAGCTACTTCTATTTTGTTTTATCTGATATGTAATTACAGTACATTATATTCTCATAATATGAATATGAGTTTCCTAGGAGATCACTGCCACGCACACAACTATTTTAAAAAATAAGACTTCTAAGAACTCATTTCCATCTTGTGCTGTTTTGTACACACGGCACACACAATGGCAGACACTGCAGTCATTATGCTTCTCATCAGTAACCCAGCTCAAAATAATCTGGCATGGATCTTGGACAGTACATCCAAGTGGATACTGTAATGCGCATACTGATGAGTTGGATGGGGTGGGGTGAATGCTGCTCTGGCAATCTGAACCTGGTAATTTTCATGTTTCTTTGAATGCTGTCTCATCATTTGAACATGAACACAATCGTCTTTCCAGGGTGAATCTCACCCCAACAGTAGGTTTGAGAGAGGACACTGGCAGGGTGGTGAAGAAGAGAAGGGATTCTGCCCTACCACATACTACAGAAGACAATATGAGATGGTTTTGAATATGAAGGCATGGAATAAGCCTATGAATTAAGAGTCCCAGAGTGCCCACTCGTAGAAGGTAAAATGGATAAAGTTTAGGGGAATTATCAGAATAAGGCAGTCCACAGATGCAGGGCTCACCATCCTTAAACCATCCCAGATAAGTAGCTATCAAAACACTTCTGGAAAGCCCCCAGCGATGGAGGTTCCATAGACATCTTGCTTGTCGCATTGTCCTACTTCTCTTGCTGTCCAGACTTTGGCTAGGCCTGCAGACCCTAGCACAAAACAGAACTACAGGCAGGCTGTACAGCCCTGAAACAGGTTATAAGGTGTGGACTCCACAACTAAGCCACTGATTGCTCTTAACTGCTCTGATGATGAAGTCTTTCCGCAGGACACTGTGTAGTTAATTCAGCTTCAGTACACATGTAAGTCCCTGGGGGCATTTTAAACATCCGTCAAGCAGGACACTGTCAGTTATCAAAAGCACAGGTCACACCTTACAAATACGTTTAAAAGACATAAAGCTTATGATGGATCTATCAAATAGAGATGGGTTAAAGTCACAATAAAAGGCACAGCAAGGTATTATTTAATAGAGGATGTTCTACCAGTAATTTTACTAAGACCTAAAAATTCAGTAATTTACCTTGGCAGACAAGGTTCTTTGGGTAAATCTGATATCTTTATTAGACCAACTCAAATAGTTGGAAAAATTCTCAGCAAACTTTCAGGCACAAACACCCGTCATCAGGCTGGGAAGCTTCCTCAGCCTGATGAAGGGTGTTTGTGCCCAAAAGCTTGCTAAGAAGAATTTTTCGAACTATCTGAGTCGGTCTAATAAAAGATATTGGATTTACCCAAAGAACCTTGTTTGCCTATGTCCTTAGGCCAACACAGCTACAACCTACACCTCTAAACTAATATACCTGTTTTACTGTGCACAAAACCTTGCGTTTCCCACAGTAAAAACATCTTCACTTCCAAAAGAGCTCATGCTGAGCAAAGGAGACATCAAAATGAAGTATCTAAAATTCTACATGGCTTAGCAATGAAAGTTGCCCCTTTCTTGACTTAAGTGGGAGAGTTAAAGTGTGAGAAGCACAAGTCAACCACAGCAGTGGACATGTGCATGCCAAACTTCACAGAGAAATGATCAGCAGCTTTAAATTGGTTTTAGGCAAGTTAACTAATCTGCTTTTCCATGTGTTATATGCTGGGGAATTGTAACAGTGCACCATCTCCAGAGGTGGCCGAGAAGCCCTTGGAGACTGAGCAAATTCATTACACCCTGTTCCTGGGGCAGTCCACCCTTCTTTTGCCCACCACACCTTGATGTAAATAGTTATTAAAATACAGGAGGCTGCCCTGATCTTACACTAATGATCCCCAGGTGTCGGAGGCCAATGCCTCAAGGGCTACTTGCGTGGCTCCATTCCTCTCCTATACCACACCCCATGCCTCGCAGGTGTTTTGAGTCACCAATCGGGTGGGACACTTGCCCCTACATCCCCAGGTCACTTCAGGCCTTCCTTCCTTTATTAGGGTCTTATTCTTCCTGGCTTCCACCCCTCTACTTGGGCTGGTCCTGTAGCCAAGGTCTATTGTTCTAGACCTGGTCCCTGAGCCCTGGTCTTGCCCCTCTCGGGGGGCCGGGCACCCATCCCATCTCTACTCTGCGCCACACTCTGGTCTCTGTGACCCCACTCTGCCCAGCTCCGGGACCCCACGCTCTGCCCTGCAACCTGGCCACAGCAGAAGGGCTCAAAACAATCACATGCCCCTAGGACCCTAATGGGACCTCAAAACCACCCCTTTAATCCCAAACCCAGCCCACTAATGCAACTTAAATTAAAACACTTCAGTCTTCTGTTAGGCACCCAAACCCTCGTGAGTCCGCCATGGGCCTGAACCAGCCTGAAGACTGGACTTTACTTGCCCATGGTCTAGCTCCAACCTCCCTGGAACCCCTTCAGGTATTTGAAGGCTGCTATTAAATTCTTCCAAAGAAATGCTGGCTTAGAGCTTTCCTCCAGCCTCTTCTCTCCTTTCCTTTGCCAGCTGACTTGCTTCCTTTCCCATTGTTGCTTTCTTCTCTCTCCTGCTACACCATCCCCTTTCACTCTCTACCCTTAGTCCTTTCCCAATCTATCTGGCATCAACTTTTAACTATTTTTACTAGTGCTAGGGGAAAAAAAAGCCAAAACACTTTGTTGGGAAACTGGTTTTTTGACGAAAAAATATTTTGCAAGAGCACCTGCTTTTCTTGGATATTTTTACAGTTACGAATTTTTTTTTTTTAAACAAAAGTAAAAATATTCTGCTGAAAATTCAAAAGAAACAATTCCATTTTTTAATTAAAAGATGTCCACGGAGAAAAGCCTATTTTTTGTCTGGCTTTAATTTTTAGGCACTTTTTGCTCTGTTGTCTAGTTCCTTTGTTGTCATCCCCAACTCCCCAGGCCTACATTAGTGCCCCTACCTGCAGGACCAGCTTTTCTTTTTGCCTCATTGTACTAACAAACTTATGCCCAGCTTACTGGCCACTTGCATCACGTCAGTCAGTACCTTTCATCTGTGTTATAGACTCTTTCATATGGCATCAAATTTCAACTTCCAAATCTATGCGCCACTGTGGTATTATCATTTAAGAGACAAAGAGTCTGTAATACATTGATTTTTCCAATTTCAATGTGTTACATACTATTTGTCTCTAAAATGAATATCAGCCATTACTGAAGTGTGGTTCTGCTCTGTAAAGTAGTTGGTTAAGATGGCGTCATTCCCCATGGATTTGATATTGATGTTTCCTTATCAAAATCTGCTCATTTCACAAGTGAGAAGACAGTACTGCCCACTTTACAGCCCTATGGACATAATATGGGCTTCAGCAGAAACACACAGGTGTATCCATGTGTATTATTTGAGGACAATGGAGATGTGCAAATGGTCCCGGACATGCAACTTTGTTAACAATTCTGCTGAGGATCCACAAGCCAGGAACAAAAAAAATCAGTCCATTCTCCCATGGCTGTGTTGGTTCCCCAAGACTTGCAAGAGGACAGCAGCAGAATTGAATTTTTACCCCATAAAGCAGAGCTCACTGTGAAGACATGCTAATAATCTATGGGGTATACAAACATGATGTTTTTTACAGAGGAAAACTTTAAAGCAAAGTCACCCAAGGCTTTATTAAAATGATTCCATTTCCAAAACTGCATGCAATGAAAGCTGCAGCAAATCAGCACAATACTATCTCGTTAATCCAATGCATTCCAGTTACACAAACCTGTTTATTTTGTTCCTCCGTTTGCCAGGATTCATTTGCATAACTTAAAGTAAACAGTGTAAATATGTATTGGTTGAGCTGCCATCAAAGCCTTTATGGAGAAACAAATCTTTCCACTTTGTTGGCAAAAGCTTCGGAGGACCATTTATTTTACAAGGGTGTTAGCAGGTGTTCACATTAAATTCATTTCTGTTGGGTTTTTTTTTAAGTCTCAGATGGAGACACAGACTAACAATTATTGTTTATTCATTTTGAAGTAATGGGGAAAAGGTATTTCATCCTTCTCATCCATATTTAACAGCTCTTAGCACAACATGCAACAGAGGTCTCTCTCTCACTCTCACCAGGAAAAGGGTTTTTTTGTTACTGTTGTTAAGTCTAGGGTCTAAAAGTCACTATATTATAGTTATACATAATCCCTGGGCCAGACTTGAAGCTGCTCTATGCTGGTGAAGCTCCAGTGGTGGCGTTATGTTCATTTATACCATAGATCTATGTTGATTTAAATCAGCTGAGCAGTTGGTCCTAGAGCTTCAGCCCGATATTAAGAGTGGCATGCACCCTTTGCAGAGGGCCAATTTAAGCCTGTGCTTGCTCTGACGAATTAGGTAGGACTTGCATTGTGCACGGGTCTTTCACAGGCCTTTTGCTGGAGGCTTTTTATGAGGCTGAATTTCACTCACCCCAGGAGAATAAGATGCCATGTATCATGATGTTACATGCTTAGCAGGGGTCAACCACCTTTTGCCAGCATGAGTTGGAGCTTGTGACCTGGCCATTGCTGTAGGCTGCAAGTCTCTACCCCTCTCCCAGACCTCCTCCCCAGGCAGGCCCCAAGCAGATACCTAACCCTTGTCAGCTTTTGTCAGACATCTGTGCATAGGAGAAGAATCTGGGCACATGCAAGTTTGGTACAGTAGTACCTGCTTGTAGATACCCATATTTTCTTAATGGATCTGGCTTTTAAAATCCAGCATGCCATTTTTCTAGTTACTATGGAAGACCGAGTGAGGCACAAAAGTGCCACCAACAAATCTGTATGACTCTACCCTTTGCAAAGTCTCTCCCATCACCATTTCTTCCTCCCATCAGCAGGGATAAAGCAGGCCCTGGGAGAAGTTGTCAGGGTGCATATGTTTTTTTCCATGCATTTGTTCCTAGGAACACGAAGCACCTAGACAATAACAGAAAAGGTGCTACTAGATGGTTAACAAAGCCTTGGAGGTCCCTTTCACTTCTAGGCTGCCTGTTCAAATCAGCCCAAGTGAGGATTTGTCTGGATAGTCACCACCAAGTGACATCTGTTTGGAGTACAAATATGTTTAGTAGACTCAATCCAGACATACATCTGCATCCCCAAAACCAAGACCACAGATTGGCACCAACTTTGACAGTCTCAGCAGTGGTGTCAAAGAGTTATAGAAACTGAATGGGACTTTTATTGCTTGAGGTTCTCTCTTCAGGATCAGGCTTGAAGTATATTGGCAACACATTGAGGAAAAACTTGGTATGCTGATGTCAAAAGAATTAAAAGTCTCCACAGACACTTACTGATGTCCAAATCTAAAATATTCTTCAATAGGAAAAAAAAGTCAACAACAATATATATTTTCAACTTCATGGGCTTAATAAAACCAAACCATTTGACATCTTTCATCTCCGCCATGTTCAAGGGCTAAAGGTTTTGATGGAAATTAATGTGACCTACTGTACACAGTTGAAGAAATAAATACTTTTTTTGAGAGCTCCAGATTTGGAGATCAAACAAAATGGGAAGGGGTTATATACTCTTCCCTTCCTTTGGATGTGTAACTCTCATTAGTGTCATGGGATTTATAATCCCATTCAAAAGGAGACCACAAACCAAGATGTGTAATAAAAGCACAAAGAAATAAGTCCCATGAACTTGCAAAGCATATGGTCTCTGCCAAATAAACCACATTGGCATCAAACTTGATTCACTTTAGACTCTTTGGCCCCACATGCTACAGCCTTGGTATGGCTCCACACTCCAGAAAGCCAGAATCTATTTCTTACCTATAGATTCATAGATTCATAGATGCTAGGGTCGGAAGGGACCTCAATAGATCATCGAGTCCAACCCCCTGCATAAGCAGGAAAGAGTGCTGGGCCTACATTACCCCAGCTAGATACACATCCAACCTTCTCTTGAATACCCCCAGGGTAGGGGAGAGCACCACCTCCCTTGGGAGCCCGTTCCAGACCTTGGCCACTCGAACTGTGAAGAAGTTCCTCCTAATATCCAATCTAAATGTGCTCTCCTCTAGCTTGTGGCCATTATTTCTTGTAACCCCCGGGGGCGCCTTGGTGAATAAATACTCACCAATTCCCTTCTGTGCCCCCCTGATGAACTTATAGGCAGCCAC
Source organism: Crocodylus siamensis (assembly GCF_052110815.1). NCBI lineage: Eukaryota > Metazoa > Chordata > Crocodylia > Crocodylidae > Crocodylus > Crocodylus siamensis. The sequence goes on along the minus strand of NC_143398.1, from coordinate 12,462,560 downwards.
CAGGTCGCCTCTCAACCTTCTCTTGCGGAGGCTGAAAAGGTCCAGTTTCTCTAATCTCTCCTCGTAGGGCTTGGCCTGCAGGCCCTTAACCATACGAGTGGCCCTTCTCTGGACCCTCTCCAGGTTATCCGCATCCTTCTTGAAGTGCGGCGCCCAGAATTGCACGCAGTACTCCAGCTGCGGTCTGACCAGCGCCCGATAGAGGGGAAGTATCACTTCCTTGGACCTATTTGTCATGCATCTGCTGATGCACGATAAAGTGCCATTGGCTTTTCTGATGGTTTCGTCACACTGCCGACTCATGTTCATCTTGGAGTCCACTAGGACTCCAAGATCCCTTTCCACTTCCGTGCCACCCAGCAGGTCATTTCCTAGGCTGTAGGTGTGCTGGACATTTTTCCTCCCTAGATGCAGCACTTTGCATTTCTCCTTGTTGAACTGCATTCTGTTGTTTTCTGCCCACTTGTCTAACCTGTCCAGGTCTGCTTGCAGCTGTTCCCTGCCCTCCGGCGTGTCCACTTCGCCCCAGTTAAGGCAGGGACAGGCAAAATGCAGCCCATGAGCCAGATTCAGCCTGCTAGGCACTTCTGCCCAGCCCGCAGCGCCCACCAACTAATTGCATCCTGCTGCGCCTTTCTGCCCACAAGGGTGGGAGCGATGCGCCCACTATACCCCCCCTCCGCCAACATATGCTATAGCACCTCACTCCCACCCTCGTGGGCAGGAGGGCTCAGCCCAGCCAGCAGCAGCTTCTGGGCAGGGCTGATGTTGCCACAGCTGCAGCCACCAGGAGACCTGCTTGGCTTCCCCAGCATCCCACTCACTCTGGGCAGCAGGTAGGGAAACGGCAGGAGCAGGGGCAAGGGAGCTGCAGAGGGCAGGACCATGGAGCGTGGCACAGGTGGCAGTGCAGAGTTCAGGTGGGCAGGGTGTGGGTGTGAGGGAGAATCTGAGGACACTCCCCCAATGCACCCCCAATGGCCCCTGCTTCCCCACAGGGTCCCCACAACCCTCCCCACCCTAAATGCCACATGTCCACACCCTGCCCCTACATCCCCTCCACACATACACCCCCCCCCACGCAGTCCTACCCCCTCACAACCCCTCATACCCTACTATACACACACCCCCACCATAAGCACACTCCCTACATCCCACCATATGCACACACCCCACACCTCACCATACACACACACACACATACCCTACCATACACACTCCCCACACCCCACCATATGCACACACATACCCTACCATACACAAACCCCACACCTCACCATAACACATCACCCCCATACCCCACCGTACACATACCCCCACCATACACCCTCCAACACCATATACAAGACTAAGGTTTTTTGAGTTATTATGCAGTATGCAACTCTATATACAGTATGCAAACACAAATCATGGCAAACGTATTTTTTGTAATAAAATTAAAATATGTTATAGTAGGTGTTAGACTTTTAGTGTATGATTTGCAATTCTGCCCTCCCAAAAGGAGTATTTCCAGGAGGGTAAGGGGAGGGACTTCCAGTGGCAAAGGGCAGGGCAGGGCTGGATTACCGCCTGGGCAAACTAGGCACATGCCTAGGGCCTTAAGTGAAGAAGGGGCCCAGTTGTGCTTATTTTACATATTATAATTATTGACTGAAAAAAGTAATAAAAATATATAGTATTAAGTAGGGACCCACAAGTTTGTTTGCCTAACCCTTTAGTGGGCTCTAATCTGGCCCTAGGTCAGGGGCAAGACTTCCAGTCCCAAGATGGCAACCAGGGGGCGGGGTAGCTGTCAAAGGGTGGGGCTGCCCATGTGGCCCTGGAAAGCTCACCAACCCTCGTTAAGCAGCCTTCCAGCTGAAATAATTGCTCGCCCCTGAGTTAAGGGAAGTAAACCCCATGATGAGGGCTAGCCAAAGCCCAGCTCTGCATAGGCAGAAGGAAGCAGAGTTAACTCCATCAGTCCTCGTGGTTTTTCAGCACTGTGCAGCCGGTAGCATATTTCAGGCAGTACATTATGCAGTACCATTCCCAGTGACGTAAAAGAGGAAATCCCAGCTGAGTTCAAAATTAGGCCTACCATTTTTGGTTTTTAATGCCCTTTCATCTTGCCTCCCAAGAGAAATTATAACAAAAACTACTACTGGGATTTCCGAATTAGTTATCTGTCACGCCAATGTGATCCACACAGGAGGGATCTATGTCATCCTTGTCTCTAACATCAGTGATGTTTTCCCCCAACCCCATCACCTCCAAATCAACTCTGTATGATTAAATTGATAATTGTATTACAATAGCACTCTCTCTGGGGTGGTGCACCATTGTTCAGCTTATAAATGTCAATAGGAAGGCACAATATACAGAGAAATTACTCACATCAGACACAGCACAGTTGCCACTTATGAAGAGATAAGAAGACTATTAAAACAAATGAAGTGCTTATAGTGAAGAGAAAGGATGAGCAAGTACAAGCAACCTTTTAGTTCAACCTTTCTGTATTTCTTGTGCACCAATCTTATCCATTAAATAGCGGGGGGGGGGGGGTTATGGAACCAGGTGGAAGGCTTAGCATCCCACACAGACATTGCCTGGTATGAATCTGCATTTAATATTAACACCTAATTATCCAATCGGCCAGACTTACTTAAAAAACAAAACAAAACACACAAATCTTGAAGTGCAGCTAGCTCTGTTCTATACAGTATATAAAAAAACCCTACCTTACTCCACAGATCTGCTCCCCCTGTGTGTTTAGAAAAACGTATGCTACAAAAAATGAGTTTCTGCTGCTTTCTTACTCTTGTTCTCCTTCTGGAGCCAGTCCAAGTAGAAGTTGAGTGATCTGAACTCTATCCTGTCCTGTGTACCACCAGCAGGTTTATCGGGGTACATCGGCAGGGTGAAGCAGAAGTACCTGAGTTAGCTTTCAACTCTTTTGGGTATCTGCTTCTCTGCAGGACAAATCTGCCTGTGCTCTGTGCTAGGCAGCAACCATTACCCAAGCTAGCTCAAGTAGCTCTGCTATGCCACTGTCACTTCTCTGACTCATAGCTGTGTAGGTGTAAGCTGTGCAGCCCCCAAAATGACAGCGGAGTTTGCACAGGCCTAGGAGAGCACAATTCAGTACACCGGACCTTTTACTACCAGTGACTATTCAGGAGGAGAAAAGCCAGCTTGACTCAAATCAGTTGTCAAATGCAGTTAAGGTGGGAAAAAAGCAGCTTTTACCTGCATATCGAGTGCAACAGCTGTGGAAATGACTGAGATAACAAACATGGAGCTATTCATAATGTCATTTTTCAGACTGCTTCCAGTCCCTGCTCCAAGGACTGTTCATGCATTTCGGTCTTCTGTCCTAAATGCTAGGATACAGTGGCACTCCCCCTTGCCCTCTAACCTGATGACTCTTGGAAAAACAAACCTCTTATTAAAAAACATAAAAATAAAACATGTACAAAAGGGGAAACCCACATTATTCCTCCCTCATAGTCACTCCCTGTATAATTAAGAGGTCAGCAAGGATCTGTCTTTTTTTTTGGTTTAGGCTTTTAAAAGCCATGATGGACAATAGCTCAATCCTCTATTTACCCTAGAACCACACATGGCACCACTCGTACCTGCGTGGCTTAAACAATTAACTAAATCTCAGCAAACGAAACGGGGTGAGATGAAATCTCTTTTGTCCATCTGTTACGGAAACTGTAAATACAATCAACAGTCTGTTTGCTCATTACGTACTTCTTCATATGACCTGAAATCATGCCAGTCAGCAATTATTTCATTTGCTGTCACCCCCTCCACACAGCAATCTGTTGGAAACTCCAAAAATAAAAACTTTATGGGCAGGGCTGCAGCTGGTGTGGAGTGGGTAACACTGTAATCAGCAGAGCTACCATGAATTTTACTGGTTGAGGACCTGCCCCTACAGATCTTCTGGTCCTCTCCGAGAAAAAAGATGTCCATATGGGAAGTGGATCAGGCTAGGGATCCATCTACACTAGTGTCCTGTCTCTGACCAAGGGCATTACAAAAATGCATAAGAAACTTTGCAGATGGTTGTTACAGTGTCGCCTACCCCTAGGGAAAGGTTCTTCTCAAACACTCACGGATGAGAGCTTGGCATATCCCCAGAAGCATGAGGTTTTATACCCATTCCCAATCCCACGTGATTTATCATCATTCTGGATCTTCTTGTTAGATGATAAACTTTCAGAATCCTCCTAAACTTTTGTTCCCAATGGTATATAGGCAGGAAAACCACCTAGCCTGAAAATTTCTCTCTCTCTCTCTCTCTTCATTTATAACCTAACCCCAGCAAATATGGTTTTGAACTCAAGTGGAGCCTGATACATTATTTAACACCCCCCTCCTAGGACTGACAAAATATTTTTCACGCCATCTTTGGTTTTCTATAAGGAAAAAGCAAAAGAGGCCAACAAAGATTGTGCTGCATCTCTACTAATGACAGTTTGCTCAGTTCCAATCACCTTTTCTAACAACACATTTAAGCCAGGAAGCGAGGAAGGAAAGATGTTGAATGCCTCTGGAGAGGCGCTCTGAAGGGTTTCTGACTGCAGAAGCCATCAGTTTATTGCTACTGATGCCTTTAGCTACTGAGCGCATCCGGCTGTACGCCGTCACGTCACTTCTTCAAAGTGAAATGTCTACAGTGCCCACGACGAACAAACACATTCCCGAGGTGCTACTGTTTGCACAGCAAGCATTTGTCTCAGCAAGGTTTGTCATTTCAAGGGCTTGCCAGTTCGTTGGAGCATGCCTGCTGGAATACATATACCAATGCAAACAATACAGCAAGAAACATGCTTTCGCTGTCACACAAAAGTAGCTCTCTTGCTTATGCTCATCCAAGCCTCAGTGGTTGAATCCTGTGCTTAGACTTGTAACATTAATAGGGGAGTTATTAAAAGGTCTTAGGAGGAAAGACTCCTCTAAAGTATCCATCTACAGAGGGAACTTGAGACACTTGCTAGCATATGGACTAAATCTACTTTCCAAAGGGAGTTCCCAAAGGACAAGGTAATGGGGGTCCCCTCTGCCAGATGTGCAAGGGACAAAGCTGCTGCTGCTGTTAGCTACTGGGGACCAAAGCTCAAATTCCTGCACTGATCCTAGCTGCCAGGAATAGATGATCGAGTTCAGACTTTTTCTTTTCATTCGCTCCCTACTGAAGCCAGGGTGTCTGTCCTCAGTCAGAGTAGCCTTTTGAAAGGATTATCCTAAAATGCAAAGTTTGCTTCCCAATCTGAACTTTCTGAAACAGGAGTGGCCTTGCTTTAGGATTAGCCCTGACCATGTCCCATCTGACACGACCAGCTCACGTGGGGTTTCTTCTCGTCCTTTCTCCCTCTAAGAACGGCTCCAACAGCAAGGGAACTATCAGGAGGCTTAATAAAATGGATAAAAGGTCAAGTGCAGTTTTGACACAGTCTGATCTGTGGGAGCAGCATCTGTATTTCCCCACAGGAAAATGTACAAAAGGAAAAAAAAAAATAGAAGTAATTCTGAAAGGCAAAAGATCATAGTCTTTGGTTTGGGATGCTTTTACAACTATTTTCAAGCATAATCTCTTCTTACGAAGAGGGAAAACATACAATCTCTCTGCTTGACAAGTGTGCCAGTAACAAGTTTCCCCATTAGCAGGCTTCCTTCCCTGGTATTTCTTTCTTTCTCCCCTTTGTTAAACGTGGCTCGACTGCAGTGACACTCACTCGTCACAGAGCTGCTAGCTGCAAAGTTGACTCACAAGAGTTCTTTTTTTGTTCCCTTGTCTCATTGAATTATTTAAAAGGCCACTGTCAGCTTAGAAAGAATACATCTTTTAAAAATAAAATCAAAATTCCTCCCCTATATTATAAACGACATCTTAATTATGGGGAAAAAACACCCATTCCCTCCCTCACCGAGAACTGAAGGAATCTGCGGGTGTCTTTTCTTTATCTGCTTTGTTTTTTTTGCCATTAATACTCTATTTTTGCCTTCTCCAGCCTGGACAACACACATAGAGTAGTTTTATGATTATAATCAAATTATAAATTCACTCTTTTTTTTCCCAGGGACTCGCAGTAATTATATTTCCAGCTCTCCAAATTGTTATAGTGAATCTTGAGATGTTGCGGGGTTTGGGTTTTTTCTCTTTTGTTTTTTTGTAAAGGTTCAACTTCTAGAGATGCAGTAAGGTATATATCTCAGCATTCATTTCTCTGAAAACAGCAGCTTTCTAGTCTTTCTGGCTGAAAAGAAGAGCTTGAAAACATGACACAAGCACTCTCAAAACTCAACAAATGAGAGGTTAAAATAGAAATAACTCCAAAAATATTTTTGAACAAAATCTCCGAGGCTTGAATGCTGAACTCTTAGGGTTGGCCACGCTTTGCTTAGGATCCAATCTTCACTTACATAAAAGCCCCTGGTGGTCCAAAAATTAGCCCAAGATCCCACAAAAGAATCCCAGCAATGGGAGGTGGAAGAGGAGAATGTCTTCCAGCATAATGGTAGCCAGCGCTCCGGAAATGCCTGCTTGACAACCCAGCCAGGTAGGCACTTTCAGGATGGTCGTACCTGCTCTACTCCGCAGCCCCTAAAACCATTTCCAAGCACGTTTTCCAAAGGAAAAGAAAAACCTTTTCAAGTATTCCAAAATTCTTCCATGAAAATGTTCATCATTTTCTAGGCAGCTCGACCACTGGGCTTAAACTCTTCCCTTTCTTCCAACCAAGCCTGAGCAGCCCCCTAAGTCACCTCTCCAGAACCAGGTGCATTGGAAGCTCTTCCTGTTTTCCAAGCCTGGCCTTTCACACAGCTGACTGCTGCTAAGTGCCAGGTTTGAAGTCCTAAAGAAGAGGGTCAGGACACTGGTGCTTTCTCTAAACACTCCAGCCCTGTCTGGCTTCAGGGGAGCACCCTCCAAGACCAGATAAGGGACAATGAGGGACTGAAAGGCTTTAGGTCTCTTCTAGAGCACGGGGGGAGCTGTGAGTCTTTCCCACTCAGACCAGCCTTTCAGTCCCTAAGCCTCCCAGTTATCCGGGGCCCTGACTCAAGGAGCAACCTGGAGATCTAGAGTTCAGCTCCTGAGAGACACTTCCTCAGCCTGACAGAGGGTACTGGTGCCTGAAAGATTGCAAAGAAGAATTTTTCCAACTATTTGAGTTGGTCTAATAAAAGGCACCGGGTCTCCCCAAAGAACCTGGTCTGCTCCTGGGAGAGGAACGTTCTTTCCTGGGGAGAACAAGTGCAAGCGCAGCAGACAGCTCCACTTCAATACCAGTGTTTATTAGACCCAAGGCTGCCCAAGTAGATGCCCCCTCCAAACAATTAAGCAGTCCCTCTATCCTCAATCCAGCCCAAACCTCCTGGGTCTCTAGTCTCTGCATTCAGTCTCAGATATCCTGCCTGTTCCCACTCCCATATCTGTTATCATGCTTATCTTCTTCAGCTTCTCCAGGAACCCAAGATCCTGCTCCTGCCTGTGTTTCAAGGTAATCTGCATCATCACAGATCCTCACAGGAGGTAGAGGCTTCATACCAGCTATGAACTGACTGCCCAGAGGAGCGAGTTTTCATCTATTGACTCCTCTGTAAAATCCTATGAAATATGAACTTTCATTTCTAGTTGGCTAAACTGAAGCTCTTCTCATCTCCTCACACTTCCCAGTGCCCTTCAAAGGATCGGGCGGCACCCCAGTGTCATGGCACCCTGGTTATGAACCGCCAATTTAGACACTATGGGAAGAGATCTCCAGCAAATAGTGCAGATTTGTCCAGCTCTCCTCTGAAAACTACCTAGCCATTTGTTCAGGTGTGAAAGTCTCTGGTTAAATGACTGAGCTGAATGAAAAAAAAATCTTCTTTCATGTTACGATTTCTTGCCGAAATCTTGTTATAAAATCCAGCAGCGTGTTAGCTTAGACACAGAGTATCCTTCTAAGGACCTGGGAATAAAAACACTTCAATCAAAACACCCCAAAGGACTCTTTTCACAAAAGTTTTTATTTCCCTTTCAACTTGACTTATTGTTTTCAACAGCAAACTGAAAAGGCAAAAAAGCATTATACACACATAGTGGGACTGCCAACTCTAGAAAGACGCTAAGTGTGAGCTTCAGACAGAAACCCACAAAGACAAGCTCTGAACAAAAAATTGGTTTTCAGTTGTTTCAAAAACGACACTGTTCCTTCGGCAGGAATGAAATCTGAAGCATACAACAGTGCATTGCATTTCCTGGATTTTACCATGGCTGGTGCAGAACAAGCAATGCTAGTAAAATAATATGCAGAAAAAAATATTTAAAACCACCTTAAATCCAATCTCTTTTTTGCTGTCTTGGGGTCCTTTAGGTCAGGGTGGCCGTGTCTACATGAGACACTAACTGCAAAGTACTTGTTACTACTGCGTAGTAGTGTTGCATGGCACGAAGCGTGACACGGCGCTACTGGGCAGTAGTAACCAGCTACTGTGCAGTCAGTGTCACCGGGAAGCTGTTTGGGGACAGTGCTGCGCAGTAAGGCCAGTTACTGCACAGTCATTTAGCACCTGTGTCTGCAAGCACCAAATGAATGTGCAGTAACAACTGCTCAGTCTGTGTCTCATGTAGACGTGGGCTGTGCGCATTAAAGTCCCTGAGCTGAGAGTTCATGGCCTGTCACCAGGGACAGAATTTCTACTATTTTTCAGCACCTGCTTGTCAGAGAAGTACTCTTCCGTGGCTGATGGTAGTGACGACTGTGGGATACTGAAGAGAGGAGAGACCCTTTCATGGCTTATTTTCTTGAGGCTGAAGGGGTCAGGAATAATTCAGGATTGCATCATCTTCCACAAGTCAAGGGAGTGGGATGCAAATCCACTGGGTTTCTCTGGGAAGGTCCAGCGCAGGGCAGCTTTGCGCAGGCAGGGAGCACTGTTATTGGTAATGCGGCAGTACTTAAGTCTTAACTGAGATCGGACCTCCATGACACTGGACTTGTACAAAACACACGCCAAGACCGAGCCCCTGCCACGAAGAACTGACAGTCCAAACGCGCAAGACAAAGGACGACCGTGGAAACGGACGCTGCTGCGAAGTGAAGCATCACAGCACGCAACTGCCTGAGCTGTAAATAAAATCCAGGTTACCCAAAACATCCAAATAAGCTGTGACTACTTCATCTGAGAGGGTAGATAACCAACAGAAGAATTTACCCTGGGATAGGATAAAACCTGCATCACTTGCGATCCTTAAAAAAAACAAAGGGTTAGTCTTTTGGGGGGAAAAACCCAGAAATCATGGGGCTGAGAAGAGAATTATAAGGAAAAAAATGCAATGGCTTGTGCTATAGCAGATGACTATCTATTTTAGTCTATCTACTTTTATTGAGTAGTATCTCCAGTAAAATGAATTACTGACTTGACTGACCTCACTGACAAAAATCCCACAGACTTCAGTGAACCTGGGATGGCGTCCAGTGAATCTGGGGACCCAGTGCCATTGGAATGGTAAATACAGTGATTTGGTTTCCTTATTTGAGCTCATCACTACTCCTAACTCCAGCCACTCCCACACCTGATCGAGGTGAGGGGAAACCACACCTGCCGTGACAAAACTAGGGAACTAGAACAAGAGCCAAATAAAAGCATGAAACTTCAGTCTAACAGTGGACCTGGACTTTTTGTCAACAGGCTTTCCCAGGAACAGTTTCTCCTGTGTTTTCTTAGGTGCCCCATCTTTCCTCCTCTCCCTCAAACTGCTGACATCTCTCCTTGTCTTTATTTGTTTGCATTGTTAATTTTGTAAGACCAGGGGACCCTTCTTCTCCTTAGTCTGTCTAGTGGCATGTGCACTCCTAGCACTATGCACTTACCAAAGGAACGCACATGTAAAGCACCCAACACTGGGCATTCACAAAAACATGTAAAGCACCCAAATTTAAGTGCTTCATTAGAGACTGGCTGCATAATAAATGGATAAGTCCCAGAACTGTTCTAACTAATTAAACAGTTCTCTTGAGATGTTTGACAATTTTTACCGGGTTGATAAATGGGTCACCACAGTTAGTGGTATTTAGTTATGAGAAGAAAGCATTGCTGTTGGTCTAAAACAAAGCAAGCTGACTGGCGCTACAAAGTAGAACTGAGTCTACTCTATTCCAAGAAAACACTTTAAAGATGAATAAAAGCCATGTAGAATAGACACTCTTCTAGAAACTCTAACCCATTTCACTGTGTCACCTCTCCGTCTGAGGATCAGATTGCAAGCATTTTGGGACAGGGACTGTCTATTTGCCTTCATAGAGTTCAACCTAAGTCCTAGGTCCTGCTACAATAGAAATAATAAGTAAAACAAATAACAATGACAATTTCTGAGGCCTCAGCAAAGCAGTATGCAAGTTCTATATGAGGCTCTTCATCTTATTAACTGCTGGGTATCTTAGCTTTCCCATTTTGTGAATGCAAGTGCACGGATTTTCTTTTAGAGCAGTGGTTTTCAACCATTTTTCATTTGCGGATCCCTAAATCATTTGGCATGGAGGTGGAGACCCCTTCGGACATTTCAAACGGAGCTGCAGACCCCTGTAAATTGTAAGTGTGGGTATTCACATAGTTCAACTTTCGCAGAGCTCTTAGGACTTAGTCTGTGGACCCCAGGGGTCTGTGGACCGCAGGTTAAAAACCACTGCTTTAGAGGATGAGTGGAACAGAGAAAGGTAACTCATCATTACTCAGGGCCTGCTCCCCATGGCCCAGGGCCTCTGCACACTCACTCACACCAGCACAAGTGCAAATCAGGACTGTATCAGTGTGCATGCTCTGAGCTACAGTAAACAGCAGCCCAAGATGTAGGGCAAAAGAGAACTATTCACCATCCTTCCCATTGTACCAGCTGGCTTTCCAGCGGGCTTCTGAGTTTCGGATGGAGGGAAGGGAGAGCACTTTGTCAAGAGAAGTTTCTGTTGGTAATCTTAAGGGAAAATGGTTAAGTAAAGATTGCTATAGTTGAGGCCAGTAAATATTAAATCCCATCCTTGGTATTCATGAAACTATTCATTCTCAGGAAAGCCAAGGCTGCGATGGAACTCCAGCTAGCTACAAATATCAAGGAAAATAAAAAGTTCTTTTTTAGATATGTGGGGAGCCGGAGGAAAAGCAAGGGCAACGTTGGACCCCTGCTAAACCAGATGGGGCAACTGACAACCAGTGCCCAGGAAAAAGTGAACTTGCTTAATGGGTACTTTGCACCAGTTTTCCATCAGCCCTGTGGGACGGCCCTGCCCACTATGGGTCAGGGAGGCCCAGGCGAGGGAGATTCCTTGCCCTCCATCGAAGCTGACCTTGACAGGCTGGATACCTTCAAGTCAGCCGGCCCTGATGGGTTACACCCCAGGGTACTCAGGGAGCTGGTTGCCCGATGACCGGAAGAGGGCCAACATTGTGCCTATCTTCAAGAAAGGGAGGAAAGTAGACCCAGCAAACCACAGGCCCATCAGCCTGACCTCTATCCTGGGGAAGGTCTTGGAAAAGATTATCAAGGAGGCCATCCTTAACAGACTAGCTGAAGGCAATTTCCTGAGGGATATCCAGCATGGGCTTGTTGCGGGTAGGTCTTGCCTGACCAATCTCATTTCCTTTTATGACCAGATGACTTATCACCTGGACAAAGGGGAAGAGATCGACGTCGTATACCTCAACTTTAAAAAAGCCTTCAATGTGGTATCCCACGATCACCTCTTGGTTAAACTGGCTAACTGAGGCCTTGACATCACTACGATCCGCTGGCTGGGGAATTGGCTCTGCGGTAGGACCCAGAGGGTGGTGGTCAGCGGGAGCCAATCGTCTTGGTGTGCTGTGACCGGTGGGGTCCCACAGGGCTCTGTCCTAGGGCCTTTACTGTTTAACATCTTCATCAATGATGTGAACACCGGTGTCAGAAGCGGACTGGCCAAGTTCGCCGATGACACCAATCTCTGGGGTAAAGCATCCACTCCTGAGGACAGGAGGGTGATCCAGGTGGATCTGGACAGACTCATGAAACAGGCAGACCTGGAAAAGCTTGAGAGGGTGCAGAGAAGAGTCACACGCATGATCAGAGGTCAGGAAAACAGACCTTATGACGAGACGCTGAGAGCAATGGGGCTATTCAACCTGAAAAAGTGCAGGCTCAGGGGTGTTCTGGTGGCCACCTATAAGTTTATCGGGGTGCTCATCGGGACCTGGGGGAATGACTGTTCACCAGAGCCCCCCAAGGGATGACAAGATCTGTTTTAACAGATTCCATAAAATATCAGGCTTGAAGCATTAAACAAGAGGCAAAACTCACTTCTATTTGGGTGCTTACCTTTAATTATTTTATTTCCTTCTTTGTATAAAGATGAATTTCTGTAAACCAGAGGGAGTTAAGCCTGTTGATGTAATATTAATTTGTACTCAGCAGCATAGTTATCTCCTCAGTAAATGTGAAAAGATTAAGAGAAGCATGTCTGTTTGCTTAGTTTACAAATGAAAACTATCACCTCCTTCCACAATCCCTAAGAAAAAATACAGCCGCTGACGCATGTTTGCTGTAATTCAAATGCAGAGATTAAATAATAATAAAATAATTAAATAACAGCACAGATTAATTAATAGCACGACAGCACTGAATTAAAAATAACATCAGCTCTGAGCAGAACAGCAGGGAGGGAGGGAGGGGGGAAGAGAGGCAAAGCAGGAAGGCCTGAATGCCTTTCTTAGACCACTGCTTTTACTTCACTTTGTAGAAAGCAGGCAAGAATCAGGGGGATCCACAATGGAAATGCACAGATGGACAGAGAAATTATAAACTAATAAACCCAAAGAAAGGGTCAGACTGACATTCATGGTTTATAAGGAACTTGGACTATCTTGAATGATATGGGGTATGCATATTAATGCTACATATGCATATTAATGCAATGCAATAAACTCTGGCACTTATTGTGCCAGAATTTATTGCCCCCAGGCACTGAGTTTACACATGTACCTGGGACCACAGCACAGTGAGCTGAGTCAGAGCAGCCCTGGCTGGCAGGGGAATTGGGGGGCCAGCCCACTAGCCTAGGGCTGCTCCAACTTGGCTTAACATGCTGGAGGCACTGGCTGGATCCTGAGGGTGCTTCAGTGCAGGGCTAGCCAGCAGGCAGCCTCCACAATGAAGCACCCTCATGGCTCCAGCCAACCCCACCAGCATCTACACATGAGCTGCTGTGGAGTAAAAAAAACTCTGCTGCAGAATAGCACCAGACTGGCTGTTCAGCTGAACAAAATCCCCAGGTGAGTATGAGCAACAGTTTTGTGTTTCCCCATCAATAAGCTTCAACCCCCTTCTCCAGAGGCAGCTATAAAAGCCACCCTGTCCATTCAGTCCTCATGCTGTCTGCTGGCCATCATCTCTGCTGGAAGTCTCAGCATCAGTGTTTCTGGGAGTTTTGTGATGTAGACAACTGCGTGCACCCAGACCAGCTCATTTAATCAGCCATGAAACAGACATCATGTGGCAACATCTTGTCCAGTCTTACAGCCAGATTCACATGGGCCTGCCAGAAGTGAAAGGCCAGAGAGAGTGAAAGAGATCAGAAAAAATTCAAAGCTATGGACTGTGTAGCCCAGTGATTCTCAACCCGCATAGCAGGGCACCCAGGGGTGTCACCAGATCCTTTGAAGGGTGCCCCATGGTGTGAAAAGAGAGGAAGATAAGCTAAACAAATAAGGCAGACTCAGGCTTGTCCCAGCCTGGATGATCCCCCACCCCTACTGCCACCCCACCCCCTGTGTAAGGGGACAAGCATTATAATATATAAATTAGCTTTTGAAAATGGGGGCCACTTAATCCACAAAAGTTATGGAGGGTTGACTCAAGTGCAAACAGGTTGAGAACCACTGACACAGCCTCTTGTGGAGAAGATAAAGTATTGAATCAGGTGCAAGAGCTACTTTTCCATTCTAAATTCAGTTCCGATTTCTGCATCTCAAAAAAGATGTAGTAAAATTAGAAAAGGTACAGAGAGGGGCGACCAAAAATGATCAGCAGTATGAAGCAACTGCCGTACCAGAAGAGACAAAAGAGGGTAGGGCTCTTCAGTTTGGAGAGGAGAAGGCCGAGGACGAATATGATAGAAAGCTATAAAACCATGAAGGGTAGAGACAAAGTGAATAGAGAACTGGTATTTACCAAGTCCTTTTGGGATATGAAACTGAAGGGGCACAAATTGCAATTAGTAGGAAACAGGTTTAAAACAAGAGAAAGTACTTTTTTACGCAACGCGTAGTTAACTTGCAGAACTCATTGGTCACAGGAAGTTGTAGTGGCAGATAGCACAGCCAGATTAAAAAAGAGACTAGGGACACTAGATGTATTAATAGCTATTAAACAGAAGAGTTGGAGATTTCCTTTGGCATTTCTATAATCATGGTGGATGCCTGGAAGGGGTAATGACCAGGGCGTAGGTCACTCTAGATATACCCTGTTCAATGTTCACCCTCTAAAGCATTTTGTTCCTGGCACTGTCAGAGACAGAATATTAAACTAGATGGACCATTGGTCTGACCCACTATATCACCTCTTATGTTATTATGTTTTTTTTAAATTTACCCACAGCCTTAAGCAGCTGGATGGGAGAGAGAGGAGTCATGGAAACCAACACTTACAGAAGTGAAAAAGCCATATGTTGGTAATAGGCTTGCATCTCTCCTGTCAATGAGTCTTCCTCTCCACTCCTGGGGTGCAGAGACTGGTACAAATAAACCAATCTGCTGAAAATCCATAAGGACCCAAAAAGGATCATTACAGTAATGTAATGTTCTCAGCAGAGCACTCAAGAGCTGCAACTGATGGCTCAAACAGCCACATCCTAAAGCCTCTGTGTAGGAGGAATCACTGAAACATGAAAATATGACTGAGATCATTACAGAGGCATTGGTTTGAAAAAATCATTTTTTGTTTTTCTGAGGGACAAGTTAAAGAAAAGATCTTTTGCAAAGAAAACGAGAAAAACCCTGTGAAACATAAAAATTGGATTGTGTCCTGTGCAACAGGATTCATGCCAGCTAATTTATTAGATTTCATGGGGAACACAAGGGTAAAATCTAGTTTCAAGTTAAATAAATTTGTTATTAAAATAAATCTATAAAATGAAGTGTATGTCTGTATGCTCGTTTATAACTCGAGAACGGCTGGTCCTATCTACTCCAAACCTTTCAAAATCATTGAAGACCACCTAGAAAATTATAGGCGAGTTATTTTTCACTTGACCCTTTTCGGGGCTTTGAGTGACTACTTAAGGGCACAATGCTTTTCACACAGACCGTTATATGTGGCTCGCTCCACAGTTGATAATCAAAGAGGGTTGTACAGGACATACTGGTGCCAACACGAAATACCGTGAAAACTGTTTACAAAGAAGGTCTACCATAAAGATCATTCATTTGGATGTCATTTGGAATGCTGCTCTACATTAAGTATTAAATGTTAAATACATTGTAGTATGTTCTTTAAAAATACACAATATTTTTTACCTAAATATGTTGTACTAAGTTCTTTGAAAATAAAAAAATGCTTCAATTACAAAAATAACAACCCGGGTGAAGAACGGGTCCTTCCACTAGTAAAAAAAGAAAAAGAAAAAAAATCAAACAGCCTTAGAAAATAGTAATATACATGAAGATCTGGCCACAGCCAGTAAAGACCCTGAACCTTAAACACACACATGCATACATACGTATGTGAAACTAAGCTCACGCATCTCTTTACAGACTAAAGGATGTAATTCTCCTTTGCCCTGAACCTTACAGTGAAATCACGTGCATTGAGTGTACTCTAGAAGCTTTTTATACCCAATCTGAACAGGGATAAGGCAAGATCTCCCCTGCAAAAAAAGAAGAAAAGTGTGGGTTTACACTGAGACAGCAAACGAGAGGCTGTTTTGATATGAAATCCGTGTAGGTGTAGGTATTAGGCACTGTAGGTTTTACCTTAACGGACGACTTTTTACACTTCCACCTCCAGTTGATCATGACTGGCTATGCTGAAGAAGAAACAACCGTATCCTGTCTCCACTGAGATTTTACATCAAGGTCTATGTTAGGCAATTGTGGGATCCTCACCAGCATGATCCCCACCACTCTCATGTGAAGTGTCCAAATTCTCAATGTATTCATCTTACCAAAATACACTGTATAGCAAAGAAGTATTATTCTCATTTTACAAATGAGAAACTGGGTCACAGAGAGATTAAGTGACTTGCCCAAAAACTGGAAAGCCTGTGATGTAAAGCCTGGGAAAGTCTGGGAAGTAAACACAGGTCTGTCTTTTCCCAAGCCAGTGCTCTAACCACTGAGCAATCCTTCCTTATGTTTCAAAGCTAAAAAAAAGTTTATCTTCCAAAGCCAGCATTTTCCTAATAAAATTCTGAATTTCCAAAATGTTGATGCTGGTGCTTGACAATATGGTCCTGGGGCATTTTGCAAGTTTTTAATGAAACTGGACTAGCGTTTGCCAAACACAAAGAAATGTCCATTGTTAGGTTTCACAGTGAATCATTTCACACATCCCAAGTCACAACTAGCACATCGTAGAGGAGATGCGACTCCTGACTACCCTCACTGAACTTAACCACAACTATATCAAGCAGAGTTTTGTCCAAATTAGACTTCATTGATACAAAGATATAAAAACAAGATGCATTTCAATACTGGCAAGTGCAGGGTGCTGCGCCTGGGCAGTAGGAACCAGCAGCACACTTATAGAATGGGAAACTCCCTTCTTGAGAGCACGGAGGCAGAAAGGGATCTTGGAGTCATTATCGACTCCAAGATGAACGTGGGCCAACAATGCAAGGTCTCAGTTGGCAGGGCTAAGCGCACCTTGTCGTGCATCCACAGGTGCATCTCAAGTAGAGCCAGCGAAGTGATCCTCCCCATATATGCAACGCTGGTCAGGCCACAGCTGGAGTACCCCATTTCAGGAGGGATGTGGACAACACTGAAAGGGTCCAGAGGAGGGCCACATGCATGATCCGGGGACTACAGGGCAGACCCTACATTGAAAGACTGCGGGACCTAAACCTGTTCAGCCTTCAAAAGAGAAGGCTGATGGGGGACTTGGTGACTGTCTATAAACTCACTAGGGGGGACCAGAAGGGTTTAGGGGAGACACTGTTTCCCCCCAGCGCCCCCTGGCATGACAAGGAACAATGGACACAAGTTATTAGAGAGTAGATTTAGATTAGACAGCCGTAAGAACTACTTCACAGTCAGGGCGGCTAGGATCTGGAACCAACTTCCTAGGGAAGTGGTGCTGGCTCCTGCCCTGGGGGTCTTTAAGAAGAGGCTTGATGACTACCTGGCTGGACTCATCTGAGTCCAGTCTTTTTCTCCCACCCAGGCGGGGGGTCGGGCTTGAAGATCTACAAGGTCCCTTCCGACCCGACTTCTATGATTCTATGAAAATTCAGTCTTGTTATCAAACAGAATTTGCATTTCACCAATATAGCAATATGTTTCCAGTGATACACAGGTGAATGGAGGCAGCACTGTTATGTTTCAACACTTCCCAGTTTCTGCCCTTAGCAAAGAGACACAGTGGGTGTGTGTACACAGGATACTTTACTGTGCAGTAGACTAATCTACCAAGTAAGCATGCTAATAAGCTACTGCACAGTAAATCAGTCTACTGCACAGTTAGCTAGTACCTGTAAATACAGGTACTAAACTGCGCAGTAGGAATTGTGCAGATGCTGGCCAGGAACAAATTCGCTCCGTCGGCCACACCAGCAGGGGCACCCAGTCCTGGTGCTGCTCAGCTCCTAACTCCCCTCAGTCCCGGCATTGTGGGGTTCCCAGGTCCCCACAGAAGCAGGCAGCTGAACAGTGCTGGGACTCTTCCTTTCCCGCTCAGCCGGGGGCTGAGCGGGAGCTGTCCCACCAGTGGGGCAGCTAGCAGCAAGCCCCTGGCTGTGCAGGTAATCCCCACTTAGCTAGGGGCAGCCAGAAGCTATCCCACTGGTGGGGCAGCCAGCAGAAAATCTACTCCCAAGAGGGAACACATGTAGATGTGCTCCTGGGTAGGCTTACCATGCAGTATTTTTACTGCATGGTAAGCCTACTTTGAGCTAATAGTACGTGTAGATGCACCCAGTTACAGTCATGCTATATAGAAATCAATATACATGCATACTTCTGTCACATCTTGCCTCAGCTTGCCTCTCTGTAAAATGAAGATCATTACAAAGCCTTCCAGTTTAACAGTGTTGTGCCACTAGATTAATTAGACTTGCTAGAAATTCAGAGTAGCATGATTATTCACGCTATTATCTCTTTTTTCCTCCTTTCCATTACTTATCTTTCGCCTCTTGGACCTGGTTGTTTTCATTATAAGGCTGATTTTCAGATAATTTGAATAAGTATATTAATCCACTGTTATCCCCAAGTACATTAGCTTCATATTTCTTATAAGTAAGATTTAGAATTCCTAGAGATCCGTAAGACACTTGTCTACCTTCTCTCCTAATGTACAGGGATTTCTGAGACCTTTTCCCTTTACTCTTAGCATTCAGCCCTACATTCATTTTCTTCTGCTTGAATTATTTTTAACTTCCAGGAATTCTCCCTGGGTATGTTTGAAACTAACACCAACCAACTAACATTCAATCAGTAAAGCATTAGCGGTAAAGCAATAGCAATCCTTAAACATGCTTAGGTTTCCTCTAGTGCTTTTCCTCCCTAGATCTTGAAGGCTGCAAATAGACACTGCATTTATCCTGGGATAAACCAGTTTATCCTGGGACAAAGTGCAATCATACAAATGTCTATGTCCATTATTCCATGATAACGCCTAAAAAAGGTTCCCTGATAAGAGGCAGTAACAGCTTATACCTGCAAAGTAGGTCTGTACAGCTAACTTGGGATTACATCATTGAATCAATGGCAGAAAACCATTCAGCCACTCACTGAACCCTGATTAGAAGGGTGATGTGTGTACATGCCAACCTTGGGATATTTTTATTCCAGGACAAATGCAGGTACAGCTTATCCATTGATACATGCTACATCTGTTCCTAGCCAAAGGGCTTTACAAAGAGGGTGAACATTATCCTGATGGGAACCAGAGGCATAGAAGGAAGGAGTGACTCTCTTGGCTCAATGGCAGAGTCAGAAATAGACCTTAAGTACAGCAGCTACTTACAAATCCTCTTTTTTCCATTCAAAGCCCTTTGTGAGCTCAGTAGAACTGGGAGCATCTATTTATTCTATGTCTGTGCAGTGCTTAGCTTAGTGAGATGGACGGTCCATGACGGGCTTTCAGACACTGTCATAATGCAACTGCAGGCAGCCATGGATCCCACCATCAGACCCCCACATTTGCTTCAAGCCTATCATTGCTTATAGCTGTTAGTCCCTCATTTGGTGACACCATTAAAATTTATGTAACTATTAAAGTTGTCAGATCAAAGTATTTTTCTTCCCACTACCCAATCTATTACTTCTGGTAACCACTTCCAAACTAGCTCTACACATCAGCACAATCACAGCCTATAGCCAATTAAGCAACCACTTCCAAGGGGCTTCTTCAGAAATGGTATTTTAATGATGCCTAGCAGATGGTCGGTTTATTTGGTGCTGAATTAAAAATGCATTAACTGTAACTTGCATTCATTTCCTGGCCAGTTTGAGAGGACCTTAGAGGAAACCTTGCTGGGGTCACCTGACCCCAGCTGTCCCTCCTGCCTGGTGCAGGGGGCTGGACCCAATCATCTTCCAAGGCCCCTTCCAGCCCCTTACAATCCATGAATCTCTGGATATGAAGCCCCAGAAAGCTAAATAAACCCCCAGTCAGATAAATTCACAAAATGTTATAGCTTAGTTCTGAATGTGACAGACACTGGGTCTATATTTCATCCCATGTGACTCATGGACAATAGAATAAAATTTTATATTTGGCATGAAGTCACTGGACTTGCATTTTATCAAACAAATTCAAATTCCCATGCAATTTCAGTCTACAAGTCAAAAAGTAGCAAAGATTGAATATGAGCAGGTGCTACTTTGCTGTCACAAGAAGAAAGGTTCAGTTGATACAACCAAGTGACACCAGCACCAGGCAGTCACGTGGGCGATGATGACAGTTCCAAGGGCAGTCGCTGTGTTTCACAGCTCTTATCTCCTTGTAATTAATTTTGGAACAAGCTATCGTTCTTCTTACACGTCTGCAGAACTCCCAGCCTTGGATATTGTGACTTCAGATGATGATAAAATAAGCTCTCGGATCAACTTCATTCTAACTGAAGGCTTGGCTACATGCAAAGAAACACTGCTATACCCAAAGGGGTGACTTCATACCGACGTAGTTATTACACTATTAAAATGTTCTGTTCTGAGCAGAGATTCTGAAATCAATTGAGACCTGACTCGAATCAATATAGCGTGCGCTGATAGATGTAGAGATGCAAGCTAAACTGATACAGTTAATTTTAAACAAATGTAAAAGTGCCCACTCACTGGGGTTTGCACCAATTTAATTCAATTGTTTTTTAAACCAACTTAAGTAAACTGGTGAGACAACTGTGGGTAGGCAAGCTCCTGAAAGACAAGCAGGTGACCCACTGCAAACCCTGAGCCCTGTTTAATTAGTTTTCCCCCCCTTTACCAGAATATCTCTGAATAGCAGAATGAAGATCTCCAGCGATACAGTTAATCAGTCATTTGTAGCTGATTTCCGATGGGCCAACTAAATGTTTTTCAGACTTAAGGACTGGACTTTCCAAGTGTTCACATGTTCAGTAAGAAAGATAAACACTTTGAAACACTTTGAGTTCATTTCATCTCCTTCCTCTGCTCTATTACCATCTATTTATTGACCCTAGCCAGGAAACATCCTGTACAACAGCACAATCCTTCAAGTTTAAGCCGCCCCAAAGTCTGCTCTAAAAGGCTAGCTTTTCTGATCTAGTCACGCTAAGTGTGGCAAGGAAATGCTTGTTTAAAAATGCTTTATTTCTTCCTATTTAGATATGGCAGAAATGACCAACCTGGCAAAATAAAAATATGGAAAATGGAGGGGGAAGAAAAGAAAAGCTAATGGAAAGTTCACCCTGCCCACAAAGTGGGTTGTAAGACTACAATACGGGAACTGAACTGCAGTATTTCATACTCTCTCACTTCTGCACTATATGAGTTAAGTGGTACAGTAACTTGAAGTGTCACACTGATCTACCGAAAGAAGTCCTGCTATGAATAAGAATCATAATTAATACCTAGGCCTTGTATAACACTTCTCATTTTTAAAGCAGATGGACTCTGTGATCTATGGGGAGTCAAAAGACCATTTTGCCTCAACTTTTGAAAATGACCAGTAATTTTATGTGCCTGAGCTGAGATGCTTTAAAGGGGGTTGAATATTTAAGGATACGGGAACAAAGGACTGGAAGAGGCCTTCTGAAACATTGAATCCTGCTGTCCAAAGTAGTCCAAAACACTGAGAAAAGTGCCAAGTCCCCCATCCACCAAAAAGCAGGTAAAAAAATTAAATCAAGCACCCAAAAACAGAAGTGTCCAAAAAAATAAAATATCTTTCGTCACTTTTGAAAACTTAGGCCCTGAGCTTAGAATAGTCTCTTTCACCTTACTCATACATGCACATAAATCAAAAAAAACCTCACTTAAGACAATGCATTTACATGGTACACAATTAGCATGTGATCAGAGTTTGCTGACTGATTGGCTTTTAAATCCCAGCTAATTTGGAAAAATGGAGGAAGCATTGGCGATATCTGCAGAAGTAGAAGGGCACAGAAGAATGGAGCCAGCCTAACAGACTGGATAGGACCTCAGCAGCTCACAAAGCACATCTCCAGGCATATACCTCACCTTGATGGCGGGAGCAGGGGGCAGAAATGGTGGGGGCTAAGCCTTTGTTTAGGTTTGGAAATAGCACATCTTACATTCAGACAGAGGGCTGGATTAATCATCCCAGATGTCCTCTCCAACCTGATGATTCTAGTGTTAATCTTATCTTGGTTCCTTAATGTTACCCTGAACTTGTTTTTTTTCACATAACCAAGCAGTAGTGCATACAGAGATGCATGGGACTGGGGCTGACTTATTTCCAGCATGTCTACCATATGAATAAACCTCAAGAACAGCTGGCTTAAGAGACTGTATCTCTGAGTAAGTGTTGTCCGTATCACCAAGCACATCTCAGTTACTGAACTGCACAGGAATCCAACACATCAGCCTGGCAGCTGATACCTCTCTCTATTTTTTACAGCCCTGTGCAGCAAACAAATGTAAGCAAGAACTATCCAGATGCTTTAACTCATCACCTAAACAGACTGCGTCCTGGCAGACTTAGGAGAGCACTCAGCTCTGAACAGTCAAATTGCTAGAAATACCAGGCCAACAAGATACAAATCACATACAAAGCAAGGCCGCCGTTTTCTGCACATTAACATAGAGAGAGGGTGAAGGGAGCCATTCTTCTACCCTTCTTCAGTCTCTGGTTTTGTCCCTTTCAATACCTGCATATCAAAGAATGGGGGTTAGCTTTGTGTTTGACGTACAGCCTGGTATAAGCACCTAAGGAGCCAACGTGTGCCTGAACTGGGACTTGCGAGAGACGGATTCTGCTTCTAACTCTGCTACTGGTTAGCTGACTGACCTTGAACATGTCACTTCTCTTCCCTGTGTTGTCTGTAAAGCACTTTGAGATCAATGAAAGACAAGCACTAAATAAGAGCCCTACATTAGTTGTGCACTAAACTCTCCTGTTTTCCCTGAGCTGAGATGACTTTATTCACAAGTTATCTGATATGACTTTAAAGAGGGTTTTACCTAAGCTTTCTTGCAGGATACAGCCCTAAACAGCTAGGACTCCTAGCACACATTCCTGTAAGGCTGTATGCCACACATGCATGGCAGGAGGCATGATTTTGGGATTGACAATCAGATCCCAATTGTGCCCTTTCTAATTGCCAGTGTTAGGAAAGCCTGGGATCATGACCCCAGACAAGTTGAAAATTGGGTGCTTGCAGGTCTAGGGCCAAGGCCAACAGTCAGCTGATGTCAGCCCCAACCCTGGACCACACCGGAGCGATTCAAGACTCCAGTGTTTCCCCATATCCCTCCCGTCAGAGCCAACAACCAGCTGACTCTGGGGCCCCAACCCCAACTTCCTACATGTTCAATTTAAGGCACCATACAAACCAGCCGTAGAAGTGTTGTATATATGACACGGAAAATGGATGTAGTGTAAAAATTTTTTATAGCTGCCTTAAACTGGGTGCGCATGTACCCTTACATTTATGCCAATATTACCATATTAATTGTGACATCAATGGCAATGTACAAAGAAGGCCTGTGACAGATAACCTACAGAAAAAGCAGCATTTGAGTTCAGGGGAAGCTGATACAATAGGAAGATGTATTTTGTTCATTCAGAATAAATGAATATTTCTGTATTTTCTGGAGAGATAAGGATTATTTATTTT
Organism: Crocodylus siamensis; assembly: GCF_052110815.1. Taxonomy (NCBI): domain Eukaryota; kingdom Metazoa; phylum Chordata; order Crocodylia; family Crocodylidae; genus Crocodylus; species Crocodylus siamensis. The sequence goes on along the minus strand of NC_143398.1, from coordinate 12,439,071 downwards.
CTGCAAACTTTTCTTTAAAAAAGGATATAATTTGTCATCAAAAAAGTTAAGATTTAGAAAAGTTCAAATCCTAAGCAATGCAAAAGAATTTTCTACCCAAGGTGCTGATCCAAATTTATCTTTAGAGCAACTCCACTGAAATCAGTAGATTAATGGACAACTTTGTCCTGCCACTTTCACATTTCTTCTGCTAGCTAAAGGGTGAAAGACTCACTCTGAGACTAACTCACCCTAACTGGAGCTGGGTGTTTTGATCTCTGGATCTTTGTTTTAACAGTCAGGGCAAATGTTTCTCTTTCTTTATATGGTATTTATAACACTTCCACCTGCAATCGCTCTGATAAGTAATCTGAACTGTTGGCTTGTACCATCCACTCTGCTGGAATGCCGCAGTTTGCACTCTTCACAACAGTGATGCCTCTTTCCCTACTAACATAGAGAGCCCACCTTCCTTTTATTCTTGTGGTAGGAATCACACCAGTGCTACAAGAAGCTGGGATATATCAAGATCCAGCCTTGTCTAAATATCAGGTATGCAAAAAAAAAAAAAAAAAAAAAAAGAACCAAATGCTTATCTCCTACCAAAGCCCAAGAAAGTGCATTTCATGTCAGGGGAGCTATGCTGCAGCCAGGGTACAGGGCCCACTCTGTCTCACACCCGGGGATTGTGGTGGTGCTGTTATGTAAGCAATGTCTATATATAAATCTTCAGCTAGTGGCCCATGAGAATTGGTGCTGGTTTTACTGTTTGTTACTCTGCAGGTTCAGTCAAGTCGCTGTTCTCACGCACTGCACGTTACTTCCTGTTTGCAGCTCTGAAGAGGCACTAGCTGTGCCGGCCAGTGGATCTCGGCAGTTCTCAGACCCTCAACCTCCAAGCTGCCGCAGAGCAGGGCTCTGAAGTGCGCAGAGAGCACGGCGCTCGCCCACGTCACCGTGAAGCTGAACTGCAGCAGTCTCACCACGCTGGGGGCCTGCTGTATCCATGGACGTGAGAGAGATTTGCCCTTGAAAGGACAGACCAAAATGAGAGGCGCTCCTCCATCACAAGCCAGGTCCCTTGGCTTTGACAAAATCTTTTTCGCCCTTCTCCTACTGCATTGGTTCCCAACCTTTATAGACTCAAGGCACCCCTAATGAGACTTGAGGTACCCCTCAGATAATGCCAGCTCTTGGTTTTCAATTTTTTATGGCTACAAAAAATAACGGAGCAATTCTTCTGTTGCCAACAACTCAGAAAGACCACAACAGGCCAGAATGCTTTGGACAACATGAATTCCTATTTACAAATTGCTGGGCTTCTCTTGTGAATCATGTTTGCACACACAACAGTGAAAGGAGCTCAAGCCACTCTGGCTGAGAACCACTGTCCTACAGCGTCACGGCGGTGCTGACATACCCCACCTCCATGGTCTGCACAACCTCTCATTTCTGTCCACACATTTCACTCCCATCTGTCAGCCACATAGGAAAGCATCGCTTTCATCAGTGCAGAATCTGAGTCCCTAACAAAATTACCAAAGCCACAATAGAAAGACCCACGCATGGGCAACCCTTTCCCTGAGGAAGGAAGTTCAGCTGGAGTCAACACCGCTGCTACCGAGAAATAAGTCATGCCATATTGTGCCATACCAGCGAGAGTCTAAAGACTGTTCTCACGTGGGATGTATTGGTATCAAGGGAGGAGTTAACAGAGACCAATAAAGTGGTGAAATTAAGCTTTCCTTATGCGCACACAGTAAGGCTGTCCACACCACCATCAGATGAGCGACTGCAACACATACAGAAAGATGTGCAGCCACACAAAATTCAGTGTGGGATGTAAGAGCCTGAAGAAGTACCCAGGGCTGCACGCAGGCTTGCGCAGCCTTCCCCGAAGCCTGTGCCGCCCTAGATAGCGCACTAATATGCAAGCTGGCTGGGGCATGTCTAACCACGCTGCAAGCATTCAGTTGACTGCAAGGAAGCCATTCCCCCAAGACAGCTGGGGGGGGGGGGGGCACCTGCAGTGGCTGGGTGTGTAGCAAACTCCTACAAAACCATCACTTTGCTTATCTTCGCAAAACAAGAGCATTCCTCTCACATTATATACAACCTGCCTGCCTGCCAACTGATAACCCTGGGTAACTCTCTACATTTTACCAGCGACATTCTGTCACCAGGTCAGCATCTCCCATTTTCCCCCACACCTTATGGCCTCCCATGGCCTCTGATCCTCACTGCCACACGTTCAGGTTTTCACAGACCTGCATTTTGCGTATTGGCTTCTCTCCCATCCAGGAGATCACAAAACAACACCATTCTCCCTGCGCCTGAAGAAGGGTGTTCATGCCCGAAAGCTTGCAAAGAATAATTTTTCCACTGATTTAGTTGGGCTAATAAAAGATACCACATTTACCCAAAGAAGCTCGCCTTCCTCTCCCCAAAGACATTTAAAGGGACTTTTAGTTAGAGAGAGGGTCAGCAATTAACTAGGGAGAGGGTGCTCACACAGCCTTGAGGAAATTCTCTCACCCAGCCCAACACCCATTGACCTTCCCTAGCCCCCCACCGGCTGTCAAAATATCTGTGATAAACTGAGGCTATGTTGTCTACATGGCATCCTGCCATACAGAGAAGAGATACCTGAGTGAGCTGTAAATGAGGTGACTTGGGTACCCAAAGCAGCAGAGCCGAGGTACTAGGGGGCAGGGCTGGATTAACCCTTTTGTGGGTCCTACACAAACAAACTGTGCACCTAGTTGCTTTGCAGAGGGTAGCAGCAGCCACCGCCGGGACTTGGAGCCCTGGAAGGGAAAAGGAGCTGGGCAACAGTGCAGTGGCATGGCAGCAGCACCGCCCCAGCAAAAAAGCACAACCAGGCCCCTTCTTCACTTAGGGCCTTAGGCTTGCACCTGGTTTGCCTATGCGTTAATCTAGCCCACGCAGTGGGCTCTGATCTGAAAAGCAGGACTCATTATCTTAGGCGGAGTACCACATTAATACAGCCCTACTGGTTCTGGTAGCTGGGTTAGCACAGTTACACTTAACTGGAGTATTTCTGCACCACCAAAGTAACCTAAATTCCACTGTATGCATTTTGCTGAAATGCCTATATCCAATTAGTGATAGGCTCTAAGATTTGGGGAAGATTCAATTCAGATTCAAACTTTATTCCTCGTCCAAACTCTGGTCCAAAATCCCAGAATCAAACAATTCTGAACTCTGGGACTCCATCTGGGAGTCAAAGGGCACAAGATGGAAACTACAGGTGTCCCTAATACATACACGCAGCTGACAGAGACGCTCTCAGGTGTTCAGCACTACCAGTTCCTAATACCACCATCTTAGTCCTTTCCCAGTGTAGTTTAAGCCTCAGAGGACAAATTGATTCATTTTTCCCCATTTCAGGGCAGGTGAAATAACATAAATATCAAGAAAGGAAAACTCTGTCTCCATCAGGTGCGTGTATGTATAGGCAGGGCCGGTAACAACACCAGTAGCAAAAGACATCTAGCTTTTCCATTACTTAACTATTTACAAGTTCAAACATTATAATTTATAACTATTCATTAACCAAAATAATAAGTCAAGCAAGTCCATAAAATGAAACCTGATGGACTAAAGGAGTCTTAACATCGTCATTCAAAAAGAAAACAGAAACAGAGCAGCTGAGCCGACTCATGCCATCTGTGGTGGTCATGGATCAAAGCCATCAGTGCTAAAAAGTCACAGTCTGCAGAGGTGAGCCACCAGCATTGAATCCAGCCTGCAGTGTTATAACAACCCCCTCCAGAAACTGTTCCAGTCCTCCTCGTTCCTAAAATGCGCACACTGTTTCTGACCCTGTATCGGGCCACTCTGAAGTCTTCTCCAGTATGCTGTCAGCTGTAGAGCAAATTTCTCATAAAAGGTTTTTTGCACATATGGGGGCAGGCCCAACCAGCCTGTCTCTTTCTCCCTAAAAAATGTAAAAGCGAGACCATTGCTGATTGCTCGGCACTCAGCAGAGATCTGGCATTGTCTGAAAGCTACAAAAAAATCAATAGAGTAAAGAGCCTCCACCACATACTGCAATGAGAAAGCCACCATGAAGGCAAGAGCCAGTGTGAAGAGCAAGGGGTATATAAAAGCTGTAACAGGCAGGGGAGATAACATCTGAATGATCTTAACATTCCTACATGATGATATATTAATGATAAGGGCAGGTGAGGGGGAATGGAGACTGAGGTTTACAACAGCTGATAGGGGTACACTCTGCCTAGAGCGCCAGGTGGGAATGTGGTTGCAGGGACTTTCTCCCCACCACAAAGCCAGAGAGCAGAGTTAATGTTAACGGGACAAGGATTGCAGGCAGGAACGGGCTTGGTTAGCCAAGTAGAAGCCACTTTCCCCAAGAGAGATTTGCAGCACAGACTAGTCAATAGTCATGTCCCACTGCACCAGCTATTTGTGAAGCAGAAAGTAGGCACTGGCCAAGATTCCCATTCCCTCCCACTCAGCAATAATGGTACCAAACTCAGGACTTAGTACCAAGTGCCTCTCTTTAGTTAATCTACTTTGGAAGTAGTACTGCCAACAAGCACTTACTACAAACATTTCCATTGCAAACCTTGTGATTCATTTTTTTCCTTAAAGAAACTCAAGTCTGGGGTTGTGTGATTATGTCAAAAACAATAAGTTGGAACTATAAGTTTCAAGCTATTCTGGTGACAGAAAAAAAGCTTGACTACTTTAATCCTAAGGGCTCAGGAACCAGACAGGGAATAGAAGGACTGAAATAATGTGTTATTTTTCCTATAACCTCCACATTTTTAAGCCAGTTTCATTGTGCCCTCATTTTTTGTTCCAGCTTTTCTACCCTGTCAAGTTAGCCCTTAGGAGAAAATGAAGACTCCAACTTTGCACTCGCTGATATATAGAAATGAACTTGAGGACAAAGAATATTCCCGGAGGATGCCAGCTTTTAGAGGTGACCCATTCTTATCACACATTTAAATCCCTTTTTAAAATAACCCAGGGGTTTCCTTTTTGGAATATATTTCCCCAAGGTGAGACAATTTCCTTCTAGCATCAACCTTACAAAAATGCAAACTCTCTCAAAGCAACCAAGGCTGCTAAACCACATCAGGCTAGCACTTAAGCTTCCCTAGTGATACTGTACTTTTAAACAGCACTGTTCAGGCAAAAGCGCTTGACCAGCTTTGCTTGTACTTCACAAGGACCCACTGAAAGAAAGTGATCTATAGGGAGCTGGTTAGCAGACGCCTAACAGAGAGGCCAATTCACAGCAGTACAGCAGGGGAGAGGACATGCTAGAAACTTTCAGGCATCCCCACAAGACCTTTCAGGCAGAATTCATATCACTGCTAGGATGCACACAGATATTAGGAGCCTAAGTTGCCCAATGACATTTTACTGAACATTTCACGCAGTTGCATGTGCACAGCTACAGCTCTGCCCTATGTGACCACGGCTCTTCGTAGTGCAGATGCCCAGGAGCAGTTCAGTGCTGCCCCATACCCATCTACAGGCTTTATTACCTACTGCACTTTAAGTGTCTCAAATGCTGATCAGTGGTAGTGTTAGCTCAAGTTTAGAGCAGTTCAGGTGAGCAGGAGCCTTTAGGACTAAAAGTTAAGAATCTCCCTCCCTTCCCTTCCCATTCTCCTTCACCCCCCAGCCCCAGGACTCCCCCCTGTCCCCAGAGCTCACCCATGTCCCAGCTCAGCTCAACCCAGACAGCAGCAGAGGCCTGGCAGGCAGATTCCTCTTCCTGCTCCCCCAGAACAGTGCTGGCAGCCACAGGTGGGCCAGAAGCATGGGGGGGCGGGGATCTGATGTGCTGGGTGGATGGGGGGCAGTAGGCCAATCCAGACTGGTGGGGGATGGTGGCGGGGAGGTAGCAAGCCTAAAGTGTTGGGGGACGGTGACCGGATCCAGCGCGAGTGTGGGGAGGAAATGGTGTTATACTAGTGTGCAGCCTAGAGTGGCCACACGTTAGTGTAGCACTAGCTGGGTAACAGATCACAGGTAAACCTAACCTGAAATGTAACTTTAAGATGCCCAAAGGGTGCCTAAAACTAGTTTCACATGTTACTATGTGAACAATCCCAAGGTTAAGAGCTCCCTGAGCCACGTAAAATTAATATGCAAAAAAGCCCTAACCCCAAAATTGTAGCCAAAAAGAGTGAGAGTCAAAGAGAGCGTAGCCATGTCCATCATCCCACCTTGTCCCTGTGACAGGGGAAACCTAGGGGACCCATATTCTAGACTCGCCTCCCACTGAGGGTTTCGAATCCTGCTGTCTTACACCACAAGGAAATAACCAAGTACCAAGCTGCCGGCCAGGAATGAGAGCACCTTCCTCCTGAGACTAGGTCCCTGAGCACCCGGGAAGAATACATGCTGAAGACAGAGGGAAAACAAGTAAAAGGAAGCCTGACTGTTGTTCCGGGAAGTAGACCCAGCCCTGACAGCAGGAAAGCGAGCCCTGGCTCCCATGGATTTTTGTGTCTGTTGCATTTCGGAGTCAGGGGGAAGCCCGCATACGTAGCACTACGGGTGGTATGCAGGCTTCTTTACATCATGCTCCACCCACGCAAACTACCTTCAACAGGGCAGGAACTGGATGATTTGGAAAAGCTTTGAATGGCAGTCCTCTTGAGGGTACTTCATGCAGGGGAGGCAGAGACTTACTAGGGGGAAGAAGAGTGCACCTGTGTTTGAAGAGAAAAATCGAGGCAGCTCAGCACAGGTTAAAATTCCCATAGGAACAAATGAAGCGCCAGGCTTCCCCCTACATAAGGAGGATCTCTCTCCCAAGGTGTCCAAGAGCTGCCCACTGAAATCACCAGGAGGGCAGTTTGGTTCTGTGGGGCAAAGTGCAGTGACACTATATTGAGCAGATTCTTTTTGGTGTTGGGTGGTGGAACCGGAGCTTGCTCCATCCACTCCATGCATTGACCTGGTATTCAAGTGTTTCCAGGACCGGTGCAAAAAAAAAGACACTCCCGGGTCACACAAGCTGCACGTTAGTCGCTGAATGAAAGCACAGAAGAACACAGGGGGAAAAGGACACCTCCCTGATTCTGGCCACATATATCAGGACGTGGGCAACTGCCTAATGTTAGACACCTAGGGCACATCCAGATCTATCTGCAGCACCACACACCACATATGCAGGCATTCCCCACTTTTCTACTTTGCAGCAGTGGGGGAGGGGGGTGTTGACCCCAGGAGATCCCTGAATCAAAAAACCTGCACCAAAAAAAAAAGTGGGGTGGCGCACGTGGCAGCAGCCCAAAACCAGAGCCTGGCCAGAGCCACGCTCCAGCTGGCCAGGCTTCCTGCCACAGCTGCAGCCCCAGGAAGCCCCCAGGACCCCAGGTAAGGCCGCTGGGGCCAGCACACTGTTGGCCCCAGCCTCCCCTACCCTCCCCAAGGTAACCTGCCACATGCCAAAGCATGCATGGCATGGTTGTTTCACAAGGTGTGCTGCTGCTACTTGTCCCCAGGGAAACAAATGTCTGCACTCATCTGGACATGCCCCTAGGGGAAGAAAACAGAATTTAGCTCCTGCCAGCACAAAACAGACAGATCTTCTGTTTTTAATTTTTTTTTCAAAAAGTGTATACAAGGGTGTCCACACTTTTTTCATTTCCTCCACACCCAACACATTCTTTATTCTTTTATTTTTCATCCCAACTCTAAACCCTCCCACCCCTTCTTCTGGCTAGGTTTCAGAAGTGCCAATTCCATGGGTGCTCCAGGACTCAAGCACCCACCGAAAGAAATTAGTGGGTGCTGAGCATCCACAGAGCCACACTTGCAGATGTTAAAAAACAAAACCAAAAAACCCCTCAAAATGTGCTTTCCTGGAAGAAGCAGCTTGTTACTTCAACCGATCCCTGCAGCAGCTGTAAGGCTCAGGCACTTCAGCAGGGCTTTTTGGTGCTTTTAGCTAAAGCTGATTCAATCAGCTATTAGATAAAAGCGCCAAAAAAGCCTCACGAAAGTGCCCAATCTTTACAGATGCTGCAGAGCCCGGCTGAACTGAGTGTCTTCTGTACATGTGTGGGGTTCAGCACAGCAATGCCCCAAGTTAGAAGTAAAGTACTGCTTTTTTTGGTTGGTTTTTGTTTTGTTTTGGTTTGGTTTTTTACGTCTGCAAGCACCCACCAGCAAAAAACAAAGTCAGCACCTATGCTAGATCTTGCCTACTGTGGAAAGGGTTTGCCAGCATAACCATGCTGGTAGAATTATACCAGCGAACTCCCCTCATGGAAACAACCGATACTATCAAAGACTTCTGTGGTCAGGATAGCTTAAGTCAGGGGTAAGGAAAAAGCTGTGCAGAACAGACCTTACCCTTTCACCAGAGATATCCAACCTGGTATTGCCAATACGCTCAGCCCAGATCTTGTACTGTTGTGCTGAACCTAGGCTGATCCATCATTTACAGCCTAATTCCACGGGCCTTGCTCACACCAGTAACTCTTATTCACATGAGCAGCTCCTCTGAAGCAGAGATTTACATAGCAATAGGGCTTGCAAGACAGGAAGCCTAAATTACAAGGAATATAGCACAGAGCTCTTGTTTTTGTCTATGTTCTGTGAAATACTGAGCAGGTGCTACAAAAAAAAAAAAAAGAGATTGGTGACAACAGCAGATAATTAATAGGCACGGGGGAGGCAGCCGAGCTGGTGGAGCGTTAGGTTAGGTCAGGGAGATCTGGGTTTTGCTCCTAGGTCTGGCTCTGCACTGACTCTGTGTCACTTCTCTGCCCACTCTTTGCTTGTCCTGCCTATTTAAATTATAAGCCTTTCAGGACATGGGCTGTCTCTGACTGCGTTTGTACTGGGGCCAGCACAATAAGGTCCCGATCTACAGGGGTCTCTAGATGGTACTGCAGAATGAAAAATAAATAATATTGACTATATATAAAAGTTCTATCTTGGAAGTCCTTATTCTGTGTGTGCCCAGGCAAACTCAGATGGTAACAGGATTTTCACTCGAGAAGGGAACAAACAAAAAGCAAGTACGAATTCCAGGATGTGAAAAAAAAAAACAGCAAATAATAAATAACTGACCGAAAGTAAGCCCTGGTTAGTTTGTGATGGCTAACAATACTGCAGCACAACTTGGTATGCTTAGAATCTGCTCCATGTACATTTCTTTTTCAGAGTCTCAAGTTTCCATGTCTACAATATTTCCTAAACAACTGACACTTCTGATCCCTAGTGAAATGTAATGACAGTGGCCAAAAAAATCATTTGTTGCTGGAAATACATGCTTTTCCTTCCTTTTCTCCCCCTCCTCCCAGCTCGTCCACCATTTGTTCATTCGGGTTCAGTTCAGAACCCTGAACGCATGCCATGATGCTCTTGTAATATTTTATAGAGTAATGCATTTATATGCAATGATAGTCTCCTAGTAAAATACATGCTACTTCAATAAATCTTCCAGCAGAGGAATATAATTTATTCTGGCTAGCTGTTTATTGCAGACATTTGGTAATAAAATATTCCAACTTGCAGGCTGCACTTTGTAACTTTAATACTGTATGAAAAATGAACATTCCTGTTGAATAAACAGCTTCTTAATGCAATTGCTTTTAATTTTCTCTGCATTTCACTGCACTTAGATGTCAGTGAAGACAGCTACTAGACAGACAAATAGAATTTACTAGCCTAATAACTCAAGTCAGAACATCAGTTCTAAAGGGTGACAGCTTATTTCATATACTTAGGAATTATAAACTTCAGGAAAAATACACTTCTTCCTGATGTCACCACCTAGATTTGCATCTGGGGTCCACTTTCAAAAGCATTTACCTAAACTGCAGACCCAAACCTTGCATTTGTACCCACAAATGGCAGTTGGATAGGCAAACAACACTTGTGTCCCTTTTTGCACTCGGGAAATGTGGTACCCTGGGTGCAATTTAGATGGCCATATTTGAAAACTGAAAGCCTACTGCATCATTGTAAAACTGCTTGCAAAACTGCATGTGCAATAATATATTTGTGTCCACAATTAGGCACGTACGCGTCAAAATCAAGGAGCTAGGTAAGCAAATACCCTATTTGCACATGCAGGTCTGGAAATGAAAAACTCCCACTTAGCTCAGAGCCCTTCAAGTTATGGGACTCAGTCAACAGGGTCCATTTGAGACCTTGGCTCTAAAAGAATCTGCTCTTCATATTACAAAGCACAAAATTCCCTCAGAGCATCCTTTCCCTTTTAACTCAACCGCAAATAACAGCAAACTAATACAAATTAAATTATTTATTTTAAAGACTTTAACTTTCTTCCACTGTCAGGATCTGAGTCATCTCCTGCCATTGTCAGCAGGAATGCAAGGGACCCATATTTTGGCTGTCCTTACAATTTTGCATCAAATTATGCAAAAATGGATCCCGAAATAAGATTAGTAGTACACAACACAGACTTCATTAGACAGTCAATAGAATTTGTGGGTAAAATTCCCTCTGATGTCGGACAGAAAACTACATAGCTCAGCTCAAGTCGCTGTCCTGCAGGCAAGAATGTTGTTGCTGATTACAACAATAAGCCTTTATACAGCTCTTCCCTACAGGTCTTATAGCACATTTAAAGGAAGGTAAGTGATATGATTTCCATTTTACAGATGGGGAAACCAGGGCGCAAAGAAATATAGTGACACCCAGCAAACAGCCAGGGACACACACAAAATAAATTCCCTAATCCAGGTTTCCTAAAATCTCAGCAAATGCCTTTACCCACTACATCAGTTCAGTTACTCCATTCTTCTTTTTCCTGATATAGAAAAGGGCTTCTCTTGGGGAAACCTTTGGGGTTAGCTTGTTACATAGATCTTCCCTGGCATGTTTTTTTTGGCTGATGATCAGTAGACTCATTAATTCCTCTCTCTAACTTCATTTCCGTTGTAAGTACTACAGAGCACTCGGATACTCAGGCCAAAAAGTAAACATAAAATAGAAGGATAATGTAAATGGACACCTTTTAAATCTAGACAAAAATCAATTCAGATACAATGGCTAACTTTAATAAATGCTTTTAAAATGAAAGAAAAAGATCTCCTTCACCGGCAGCTTCAAAGAAGCATTTAAAACTAATGAGAGCATGGAAATCAATGAATGGATATTGAGCTGCTATTTAGCAGAACTTCAGACAGATTTTGGTAAACAAATGTAGGCCTAAAAATAAATGTGTGGGAAAAATATCTTGCAGGAAATTACATGTAGATAAACAGAGAGAAGAGGAGGTAGAAAGGAGATACTGCAGAAGTAACTAGTGCATAAGAGCAGAGACCTCTCTTAAACAGCCTGGCATCTATTAGGGGAAGGAGGGGAAATCAACTCCTGTTAGATCAGTGCCTGACTTGCTAATCAAGATATGTACTAACCTAGGTTAAGTAGATGAGCGACTTTCCCTGCCCTCGGCAGACATCTGCATACAAATCTGGAGATGTAATTCAGAGGCAGAGCTGCATTCTGCTAGCACCACAGGAGGAACAGCTAGTATCAGAGCTAAGTTGCAAGTGGCGCCAAAGTCTCTTCCGATGAAGCCTAATCGTGGTCTTTTTCTCCTCTTGCTTTTTATATATTTGATGGTTCTAATGAGGAGAGCTGCTAAATTCATACAAAGTTACGTCCCACCTTCCTTGAGGTTTTTTTACATGGAGTCTGCATACCATTACCGGAAAATCTCTGTGTTTTTATATCATTTATAATATAATCACAGCCTAATCACACACAACACTGAATGAGGCAGAAGGTAGGGCTGCATAGTACCTTAGGGTGTCTTTACATGTGCTCGGCCATGGGGAGGGAGTACTTTAATTAGAGAGACTCTCGGAAGCTTCTCTAATTAAAGAGACCACATGAGTTTCATGTATTCAGAGTCCTGTGCTTTAACATGACAGTGGGGGTGCTTTAACTAAAGCTCGTTCGACAAGTTTTAGTTAAAGCGCCCCTGCTGCCATGTTGAAGTGCAGGGACACTGAATACACATCATGCCAAGGCTGTTGAAGCGTGCTAATTAGCACACTCCAGCAGGCTTGATTAGCATGCTAATTAGCACACATCAAAGCAGGCATTGGGCATGTGTATACGTGCCCTTAGAAACTAAGTGGTTCTGAGAGGCATGAGCTTTCACAGGCAACAACCTACTTTGTCAGATGCTGACTTCAAAACAATACAACTAACCATCTCCCAGCCCTGAACGGGAGAATTTATATCAGTGAAAATCTAACTTTGTTTTTAGAAATGAACCAAAACAAAATCCTGGTTCTGGACCCAGGGGTGGCTAAAATCCAAACCCAGACATGACTTTGCCTTTGTCTACATCTATAAGCATACGAATAGAAGGGCTATAACCATTACCTAGAGAAACCTAAATAAAAGGACCAAGTTTCACATTTAACATGTAAAACGGTAAAGCCTCCACCTGGGGCCTTCTTATCACTTACAGGAGGAAGTTCCACATTCCAGATCTGGCTCCAGTGAAAGTTTTGGCTCCTGCACTTCCCATGGTTTACTGGCGGTTTCACTATTGTAGTGGAGCACAAGTGTTGTAGGATGTCAGAGTTTCATGTGGCAGGCGCCAATCCTATATAAAACTTTGAATATCAAGGCACAGACCATGACCTGGACTCTGTATTCAATATGACAACACCAGGTTGACATGCTCACAGAGACCAGTGATGCTAAGCAGATGGCCTGATGCTTTTGTACCACTTGGCACAGCCCATGCAGCAAGCCCTACAATCCAGCCCACAGTGATGCCTGCGGGTCTCAGACTGGTGCGCTGCATATAGCACATGCTGACTATGTCCCCATGCCCTGTATATAGCATACACACTGAAGTCAGTCAATCTGGGTGTATGCTGCATGTAGAGCCCATGCCAGAATAGCCTGGCACACTGGATCCAGGGCTGATCCAGATCAGGCACACAAACTGGCCCCATGTGCAAGATTCAGCACCTACGGCCATTCCGGCATGGACACTAAATGCAGCCATGACTCCAGATCAGCCTTGTGCACCTTGTTTTGCGCTGGGCTCGGGCAAGCAGCACATGGGGCCAGTCCAGGGCACACACTGCATGCAGAACCCTCACTGGACTAGCCCTGTGAGCTGACCCAGCACATGGGGCTAGTTTCTGGGCCCAATCCAGCCTGCAGACTGGCCCGACACCTCCCTCTCTTCCGCAGGGCTGGATGAGTTTGACACTCCCACTTTATACTAAAAGTCACAAAAATGCACGGAGGAGAAGGATCCATCCCACTATTTTTATTAACAAATTTTCAGAGATGCAAACAGAGTGGAACGGGATCCCACTTAGGTGCCAAATAAGTGGTACTTCTGGCTCTAACAGTCTAAACCAGGGGTGATCAAGATACAGCCGGTGGACTGCTCTAGCTCACAGAACCATGTCGTCTGGTCCACGGGGCTCCCCCAGGTCTGGAAATTTGGCAATGCAGAGCACTATCCGTATAAACTGCCATGGCTCTAGGACGCCACAAGTCTGCAGAAAGCAGGGGACAGAAGCCAGGGCTTCTCACTGTCAGCCCTTTGCTCTCATTACTTGGCCATGCTTTCTTTCCAGAGTTCACTGTTGAACTAGTTTAACAAACCAATGTGATTTTCATTCTCTTCTTACATTATCTTTTAGTATGTTCTGCCACAGAGCTCATGTCATACAAAACTATATCATTCACTCTTCCATGGTCTAGTACATATCTATCCAGGTTTGTGGCCAGATCATACATGCACTAATGAGTACATCCTCATGCTACTCCTGAGGAGGAACTGAGGCACAGAGAAAATAAGTGTCCTGCCAACCATCAAATAGGAAATCCTTGGCAAAGCCAAGAATCCAAGCCAAGTGTCTTGACTCCATAACCAGTCCCTTAAACACACGGCTATCTTCCTTCCCTGTGAGCCAAAGTTCCTGACAAAACCAAAATGCATGGGAGCTCAGCAGTCATTGGAGGTGCACAAAGAGACGCCCCTTACTTGTGAACACAGCCATGAGTGCCCCAAACACACGTGCTACATCCAAAGAAAAGGACAGTCACCATCCAGCATGCTGGCTGCCAACTCACCACACAGCAGGTACATCTTTGCCCCTCCCTTTCCCTTCCCTGTTGCAAAAATAAAAATAATCAGAGCAGCTTTCTTGTACAGGCACACCTCGTTTTATTGCGCTTCGCAGATATTGCGTTTTTTACAAATTGAAATTTTGTGGCAACCCTGCATCTAGCCAGTCTATCGGCGCCATTTTTCCAACAGCATTTGCTCACTTCACATTTTTTAGCAATAAAGTATTTTTTAATTAAGGTATGTACATTGTTTTTTTAGACATAATGCTATTGCACACTTAATAGACTGCAGTATAGTGTAAACATATCTTTTATATGCACTGGGAAATCAAAAAATTCGTGTGACTCGCTTTATTGCGATATTCACTTTACTGCAGTGGTCTGGAACCGAACCCGCAATATCTCCGAGGTATGCCTGTACAACCAAGGAACAGATATGATGGAAATGACACACATTCCTGCGCTAGACTTGGGCACAGGAATTGCACTCCCTTCTGTACATCACAGCTCACAAGGGAATGAGGCCAAGTTGGTGGAGCCATGAGTGAGGATCAGTGGGGTTGCAGGGATAAGTCGTGGGTTAGGAGCGAACAGGGCAAGCCAAGTTCTAAATCAGGGAGCAGGGACCAAAGCCCAGAGTCCAAAACCGAACCAGAGGACTAAAAAGAGATCAGGAAGCAGGCCGAGGTCAAATCAAAGTTCAAACACCAAGCCAGAGGGTTAACCGGGAATCGGGAAGCCAAAGGAGTTACACAAGCACTGGAGACCGGTAAGTTGTGCAGTTAGACTCAGGTGCTGGGAGGAGGTAGGGCCTATTAGGCTCAGTTACTCACTTAGTCTTGCCCCTACAGATTAGGACTCAGCTGGCCCTGGCCAGCTCTCTTCATTTAGCTGACCCAGCTAATCAGTTTGCCGCACATGAGCCACACTTAGCCGAGTGCTGACACTGCACACTTAAGTTTCTAACAAAAGCAGAAGTCTCCCCTTGCCTACTCCCAGTCCCGCCTGCACAACAGCTAAGTTGTTTCTCTCTCCAAGCAGCTTGCTAACGAATGCCCTGCCTAACAGACCTGAAACTCAGTTAAAAAATCAAATAGGGTAATAAGGAGTTACAAAAATAAGCAAATGCAATGCATGATGAGAGACATTATGGCAAGTAATGTTAGACCAGCCTTAATCTTAAGTGCTGAAGTTGCCTGCTGCACGGCTATTAGCTCGCACCTTTCTCTGAGCGCTGCAATGCGTGTCATGTATCATTTCCCATGAAAAAATTAAAACTAACAGACTGAAGAAAGAACGTGTTTTAAAACTGAGCCCTTTCACAGAGGCAAGTTTTTTTTGAAAGACAGGGAAGAGTGCAGAGTAACTGGATCCTATTAAAGGTGTGTCCTTTAAGGATAGCAGTGAGAAACATTTACTAGCCAACATACGACGTGATACAATGCAAACAAGTTTTTACTTTGCCAGGGCCAAAAAAAGGCAGATAGTTGCTCTATATCTGCATGAAGAGTAACATAACTTAAAAACAGAACAAAACAGTTCTGCACAGAGGTTAAAAGTAGAAAATCCCTGCTTGCTCCTTCTAGTAACCATGCAGGAAGAGGCTGAACATGCTGGGAGGTAAAGCAGGGTGTTTTTTCATTAGGGTTTTTGTTTTTGTTTTTTTAAACAGTGCCCTTCAACTAGCTCCTCTGCTACCCGTGCACGGCTGTTATGCATCTCTCACACACTTCTGCAGCTCTGCTGCCTTCACCGGAGCTGGCATGGCTCTTTAAGTGCACTAGTTTTCCCCCCCAGTATATGCACCCCTGCTGTCAATCTGAGAGTACAAGACCCAGGAACATAAAACCCACCTGTCACCCCTCAAGGCAGCTCATGAAGATCAGGTTAATGGGTGGCTGCCTCTATCTCTACTTTGCTGCTGTGCTGAGGATGGAGGAAGAGGACTCCAGTCTCCCAAACGGTTAGCATGACAACTTTGTCCTATATGATAGCCACTTTAAAAAAACTCCATCAATTCAATAGAGAGAGGAAAAACCATCAGGTTCAATTATTTTCAAGCTGCAAGTCCGGCTTTCCTGCCTAACTTCAATTTTGGCAGCAGCATGTCCCAAGGATGTCCACTTTGTATCAGATTTTAATTATAAAGTTTCCGGGTCTTTTTGCAAAAAGAAGAAACAGAAACATGTCTCCTGGATACTGGCTTTATTTAGGAACACAAAGGAAGGGAGCTGCTTGTATAACTCCAGAGCTTGTATCCCCTTTCATATCAAATTCTTCTTCTGATTATTTTTAATTTAAAAAATAATTTTAAAGCAGGCACATTTTTGCTATCTTTTCACCAAAAAATATTAATGAAATATTAAAGTACCTTTAAAAACTGGAACATATGGATTTAGGTGTGGTGAAAACAGATGGACAGAGAAACTTGGAGACTAAAATCTTTTTAGCCACAAGGTGGGTACACCTTTTTTCTTTTTCTTTCTTTTTTTTTTTTTTTTTTTAAACAAGATGTGGAAATTTCTCCCTGCCTGGGCACATTGCAGCATCTATGCAGAGACACAGGGAAACCTGGAAATGGTACATGGGTCATATAACCTGCACTGACAAAAGTCTTAGCAGCTCCCTCGGTGTCTCCAGTCAGCATCCGTTTCCCCCTGACAGTCCTTTGCTCCTATACTGGAAAAGGCAATAGCAGTGTCAGCTCTGGTGAACTGGGTGCTCATCCTCTGGAAACAAGGCTGATGCCAGCCAAGAAATGTCTTCGAAACATGGAGACATTTGTTGGAGTGGCTCCCAACTGCTGGGATATAAGGCACAGACTTCTATCTTCTAAACATCTGTCCCTCTCCAGACGAGTGTGTCACCCACCTTGAGACCCACTGTGCGCCACCAGCAAAAATGCAGGGATCATGGGTAGAGCCCAGATGCTCCCTGCCCATCCCTCCTCAACACACCAACCAGTCTTCAATTCCTGTCCCTGTGCAGGCTACCCAGGGTCTCCTGTTGACTGCTTTACTATGCTTATCAAGCTCCTGATCTGGCCCCAATAAGGACCACTTTATTTCCAGCACCAAAATAAGCTGGCCCTAGAGCTTCTTCTTAGGATCCTGTCTTCTAAGGATAGGATCAAACTATTCTTAGAATAGATTAATCTGAGTAGATTAAATTACTGCTAAACTTTGCAGTCACAAGAACAGCTGAAGACTACAAACAACTGATAATTGCTTTAAACAGCTGAACTTGAACTCTTAGGCCGCAATCCTGTAAGCACCTAGGAATAGGGGCCTCACCACATCCACAGGGAGTACTCGGCAGCATAAAGTTACTTGCTCACTTAAGAGCTCCCAAGGCTTGGGCACTGAAGCTGAGATTCATGCACTCATGAGATTCCACTAGGACATCTAATCCAGTGAAAGTTTTGAAGTTAAAAACAAAAAGAACATGGTGTACGCCAGAACCACATTCATCGTCTGTTCCCTCAATAGTTAAATGGAATTATGTAATGCCATTAAATGGTGAAATTGCAGTATTTCTGGGGCTGAAACGAAGGTATGTTTAATAGTGTAATTACATCTAAAAAAAGAGATCCCATAACTTAATTACATCCAATAAGAGCCATACAACAAAGATTTCATTATATTAATATTAAGCATACATTATGCATAGGAGAGTTCTTCCATTTATTCAAAAACACTACACCACAAAATACTAGAGACAGGCACTATGTCTACTTTGTGTCTGGTATACTACCAGGAACACACAAGCAATAGCTTCCTCCATAATAATAACTTTTGCACTTCACAACTGCCATGCATACATAAGCCCACATTACCCACAAAAGACCTAATGGTTTGCAGAGGCTGTACGTACACCATCCTGAGAGTGGCAGAGGCTATACATACACCATCCCAAGAGTGGCAGTCAACCAGCAGACACTGCAACTCAGGACCAAATGCACTTAGCAGGGTGCTGATGGGAACTTTAACTACTATGCCAAACACCTGGAAGACTCTGATAGATTAAACTACATGGCTGCATCCACATGAGTGCACACGTGCATTTTGCAGCACCTCAAACACTTTTGCAGTGCTGCAAAAAGCATGCAGCACATATAATTTGGTTCTCCCTGCTGCATATTTGCAGCACAGAGCCAAATTTAGACACTAGGAAATCCCAGCATCAGAAAAAAATGTGCCAGAAAAAAGCAGGGTGGTGCATGTGGCAGCAGCATACACTGCCCAAACCAGAGCCTGACCAGGCTCCACGTGTCCAGATCACCACTACTGGAGCCCTGGGAGGCCTCCAAGACCCCAGGTAAGGCTGTTAGAGCTAGCCTGGGTGCTGGCCCTGACCTCCCCTACCTCACGTGAGGCAACATGCCACGTGCCAGAGCGTGCATGCAGAGGCGTTCCAGAGGGACAACTAGCAGCAGCACAAATATGTGCGCTCATCTGGACATGCCCCAGGGATCTCAGTTATCTGTCTGGGACAAATGAAACCCTGGCAGACTTTTACTCTAACTTTCCAGAGATCCCAACAGCCAGATCATCAGTCCCTGCTGCAGCTGCTTCCAGACATAAATTCTCTTAGCATAAGGGAATATCCTGAATAGCTTAGCTTAGCCAGCTTTAAGCTATCCACAACCCCCAGTAGGGCCCTCTTCCAGGGGAGCTGGGGGGGGGGGAGGGGGGGTGTATTTGGCTGATGAAGGCGGCTTCAGGGGAAAACTGCTGACTCAGTGAGATGCCTTGCATGTATTCTGACCAGTTAAAATGACACTGGAATGGTTTAATAGCCATGTAATAGGATACAGAAGACTAGCTTGTTAACAGCAGGAAAGGAATTAGTATCCTATGTAATACCTGCAACACTCCATAGTCCTCATGTGCAAGCTCAGGTAAGCCTCTAGGCCTACAGCATATTTATACCGGTATAACATACATTAGTTTTGTATGCCACCGTAATTACACTGGGATCTGGAGCAGACAACCAGTTATCCTGGAGTCACTGCCCACAGCAGATGCTAGTACAGGTAGCAGGAGCAAGTGCCAAACAGCTTCCCAGATATAGCTGTGGATACACAGCACTTGCATGAGTGTAGTTTTACACTGGATTTCTCCCACGATAATTCTATATCAGATTCAAGAGAGTATCCAGTCTTTGTTTGCACCAGCAGGGGAAGGTCTGTGCACTGGTGTTGGTGATTTTTCAGTAAAATGCTCTGATACTAAACGCCCTTGCCTGGGGGAATAGCATGTACAGGGTGGAGCAACAGATGAAGGACTGGAGCTTGAAGCTGGGAAATATGACCACTATGAGGGTGTGCCAGGTTTCTGAGGCCAGAAGTGGCTGTAACAGAGACAGCATTGTCAACCCTAAGCATTCACCATGAGCCAAGAGCCAGGCCTCCTAACATCATACACTATGATACATACTAAATTACAGATTTTTTTTCATCTCCTAGTTTTTCCAGTCTTTAAGGTTCCTGTTCTCAAGCTTTCCTTTACCACAATGAAGGGTAGAACTTTATTTTTTTTAAAAGAAAGATTCTTGGGCAATAATAGGAGTCCAGGAAACAGGGCTGTCAGCAAAAACATCAACCAAAACAAGCATTGGGACAAGCTGGCTTCTCTCCACAAGAGCCTTAGGGCCTTGTTGCACCAGACACCTAGCACACATTTTATCTGAGTTCATAATCAGCATTCCTGAGCTGTATTAAAAGTTAGAATATGTTCTTAGCAGTTGTACGGTAATGCTTACTACAGTTGAGGATTGTTGGTCCCAGCTTGTGTACCATATTGGAGTCCTGAGCTGGCTCTGGTGGAGCTGGACCAACCATCAGCTGATTGCAAGTCCCAGCCCTGCCACCACACAGAATCATAGAAAATTACGGTTGGAAGGGACCTCAGGAGCTCATCTAGTCCACCCCCTGCTCAAAGCAGGTCAGTCCCCAGCTAGATCATCTCACCCAAGGATTTGTCTAGCCAGGTCTTAGAACCCTCCAAGTACAGAGATTCAGCAACCTCTCTGGGTAACCTGTTCCAGTGTTTTACTACCCTCCTAGTGAGAAAATGCTTCCTACCAACTTGAGTGAATGACTTTTACTAGCAAAATATGTATTTAAAACTCAAAATATTCTTGTTACAATGACTAATTATCTACAGAAAATTGAAAGCATGTGAAAAAATATTAAAAAGATCATTTATACATCATCTGTCTTTCTGAAAACACTTGTCTAAATGTTTTAGGAAGAATATTATAGCTGCATAGATGTTAGCCATTTGAAATACGTTTTTTCAGCGTTTTCTTTGATGTATCCTTGCTGCAATTTGTTTTCATGGAGTCACTGAACAGATTAAAGATTTATAGAGTTTTTAAACTGGAATGATTTTCAGGAGGAGATTGATTTCTCTGCCACCTCAGGTTCAGTTTAATTTTGTGTTACTTAGGAAATAATGAGAAATATACATCAAAGTAATGGAAAGAGGCAAAGGCACGGAGCACTGGTTGCATTTTAGAAACTGTGGGTCAACAAGGAATCTTGCTCGTTTATTCATGAACCATAATCATATAATAGGGATCAGAAATTTTGGGAGTGAGCTGACTACCAAAAATGTATCTAACAAAATGCATGGCTATCCATAAATCTGTGCACTGTCAGTATTTCATGACTGATGATTAGGGTTGTTTAATTACTCATGGCTAAAAGATATCACACTGGACTTTAAAAGAGAAAGAGAAGAAAGAAAGAGTAGGTAGCAAAAGCTGCAGCTTTACTTGGAATCTGGTCTGGGAAGCTACAAACCAACCTATTCTCAGAAGAGTGAAAAACCAGGGCATAGACCCTTAAGTCCCTAAATGGTCTGGGTCTTCCGTACCTAAGGGATCTTCATTTCCTTCATGCCCACTGAGATCCCTAAGATCAGCTGGGAGCAACCTCCTACTAGTACCCCTAGCCTTCACCGGACCAATTGCCTCATGGGCCTGATTGAACTCCTGAAGTTAGGGGGAGTCTGTCTGCTGCGTCCAACTAGAATTGAATCCAGCCTCTTGACTAGAGATCTTGACCTGTTCCCTTCCCGTTCCTGTCCACAACACACCCAGCCATTACGGCTCGAGAAGCTGTCAGCCCAGAGTGACGTCTGAAGTTCCATGATTTCCACAGTGCTGTGTGACAGCTGATTGCAAATTATAGGGCCTCCGGGACTTGAGCTTGACCTACAACTCCGAGCTACTCCTCCCCCTGGGGTAACAGCAGAGTTTAAGATACTTTGCTTATGGCCCTCAATGGAAATGTGAGTGATTATAGGGTTAAGCAGCAGCTGAGCAGCACTTCTGACAATGCCACTGATGTCTAAACAGAGGACCTGGACACTTAGTATGTTTGAGGATCTGGGATATAGGCTGCAGTCTGGTGGATGCTTCAACCCCTTTCTACTTTTCAGGTGCACAAAGAAAGGGATTACATTCTTATAATTCCTCTAGCAAAGAGCACCTCCATCCCAGTGTGGAGGAAATACTGAGATGGGGGTCAGGAAGCCACACTGTGCTACAGTGGCCCATCCCTTGCATAAAATAAAGCCTCTAACCACTCTTATACCTGTGGCAAAGTCTAAAACATCGCCTACGACACTCTAGCTCTTACAGGAGATAGGGGTGATAGATATATAATGGCCAAAGAATTAAAAAGCAGTAACAAGCTCCTTCAGAGCAGAACTTGGAGACGGGGAGAGTGCACGTCATAGAATTTATATTCATGCTGTTATACTGCAGCATGACTGATACACCACAGTCTGCATGATGCACAGTGGTGTCCCTAAACGTGGCAGTTCCTGCAGATCAGTAAATATTCGCAGTGAGATAACCCCCCTGTATTTCTCCCTCTGCTCTATATGGCCTTAATCACACAACCTTTTGTGTGTCTATTCTCAGAACACCCCTGTGATGCAGGGAAGCACAGTAATCTCCATTTTACTAATGGGAAACTGAGGCAGACAGAGGCAGGTCACACAGGAAGTCTGTGGTGCAGCAGTGGGCTGAAACTAAGTCTCTGGAAGATATCTAATCTACTCCACCATCCTTCCTTGCACTTCATGGTATTTCTTATAGTAAGTGCATGGAAAAACTGCAGCTACCGAGGGAAACTTAGCTATCTTATCTACTTTAAGAAAAGCTACCACATTTTTGAGAGGCTGCACAGTGCAGTACATGGGTATTTTCTCTTCTTTCACCTTGACAGCTGTGAACTATTGACTTCATTCCTATTCCATTTATCCCACTGGGAACTCTTAGATTAAGTAGCCAGGAAAATTAATCATCATGAACACGCGTGCCTTGTGGAAAACTGCAACTTTTAAACAGAGTAATCAGCTGTGCTAATACTGTAATGAACTTTGCATATCTGAGTCCCAAGGAGTTCTCTATTTTTCTTGCAGTATTAAAAAAAAAAAAAAAAAAAAATCAGACTATGTGAGGCTTTCCTCACAAAGAAGACCCCTTCCTGAGGCCTAGGGAGAATATACATTTTGTCCTTTAAGACATTTAGGAGATGCACAAAAGGAATCTCCTGCAGAGAGTCTCATTCTGCTACCCATTTTCTTGTCAAATAGCATCTTATTATGTGCACAGCCCTACAGCTTTCAGCATAAATTGGGCACACCTTACCCTGAGCCACAATGCCACTGATTTTAAAATGCAGGATCCAAATTCTTTATTTGGGGGGGTTCATACCCTGATGCCCACTGAATCCGAAATCAAGTGAAATCTTCATACCCTTTTCAGTTGCAAGAACCCTGTCATCCCCCCGAACTGTTCCACAGTTAGATTCATAAGCTCTCAAGCCGTCCAGCTGAAGATCTCCAAGCACTTTAGAGTGAATTCGGTGGTGCCCTGTGGTGCCCCTAGGACACAAGGATGCTGCTATCCCCGTTCTATCAGTGTAAAACCCAAGGCACAGAATAGTCGTATGGGCTGGGCAAGGCCAGAGCTCACGTCTCCCGACTCCCAGACATATCGATTAGCAAACCAATCCTGTGTAGATAATACAGAGCCCCCCAGAAAGATGAAGCATGACTTGATTCTAACATCTCTCCCAGGTTTTTGAGCGCACGGGGGTCCTGACTGAACACCCCACGTGTGGCAGCCAGCGGTAGGCACCAGAGCGCGCCTTCAGCCAGCTACTAGGAAGCAGCCGGAGCTTCGTGCCACTTGCCGGAGATATAGCAAAGCAGAAGGAGGCTCTGCCACCGCAGACCAGCCTGCAGGGCGGACACACCCCTGGATTTGCAAAAGGCCTCAGGCTCACAGGTCAAGAGAGTAACTGGCCAGCCAGAAGCGGTCTGCTGCTCCTCTTACCCACTGAGGTTAGTGAGGGGGGTCAGAAGCCAGACAAAGAAGGGCTCAGCCAGATTCCCCATAATCCTGGAAGTGCTGCCTCTTCCCTGTGGTACAAATATCACTTGCTGACACCTAAACACCTCTGCTCTTTGCTTTTATCTTAACCAGCCCAAGCAGGGCTCTCTTCTATAAGTGTAAAAGCACACAGAGGAGCAGGAAGTTACTAAAATCAAGCAAACAAATGGTGCTGTAAAGTCACTGTGGGGGAAAAAAAAATCATGGTATAAAACGGAAACAAGGATCCTATGGTAAGCATAATCCACTGGTCCGATCATGGTTTGTGTTCCTGTCTGTATGCATTTGCAAGTATAGCTCTTTGCAGTATGTCTGCAGTATGCAAGTCTGGCCATCTGCCTCAAGCTACAGAGACTCATACAGGCTTCAGCTCTGGAGAGCCCAATGCAACCCTCAGACAACCACTTCTGTGCACAAATAACCACTTGCCGTAAGATCAGGGTCCACAGTCTGACATGTTTCACTTGAAGAAAGAAATTACTGTGGGATGGGGCCTGGCTGGGTTGAAAACGGAGTTTTTCTGGTCTGGCTTGAACTTGCAGATCCCCCCCAGGGCTGCCAGTCTTCCAGCAGCCCTGCTACCAAAACGCAAGCCCTCATAGCCCAAATCCATCCCCCTAACTAGTGGTCCAACCTTTTAACCCTACAGGCTGGATGAGTGACATGGGGTCAGTCTGCAGACAGAGTCCTGCACGGGCCAGGCCCAGGGTTGTGTTTTCCACCATGCAGGGCTCCTCCCTGCAGGTCCCAAATTCTGGCGGCAGAGGATGGCTAATTAACACTACCGCTGCTCCTCCACTGCCAAATCCCCCGACCTGTGGAGAGCCCTGCAGGCCAGATGACAGCTCCAGGGGAAAGGGATCAAGTACCCTTGTCCCAATCCATAGGCGGCCATGCCACACTCCTCCCAGAGAGGATTCACTGCTCTAGTAAGTGTGAAACCTTCAATGAGAGAAAACATCCATGCAGATGAGAGATGTCTTGGTAGGTTTCCAGAGTAAACCACAAGTTTGCAACTCAGAGCTGCTACAGGACTATGTGGTCTTTTTTCAGTCGTGTCATGTTATACTGAAAAGGAAAGGACACTTGCTGACAGAAAACAGCTCACTGAAACATGAAGGAAAAGGAGAATGAAAGCAGATTTTGGAGGAGATTTTTTTTTTCATTTTAACCTCAACACGTGGCTTTTATAACCCAAAGACACGTGTGCTGTTCAGGGCAATGCAACCCTTCTCAAGCAGATAATCAACACAGACGCAACAGGTCACATCAGACACATGTCCATGAAGTGGAGGGTCCTGATCTGTACTTGGAAGGCCGCTGCTGCTAAGAAGCTAAAAGCACTGACCCAGACAAACGCTCATCTTTTACTCCTACCTCTGGTACACTCACGTATGCGAGCCTCTTTGCTCCCACCCTGGGTCTGTCTGTCTCTGCTTCGAGGCAGGGACTGTGCCTTATTCTCTGTGTACCGCCCAATGCAATGGTGCCTGGTATTAATTACACCCTCTACATTAGCGGTTCCCAAACTGTGGGTCGCAACATCAGCAGATGGGGTGGGAATGATGGGTCATGCGGAGGAAATGGGGCCATAAATGGGGTCATGCTGAGGACATTTGGGAAGCACTGCTCTACATGCTACACAAATGCAAATGATGCGTATCCGAGTCCCAGAGGTCTCCGGCCCCTGGGAGACTGGACCTTCTGCTTACTACCTTGGAGGGTATCACTATTTATGGAGGTGCCAGAGTTGAGACTGCAGTGTGATTTACTCTTCAAGGAAGGATTCAGTGTCTTTGTCACATACAAATTGTAAGGTGTGTGCTCAGGAGCTCAGAGGGGACTCGAGAAGGGCTTGCTACTTTACTCATATAGTCTATCGCTGTATTTTGCATTACATACGGCAAGCAGGATTTGAGCTGAAGTGACAGAGTCACACCACAGACTGTCCATATTCTCCATATTAGCAGTGTACCTCTCACTCGGGGCAGCGTGCCCTAGAAAATACTGGGGGGTTTTTTCTTTCCTGTTTTTTCAGAAGGCGGGGAAAAAATTGAGGGGACCCATTGACTTCAATTTTCCCTCACTGAGTAGATCTTCTTGCTAGGAAAAGGTGCCAGAGTGGCATCCCTGGAAAATGAAGTCCTCTGTTTATCCGCAGAAAAGATACAGCCCGACTAGCAGCAGTACAAACTCCCATATGGCCTTGGGCTGGCAGGATGCCAGCTTCAATGGTGAGTTTTTGCAACATGAAAACCCGACTGCTAGGAGCTCAGACATGACTCCCCAACCGTTCCACAAAAAACATCCACCTGTGGTGGTTGCTGGCCTCTGTGAAATGATCTGGACGTGGACATCTCACCATTTGAAGCCCAGAACTACCTGTACTCTCACCTTTGTCCTCCAGCTATAATGATGATACAAATGAATCACACCTCCATGAACTGGCACAAATAGGCTAAGCACAGAAAAAACTGAAACTCGGAGAAAAAACATTTGCAGTGAGACCCTAATGATTGAGCCCGAAGGCAACTTTTGTAAGCGATAAGAGATGGACAGAGACAATCTAGAGGCTGGGTGAAAAAGTGGCCAACTGCACTATGGGACTGTTTACCCTGTGACACAGAAAAACAGGATCCTTACAAATTTAACTTGGTCACATCACGTTAATGACCCTTTGTTATCACAGAGTCAAAGACTGTGATTGATGACACAGGTTTATATTCCTGTGTAGAGCCCTCAATTTACTTTAAAGAGTATGACTAAAAGTCAAGTGGACATTAAGAACCCAGAGGTGACATCAGTGCCGTTAATTACCTTTTTCCAAGCTACCACCCTTTAAAAGGAAAAAATCATCAGATTTAAATCTCTGTGTTGACCACCTATGTGCCTTATATGCACAGCCATTGCCCTGAGCAGTTTACAAAGCTTAAGTAAACAGGCAAAAAAAGCAGAACAATAGAGAAAGTGAGTGTTAACTAAGAGATGGAAGAATGCAGAGACATTAAGGGAGACTAAGAGAGGGAGGGAGTATAAGGGGCTGTATTGAGGGACTGGCAGGAGAAAATGGAAATCAGGCTCAGCAAAGAGACAAGTAGGAGGTTTTTCCAGCCATAAGACAGCTAAGTGGAACAAACACAGGCAAATGTGATGCAAAGAATCTCATATTCCAGAAGGCTTTTGTCCTTCCAATGTTGCAAGCTGCCAATCACTGCAATCTTCCCTTGAGCACCGGTGCTCACGCATAAGCAAGGCAAAAATGGAGTAAACCCCTTGTTCCCAAGAAGCAGGGAGCCTCCCTGCTGCTTACTGACTAATGTTGGGACACTGTCCTCCTTGCAGTGGACGAGTGTATATGGAGGAAAGCTATGCAAAACTCAAGGGTTTCGCATAGAGCCACCATCAGCCAAAACCCTCTTTGTCTTCACTGAAAGCTTTGCCCCCCCAAAAAGACAAAAATCCCATGCTCCATTTACTGGCCTCTCCAGGTTCATGTCACTAAAGTTCAGGGGCTTGAAATAACATTTTCAGTCAGAGAAAACTTCGGCCAAGATAGCCGCATGGATGCAGGCTGGTGTGCCTGCTGCTTAGACCGCCTCCAAACATCGGTCCATAAGCAGGACTAATGTCCATAAGCACTGGACAGCAATGATTTAGGAATAGCAAGATGTTGGACCAGATGGCATCTGAGATCCCTTCCGATTCTAGGATTCTTGGGAAATTGCTGCCTCATCTGGCTTTGTCCCCTCGGGAGCCCTCAGCCAGTCCTCATAACACAAAACAATACTCCTTGGTCCAAACGAACAAACAAAGCAAATCTCCAGCCTTTCTCCAGGCATCAGGCAAGAGCCCTTCAGCACTGGCTCCTCCTGGAGGCAATCTCTGCTGGCTTTCAGTCTGCTTCCTGCCACTAACTACTCCCACCACCAGCTCCAGGTTCTTCCTCTTTCTCTCTTGGGCTTTTAACTGCCAGCTAATCACCCACAGCTGGGCTCCTCCTCCAGGGCTGTCCACTTGCCTTGAAGTGCCAGACCACCCTGTTTCACCATGGCTTACCACTTGAAATTACCCAGTCCTTCCCAATACCCACAGTCATGGAGAGGTCTGCAGATCTGACCAGGTTTCATGATTTATCGAAGGGGTGCAATGCTTGCAGGGCAAAGTACGTCAAAGATTTCATAAGAATCTCCAGGCTTCTTAAATAATGCCTAGAACTGCATGCAGGCCCTCCCCCCTCCCCCAAGATGAGTTTCACCAAAATGATTAATTATAGGAACACTATATGAGGTAAGAACTGGCAAAAAAAAACATAGCTTGGCATCCATGAATACTGCCAGAACTGAGTCTCAGGGTTTCCACTTCCACTCATAGTATCATAAGTTTAGAACAGATGTACAACTTGGCTGCTGGCTAGAAATTGGACTAAAAGGTCTCAGCCCCCCAAAAAAGGATTATTTCCATTTACAATATTTCTGTAAAATCTCTTCTTGTTTATTTTTCTGGCCAGGCAACTTTTATTAATATGTTTGTAAATTCTTTTATCGTATTATTACACAGACTTTTTGCTTGCTTTGTTGGTTTGTAGCTATTTTTATATTTCTGAAGTTATTTTTACTACAGTGTGTAGCATTGCTAGTGTGGGGGGCAGGGCTTCAGGGGAAGTAAGACAAGGCTCTGAGAGGCCCCCGGTGTGCTGGGGCACAAGGCATCTGCGTAGCTTCACCTGGAACATCGTAGGCGGACACCACTTAGATCCATGCAAAGGGGTCTCTAGTAGCTCCTCTCCACATTTCACTCTTGAGCACAGAGTATGACTTGAAATTATGGCTGGGGTCCCACACAAATACCGTTCCCCTGCTGCTGCTAACATACTGCAAAATGTGAGCTGTCTGGTGGTCAGAGCAGGGTCCAAGGAAGTGGGACTCCTGGAGTCCAGCTATGCCACTGGCACAGTCGGAGATCTTGGACAAAGGCTGAAATTTGCAAAAGCAGGTTCCAGTGCGGGATGCTTGGGTGGAAACCCGCCAGAAACTGAGGCACCCAAAATGAGTGAATATTTTTTAAAGGGTTTGCCTCCCTGATCTTCAGCAGGTGCAGGTATGATACTGCTTGCCTTCCTTGTGGCACTACTGTGAGGCCCCCGTTAATTTATGTTTCTTAAATGCCTTGCAACCTTAGGATATAAGGGATGCTGTAAGCACCAAACAGGACTGCAGGGCAGTTACTAAATCCTGACTGAACCATTGGCACAGATAATGGGCCTTTCACGGGTTTAAATACAGTTTTTCCTTTTTAAACCTGCCCTCCCTGCATGGGTGAAAGCATGTATGAAGGGGAATACTTGGACAAACTGGACTGCTCCAATACATCTCTTGTCAGGTAGATATTACTCACTCGAGGCCTGGAGCCTGCTCCCACTTAAATCAAGGGGAGTCTGGCCATTTACTTTTAAGGGAAGAGAACTGGGCCACCAGTCTGGATCACAAGGCCTTGTACACAGCCTCTAGCTCTTACAAATGAGCTATATACCAGACTGGGAAGCAAACTGTGCCCTTGCTATGCTTGATATTCCCACATACATTCCTCTTCTCACTGAGCCCTGAGATGAACTGAGCAACTAAGACACAGGCCCATGCTAGGACATAGCAGGTTTGGGGCAAGATTATTACTTCCGGGCGAATAATTCTGCTTGGAGTTTCTTAGCAAGCAGAGGAGAGCACGCAGTGCACTACACCCACCGGATGATGTGACATGTCTGGGTCACCCTACAGCCCAGTGTACAGCTCA
This sequence comes from Crocodylus siamensis, assembly GCF_052110815.1. Taxonomy (NCBI): domain Eukaryota; kingdom Metazoa; phylum Chordata; order Crocodylia; family Crocodylidae; genus Crocodylus; species Crocodylus siamensis. The sequence goes on along the minus strand of NC_143398.1, from coordinate 12,409,782 downwards.
GCGCTGGCCTCATCTCTACCCTTTTGCCCCCTAATTGCTTCAGGGTTGTTTGTGTCCTGGAGGATGATGAGAAGGAGCTATGCCCAAATACACACGACTGCATCTCTGCCCTGTCTGTATGAAGAGGTCTCATAAAAGGGGCAATCACACCCAGGGCAGATGATAACCCCCCTGCCCAATTTCTTCCTAGCTTTCAAATGCTACAGAAGAGCTGAGCAATTTGCATTTCACCTGCAGGATTCCCACCCTGCTGCCGCTGCTCCTCGGACCAGAGAGGGGTAAAAAGAACAAGGAGCTGCGCAGGAGAACAGAACTGGGAGCAACAGAATGAAACTGGGCAAAGGAAACAATAACACCAAAGATCAGGAGCAAACGGGTTAAATCTGGCAGGCTGTGGGATGTCACAGGAAGCAGCGGAAACCCCATCAATGGGGTCACTTCTGACTACACTGGACAAGGCAATGGAGAATATTTTTGTAGGGAACAATCCTGTGAGTGGGAGGAATGATCTCATAGGTCTTTTCCATCTATGATTTTCCAGGATTTTGGTGGCTTCGACACAAAACCCCAAAATAGCTACATTAGTCTGGGTTAAGATAATACTGAGGCCATGTGTTTGGTTTTAACATCTGGCCAGAGTATGCTACTCATTGGTTATGTGTCATTCCTAAAGACTGTCCCAAGCATACGCTGCCCTCTCAGAACAAACAATTTACCCCTCGGCTTCAGCAGAATAGCCAGAGCTTAGTACAGAGGCACTGAACAATAAGCAGGGACTGCACTGGCTACTTTAGCGGAACGGGGACTCTGTAACTCAGCATAACACTGCTACACTATCCCGCAAGAGCTGTCACAATAACTTGTGACATTGTCCGACAAAGGCACGAGTAGGCATGGGGACATCCATGCAGTTTACAGAGAGGAGAAAGTTTTCTGAAAGGGAAAACTGAAGAAAGGTGTTTGTACCCAAAAGCTTGCAAAGAACAATTTTTCCAACTGCTTAGTTGGTCTAATAAAAGGTATCACGTTTACTCAGAGAACTTTATCTGCCAATGTTCTCAAAGGGAAAACTCTTTTACTTGTATTCCCAGTTCAGACACTTGCTCATTATATACCCCCGGTCATGATGCTTAACTGCCCAGGGCCCCTGGCTGCTCACCTGGAAAGTGGGCAATACCTCAGTTTTCTCATGAAGACGCGGATGTTTGCCTTCACCATAGTCTGAGGCTTAATGAATGACAGTTTGTAAATTTTTCATTTTTTAAATGAAACCTTCATATTTTCCCAAGCAGGAAGCAACTGTGACCACCTGAAGCCTAGGATCCTGCTCCTGCCTTTGTCTCAAAGTAATTTGCATCATCCCAGAACCTCACAAGAGATGAGGGGCTCTACACCAGCTATGAACTGCCTGCCCAGAGGAGTTTTCCATCTACTGACTCCTCTGTGAAATCCTATGAAATATGAACTTTCCTTTCTACACAGGAAAACTTTTACAATCTTTTCTCCGATGCCTGATGAAGGGTGTTTGTGCCCGAAAGCTTGAAATTTAAGAATTTTTTTTTTGCAAAAATCTTGTTGGTCTAATAAAAGATCTCACCTCTGCTACGAGTCCCAACTGAAGGTCTGTAAAGCACTTCGGGATCCCAAGAGCGTACGGTATGATGGTGGTCACTGGAGAGCCACACTCATTTGGACTTCCATTGCAGCTCATTAACTAATCCCCTCAGCATGTACAAATGCCTCTCATTAGTATAAAAGGAATTATATGCACATCAAGGGAAAAAAAAATCAGCCCCCTCAGGGATCAGTAACTACTGTCTTGCTAAGTCTTTTGGTTAATGCAAATGGCAGGCACTAGAGACAAACAAGACAGATCAAAGAAAACACTTAGTCTTCTGAAATAGCCATAAATAAAGACACACAAAGCTCTGGGAAGAGTCATTTTAAATAATGCATCAATGCTATTACTAAATGGCTACAAATAAGAAAAATACCATTTGCTGGAATCATTAATTTATGCAAAACATAAATATCACAGAATCCTAGAATGAGAAGGGACCTCAAATGTCATCTGGTCCAACATCTTGCTATTCCTAAATCATTGCCGTCCAAGGCTTATTCAGCCTTTTCTTGAAAACCTTTGACAACAGAGGTTCCTCAACTTCCCTACGCAGTCTATTTCACTGCCTTACAGTTCTAACAAAATAGGTTTTCCTGAGATGTAATCTAAATCTACCTGACTGCAATTTAAAGCTACTGCTTCCTGTTCTGCTCTCTGGCAGGTTACAAATTTGATTTTGGGGTGGTTTATTAACAAAAGATTTGGGTTGGTGCCAGTATTGGTAAATCTTGCAATATCTGCACTTTAGCTAAAGCCCTAGCACCTGGAATTGCGTGAAAATGAGAGAACCTCCAGGTCCATTTAAAAAAATTAAGACTTCAATCCTCATGGTTGTAGGAAAAATGTTTGAAAGTACAAACTCTAATCTAAAAGGTGCAAAAAAACAGAAGGTAAATCAAACGAACCCCAAATTTAGAATTTAAAAAAATCACATGATTTTTGGGAAGGTGTAGGGTCATGCCCGGGGCTGGCGTTATTATAATGATCGCTGGCAAAGTACAGAGAAGCTGCCGGGGTCTGGGGTTTTCCAGAGTTCTAAAGCATTTTCCCCAGGGATTTCAGTTCAGCCCATCACAGAATCAGCTTTTAAAATCCAAAGATTAAGAGGGCTCATATCTCAATTTTGGTTCTTGCCGCAGCACTGGGCGATGATGCTCCCAGGGGACCCAGGAGCAGGGGGGATTCCCCCCAACAAACGGCAACAGACAGGGAACCAAAGCCCAGAATGGACTGATGGGCTGCTTACTGTGTTCGCAGCAGCCTGGGTTCAAGAAGTGGAGACAAGTGCAGCAGCTCCTCAACATTTTAAAAGCACACTCTCCCTGCATGTGTGGAGGCGTGCTGTTGCTGATGTCAATAAAAGGTGCCCAGGGAATCAACAAGCCCTGGGCAAACACAGCAAGAACAGAGGCAGCGCAGGCTGCCAGGAGTGTCCCTACAGATCTAACGAGACCCAGCAAGGATGTTGAAAAAGCACCTACGAGCTGGAACCAGAGAGAGACAGAGGGACCTGGACCCTCTAAGACTAGCAGCAGTGAGTTAGAGTGGGACTGCTGGTACCTACCACCAGAGTGAGCCCCTAGAACTGATGGCGGACACGTGAGTCTAATTCCCCGAGCAATGCCACATTAGGTGCCTGGGGTGTTTTTGGTTTCAGTTTCCTTTTGCTGTGGAATTTATTCTATGCTAAAACAAGGCCGACCGGGGAGCACCTGGCACGACCAAAAGAGGCCCAGCAGAAGGAGACGGTAGTCTCTGGCACCCTTTAAGGTGGATGGCCAGAGCAGGACATCTTCAGGTGGTTCCCCAAGGGCTGTGGAAGCAAGAGGAGGGAAGAAAGCCCACCCCAGCTCAGGAAAGGGGCAACAGATTAGTCAAGTTTGTGACGGCCAAGTATCCTATCATTGCTGCAACTTTATTCGGTTGGTGAGTGGATAGGGTGTAGGGAAGGCGAAGCCCCAAGCCGCTCACTATCACACTTAGCCAGCCTGAGAGTGGAAGGACACCTCATCTCTAAAGGAACTTCCCATTCCTTTTTTAAGACCATCAAGTCGTATCAGACGAGTAGGAGGAGGATCCATCTCAGGCATAGAGGCTTCAAGTGCCCAGTAGACCTTCCCTGGGCACAGTTCTGATTCATTTCTACGTACAGATGCTGAGGACAATGTTATTAGTGATGCCTGTGACGGAATAAAACCCTAGAGAACCACTGTACTCATTTTTCTGTGAATTCTCCATATTATAATAGGTAGTATTTATTGTTATATTTTCAACTAATGCTGACTCGCTTGTTAACTGTTATGTTGTCTTGAGGGGCACATTGGGGAGTCAGCCGCAATATGCAGAGAATTGTGGCAGAAACAAAAATTATGAACTGGACTTATTTTGTGTTCACAACTAGTGGCACACTATAGGCTGCAAAAAGGTTATGTAACTGCTCCAGTCTGTCTTTTTTTTCCTCTCTCTCTCTCACTTGTGCACACATACAAAGTTTGAAAATACCTGTGTCTTTGAAATACATAAAGATTTCTTAGAGTGACATCTTTTATTGGACCAATCGTGTAGTTGGGATAAAGTTAGACAAGCTTTCTAATGCAAGACATTCTTCATAAAGTCTGATCAGAACAAACTAGGTAAAGCACAGTAAAGAACAGTGATGGGAGGAAGTGAGAGAAATTCCCAGGGGTAGCAGAAACACAATTAGCCGAAGAAAAAAAACAAATTACTGGGAGATCAATACCTATCAAAAGGGAGTGTGGTCATTCTCACCTTCCATGTGTAGAAAGAAGTCAGGAATCAGGAACATCATAATGCGCCATAAAACTAATACCAATGTTTAGTCTTTGGTTCCTAGTGTCTAAACAGTTTATGAATTTTTGTTCCCAAGTTCACCTTTTTTATTATTTAGATTTGCCTTGAATACAAAGATAGCAAGGTAGGGAGTGGTTGTTCTATGAGAAATGTGCTCCTAATGGTGCATGGGTGTCTGTCCTTTATCATTTTTCTGTGAAAATTCATTCTGGGGCACATTTGCTATTTAGTTTCACCCACATAGTTGCCATGAGGGCACTTGGTATGTTAGATCAGGTATATTTAGACTTGGCAGGATTAAGTTTTTATTTTTTTATCACTTTGATGGGTAATATTGATGTTTCTTTTTAAGCACTTATTTCATTTTTTAACGATTTTAATTAAATTAAAACCATAAAGACCTTCCATGGCCTGGGATGGCAAAAAAAAGCAACAACTAAAAGACCAAGAAAACACCAAAATTTGTATCCTTTCTAATGAAATTTCTCTCTCCACATACCAGTCTCACCAGTAGGCTGCTTCGCCTTTTTTTATAGTTTTTTCCTACTTCGCCGCAAATGAGTCATCCCACTCAGGCATCAGAAACTCCCCATCACTGCTTCTCATGCCTTCCTCCCAGTCCAGCTCAATATTCCTCCCCCCAGCTCTGAGCTAGTAGCCTGTTATCTCCCTCCAGCCTGCTTCCCAGCATCTGTGAATGTGTAGCTAATTGCTTAAGTGATGATTTATTAGATCGCTTGCTGCTTTTCTCTTTAATGAGACCACCCCTCTGTACTCTGGCCTGAGACTCTCTTTTGTTCTTCCCCTCTCTGTGGAGACTGGTATTTTGATTTCCCAAACATAGTGAGTGATGGGAGAAAAACAAATGTCCACTAGGGACTAGAGAAAGGCGTACAATCCATTTCACTTGTAACCTAACCCCGCTTGGAATCAAGGTCTTGGAGTGAAAAGCTAGCAAAAAAGATTGATTTATAGGCAAAGACTCAAAGGAGCCAGAGTCTCCGATAGAGACATGTCAATTTACACCAGCTTCCCAACCCTGGCACCCCCTCTTCCCTCTCTGCCCTGGGATAAGCACCTCCCTGAGAGCTTAAAAAGAGCAGATTTTCAAAGGGATTTAGGTACTTCTAGGGTGCATCTAGACAAGAGGCTTACTGAACAGTAGCTGCACAATAGCATCACCAGGCACAAACCGTGACGTGACACTACTATGCAGTAGTAATGAGCTCCTGCGCCGTAAGCGCCACCAGGCAACTAATGCCAGTTACTGCACGTTCATTTAGTACTTAGTTAAGCAAGTAATAAATGACTGTGCAGTAACAACTGCACAGTAGGCATCTCGTGTAGACGTACCCACAGATGCAGATAGGTGCATAAAACCCACAGCTCAGCTCAAGGGCCACTGAACCCCCAGCCAATGTTTCAAAGCACCCTAGACACTGCCAACACCACCCCAGCTAAAGAGCTTTTCAGAGCCCTAACTGAAACAAAACTTTTAGACATTGCAAGGTGATTGTGTACAATGCACAATCCTATAAGCACGGCCTGACCAGGCCCAAGTCCAAATGCTTCCACACCACAGCAGGAGGACCAGATAGAGCCTACCCAATGATGGAGGAGCACCACAACCCTCTCACAAAGATCTCCCGAAGAGAAGGGACTGAGTGTAAGAAGGAAAATGTATGAGCTGCTAAAGCTGTTATAAACTAGAGCAATCAATTAATCACAATTAACACCCACAATTAACGCATTAATTTGATTTTGCATTAATTTTAATCCGCATTAATCAAGGCTGGTGATAGGGGGAAAAGCAGCCCATCTCCCACCGCTGGTGTATGCCCATCTGTGCTTCTGGGGGAAAAGCAGCCCTTCCCCCCTCACAGCTGCACAAGTACACACCCCCCACCCAGGGTCCTGGGAGCAGACTCAGCAGCTGGATGCAGCTAAGCACAGGCATACCTCGTTTTATTGCACTTCGCTTTATCGCGCTTCGCAGATACTGCGTTTTTTACAGATTGAAGGTTTGTGGCAACCCTGTGTCGAGCAAGTCTATCGGCGCCATTTTTCCAACAGCATTTGTTCGCTTCGCATTTTTTAGCAATAAAGTATTCTTTAATTAAGGTATGTACATTGTTTTTTTTAGACATAATGCTATTGCACACTTAATAGACTACAGTATAGTGTAAACATAACTTTTATATGCACTGGGAAACCAAAAAATTCGTGCGACTCGCTTTATTGCGATATTCACTTTATTGCGGTGGTCTAGGACTGAACCTGCAATATCTCTGAGGTATGCCTGTATATGGCGGGGCAGGGATTGGAGGGCCAGGTCCTGGGGACTGTTGAGGGCCTGTGTAAGTGTGCGTGTACATTAAAAAAATATTTATAATAAATTGGGATTATATTATTGTTTACCTGCACGATTAAAATTAATCACTACTATTTTTTAATCTTGCAAAAAATACTATTTTTTTTTTTTTTTTAACTGTTCAACAGCCCTACTATAAATGTATAAGCTAGTATGCAGGCTGCTAAAGCAGCTGACCAAGTTTGGGGTCCTCACTCCAAAAAAGGGCTCATGGCTAAGGATCCTGGTAGCCTTCCCACACCTCTAAGCCAGGCATACCTGGTCAGCCACTTAAGTACCATCCTCTCCTCACCCCTCCCTCCTCAGCATCTTACTCCCAACTAGCTTGGGCAACAGCCCATTCGCTCACTCAGCTTTCGAAAATCCTTCTTTTAGGCACTTCATTATCCCTATACACTCTACAACATAGGTGAGCAATTATTTCGGGTGGAGGGCCACTTACTGAGTTTTGGCAAGCCATTGAGAGCCACATGACAGGCAGCCAGGGGCAGATAAATATTAATTTTCTAAATTTTTTAGAGGCCCTATGGGCTGGATAGAATGGCCTGGCAGGCTGTACCTGGCCCATGGGCTGCATTTTGCCCACCCCTGCTCTACAGGGATATAGCTGCCTAGATTTCACAGACATCAGGGCTGGAAGGCACCTCGCAAGATCATCAGGTCCAGCCCCCCGCCCAAAAGGCAGAAAGTCAGCTGGGGTCAGATCACTAACTCAAGGCTGGCCCTTCAGGTACGCAGCAGGCTACCTAGGGACCACGTACTGCTCTATTCTGCCAAGCAATATGGAAATCTTAACGGTACCAAGTGACTTCTCCTCTGACTGGCTAAGAGGCTTTCACAGCTCCTGTACACTGTGGCTATAACAGAAGGCAGGAAACTCCCTCTCAGCATGGGTCCGTTCCTGAAATCTGTAGCTGCACATCAATCTCAAACCAGAAAACCCCTAAAAATTAGTGCCAAACAACTCCCCTGTTGCAGACAACTTCTGTAAGGCATCCAGGATCGATTGTTGCATTGAAAAAACTTCTTAACTCAAGGCATAAGGGGATACTTTCAAGATGCCTCTGCAAGAAACTGAAATCGATCCTTTGGTAGGTTAAGGGAAGAAATCCTGGAGGAGTCTGCAATCTCAGTGTGGCTGAGATTGAGGCATAAGGGAGAATTTAAACACATCTCAGAACAACAGGCGAAGAGGTCTTGGGAATCTTCCTTTTTATTAAACGAATGCATTCTGCGAGGCCCGAGTGGTAGCAAGCACCATTTAGACTGAGTTCTTCCAGATCTATGCTTGTGATTAACCAAGTGAAATCCTGAGTGAACACTATCTTGGGACTTTATTTTAGGCATCTCGTCTGTCTCCCATTGCAAATTCCAGCCCCTAAGAAAAACTACCACTGTTCTGCCTCAGCTTTGGAGATCAAAGCACAGATCTGCTCAGCACAGTGTCACACAAAACAGTACGGTCGGGTTTAATTTTTAAACCAGAGGGAAGATGGTTTTCTTCTGAAATTCCATATAACTTTTTTTCTATTAAATACATGCTCTCAAACACAACTTTAAACTTCTAAATTATTGTTAGCCTTCACAGACAAGGACCTGAGCTTTAGGTGGTTTAAGTCTGAGCATCTCACTGGCACTGACAGAGTTATTCTGATTAATAACAGATGAGAATTTGGCCCTTTTGTCTTAATTAAATTGTTGTTGGATAATTATCTCCTGCCTACCCAAACTTTCCCTGATTTTTTAACGGGAGGTAAGGTGTCTCACTCTCTGCCTCATACTGGTGTGCTGCCTAATTCTACCCAGACGTAGCTGAATGTCGGTGGTGGCTGAAGTTAATCCTGTTCAAATACTGCATAATCTGGGCTGAGCTATGCCATAAAATCCATCTCAGAACTTCCTGTTCTCCGGTGGCTGGAATAAAGTTTCCAAACCCATCTCTCTATAGGATATTTTTTTGTCATATAACATCTAAGGTCTCAAAAAGTGTTACAGATATGAATTAAATAATTAGTTAATTTCCTACCACAGCTGTAGGGCAGGTACTGTTTCATTTTACAAATCAGGAAGCTGAGGCATAAAAAGATTGAGGGTGCAATTTTCCGAAAAAACCCAAGTTTGCACAAATCCTGTAGAGTCTCAAGGAACTGCTGTGCCTCGTTCAATGAGGCAGGTTTGTAAAACGACCTCCATCCCACAAATAGCTTGCCCGAGGTCCCAGTGCAAGTCTGGGGCAAGACAGGAAAGCTCACAAGGGGCTGCAGGAGAGCTGCTCTGTGCTGTGGGAGAAACTGAAACAGCAGCACAGAAATGCCGAGTTTTGTCTTTTATAGTTGCTATGCATATTTCATTCCTGTTTCATTTCTTGGTTGGGGGTTATTGGTAGTTTTGGGGTTTTTTTGTTTGCTTGCTTGTTGCGGGGGGCTGTAACTATTCAGGCCAACCCTGGAGTTCTGGGATAAAAGCCAAGGAGAAGAAGAGCTGTTCAATCTAGAGTACTGTATCATTCCCATTTATATTTACCTAACATTGCTAGTTGTAACAATTCACTACAAAGTTTTTAGAAATTAATTGTTTCACTAACAGATGAGCATCTAACTCATTCAAAAATCAGTCCCTTGCTTTACTGTTCCAATAAATGAATGCTAAAATTACTTGACTATTATTTGACATTATTTCACTGGTCAACTGACCAAGTATTTTTTGACTGATGAAATACCCAACCCTACTCTATAAATAAAGATTATCACTCCTCTGTTTCTGTAGGATGGTAGCCTATCCTTGATTAAGAAGACTATAACAAGGTTTATGTAACTAAAAATATGTGAGGGAGGGAGCTAGAGTTGCCTCTGCCAGTGTCCAAAGGAGCAAATACAGACAGAAGCAGCTCAGAGCATTGAGCCCATGACACCTACCCACCAACTCTTCCTTGAAAAGAGAATGGCCCCCTCCTACTCCTCACTTCACCAGAGACGAAAATGTGCCCCGTATTCAATGCACACGATACATTTCAAACCCTTATTTGCACCGTTGTGTCCCAAAATAGCACAGCTGGTGATGCATTCTTCGGAGCAGGGTCCTTGTGTTATTTCTGTCACAGCACACCGAGCACCTCCCACAGAGTTCATTTACCTGTGACGCAGAGCTTGACCCACATACGCTCCATGTTGGCAAGCCAGAATTTAGCCCACTCATCCTCTAGCGGGCCAAGGGAGTCAGGTCCAAGGAAGACCACCCTGGAAGCAGCAACAACCAAATCCTGTTGAGGTGGTCAGCAATGGGCTGTACAGAGGCTTGCAGCCAGAGGTCTGAATCAGAGCCGTCATGTTAAGCCTACTAATGCAATAAGCCATATCCTAAGGTAAAGCGGAAAGAGGTGTCTGTATCTGCATGACTCATTAGATTATTATAGGCAGGCTGGTGCTTACATGATAGGCTCCAGACAATAGACAGTTGGAAAAAAATGCATGCAGCCAGATGCACAGACGCAGTTCCTGAGGTCACCCAAGCCAGGTAAGTTACACGGAAAGTCATGAGGTCGGCTCCCTGCCCCCCCACCGCCCAGCACAGTGTGGGATACTGAATGCTACCTCTTTCAAGCTCCAAGCATACGCCAAAGTTTCAGGCTCCCAGGAGTGCAGCACCAGCAGGGACTGAGCTGCCAACTCAGCTGAGTTGAGATGAAACGGAAGAAGAGAAGGAAGGAAGCAGTGAGGGAAGCCAAAGGAAGAACTGAATTTGCAGGAGGTTCCCCACATTAATCACTTAGAAAGTCAACAGAAAGACTCCCTGGGGCAAACAGGCTTTTGATCAAAACCAGAGACGGAGGGTGGCAGAATGGGAATGCTTCTCCTCCGGAAACAAATGCAGTTTTCTCCCTTTTCTCTTTTACCTTGGTCTCTCATTTGATTTCCTTGCTGGGGATGATTTGGGTTTCCACGATGCTCAGGCCCCTTTTCAATGCGTGAATCAACTTTTTTGGAAGTAGCACTCCCTCCCAACACACACACTTCCCTCCGCCTAGCTGGTGAGAAGTGCTACATCCAGCATGCTTCTGTCTCCCTTCCTTTCTGCACCTGCCTCCTCTTTGGTTTCCTCATCGGTTCTATTATTAGCACAGTATTATTATTAGGAGGAAGAGAAGGAAAAACAGATCTCCCTTGATATGTTTCTCCTCCCTTTCCTCTTAATCGTGACACTTTGTACTCTCACACTGACTGCCTCTGCACTCCAGGATCTCACAATGCTCACGGAGCCCTTTGAGGGAGCAGTCAGTGCCATTATACCCATTCACTACCTGGAGAAATGAAATCCCCAAGGTTAAATGACTTGCCCAAAGTTATGATGCACAGAAGCCTGGACTGCAGGAGTCCCAGTCCCCTGCCCTTGTCATGAGGCAACAGCCACCCATAATCCTCATCTTTCTTTCTCTTGTCCCCCCTTGCCCCCAAGATTTTCGGTTCCTTTGCCCTGCTCTATTGTTGACCAGTGTTGACTCTTACTTGCCTCTTCCCCTGAGGGCCGTCTCCACCTGGAAAACCAGCCTCTGCCCACCACTAATTAGAATGTGATGCATGCAGAGCTAATGTGCACCACATGACAGCACAAGACTTTTCCTCTGCTGTGTTGCACTCAGATGGATCCCATGGGGGCCGCCCACCTGGACTGGCATCCAACAAGGTATTGTGCCTATGTAGAGTTTGGTAGCTGCCCAATTACTCACTCTATGCTTAATGCTACAAAATGCCAGCCCATCTAAGCGTGCTTCCTGGGCTGTACAAAAATCCAAAAGCTTTTCTTTAGTTTGTTTTCTGATCAACAAATTCCTTACATGTATGCATTAAAATCAGATTTGGAGTGGCTGGATTTATACTGGCCGTAGCACTAGGCAGAGTTTGTATATTTGTTTATTAGATCTGACCGAATTGCATTATAGCTCATTTTAGATACATTCAGAGCAGTGAGTCATTTTGGATAGCTAAACTCTTATTTGTTAGCTAAACAGCAAGCAGCCCTTAGCATACTCTACTGTATTTATGGAATAGCATACTCTGTGCATGTGTATACAGAACACTGCTTGTGTATGCATATACTAATAACATACACACGCACACAGGTAGTTTCCATGTGTGTTTATATGAATACATGTACACATGTGTACTACACTAAACCTCCCATTCTCTGCTTTTTTCCATCTCTCTCTTCCCCTTTTATGCCATTTATAAATTGAATAAGATAAGCAAACACAAATAAATAAATACATTTTCCTTTTCACTGCCAAATGCCACCTTTTGGACATCTCTGATTTCTCCCAAGCCAAAAGGTTCTGTGTATACTACACCCTACTCCTATCCTGTCCTCCTAAACTAGATTTCCCCCTCCTTTTCCCATGCTAGGACTTCAATAGGTGCATACTTGTTCCCCAACACCATTTTCACTACTTTTCTTCCCGTCAGACCTTCAGGGTGCGAGTACTGTAGCACCTCCAGTTTCTTTTGGTCTCCATCTTCAATAGTGGGCTGTCCAACATGAGTTCTTGAAGACTGGCTCAAACCACTCTGTATATTTCTTACCCAATTCCATTTACACAGCAACCATTAGGAATAGATGTGGAGAGAAAACCCTAAGAATCAGATCTGGATTCACATCCAGAGCCAAAGATGGGTCCGAACCTGACAAATGCAAAACCGTATCCAGATTCAAATCCAAACTTCTCTGGACAGGAATCAGGCCTAGAACCCAGTGATCTGACTCAGGCCCATTTGCCTCCAGAAATTTTTAGAAAGCCAGAAATGGTATATTATTCTAGATCTTCTGGTGCTCCTAATTGTCACACCATAGCCTTATCTTTCATTTGTGCATGCTCTTTATTTCGGTCCTACCTTCCTTCCAAGTAATGACTCACAAGGCAGATGTTAGTTACATCACTTATCTCCTACTAGGAGGCACTCAGATACTTTGGTGAGGAGGACAATATAAGACAGATGCAGATTATAAGGTACAGCTAATCGAAGTGGTGAGTGGTGAGGCAAGGGCCTGGCTTTGCTATAATGTTTGGCTTTGCTAGTGGCTCAGTGCTGCATAAATAGAGATTTACTCTGTCTTTATTTATCTGAGAGCAGGAAGCTATAACTGTAAACAGCACCCTCCCAAATTCAATTCATTAAAACAGCTGAAAGTCTCTCCTTGAAGCTCCAGGCCTCAAGATCAAATTAAGCCACATCAAATGAACAGCTGGATCATAAGTTACCACAGCAACTAAGGCGGGTTTCAAGATGCAACAGTTCTCAGGCTGTGGTCCACAGCACCAGTGACAATTTTCTGAGACCTGAAAAACACGTGTTTTTCATAATGTGAAGAGAAAGTATATTTGCATAGGGATTAACAATTTATTTAAAATAACAGGAGGGAGAAGAGTTCTCCACTCACAAAGTCTAGAATATCTGAAAGATACAATTGCCCCGTTCTTCCCAAGAAGCTCTGCAGGAGTAAAATTCACTGAGATGTTTCAGTCTAAAAGGCGATGATATACACAGGGAATCCATCTAACACTCTGGGCATCCTGGATGATTTCAAGAAAATGACACCACCGTGGGATTCACTTGATTTGCATCATCCAAAGCAGCAGTACCTCTCATCCCCACGCAATATTTTATATCAGTCATGTAACCACTAAAATGTAAAATCCTACCACACTAAATATGCCCGATTCTCCACTCCAACCAAGAGAACCCTTTGATGTCAATAAGGCAAATTTTAGCTTTACGCCTTGTCTGGCTACACAAAGCGCGTATGCACTGGAAGCAAAAACACTGCAGTAAACTATGCAAAGTTAATTATGTTTTATGATGCATATTTATAACAAACAGAAATCTCCATAGAGAAGCCACTGAAACTAGTGGGAGAGAAAGAGACTCAGATAAAGGACCTTCAATAGCTCTAGGGGGAAAAACAACAACCTGACTACACAAGCAGCTAGCAAGTGACAGACCTCAACAGACAAGTCATTAACATCCCCAGTAACTGTCTCTGCCCATTAGTATAAGCTGCGTTAGGGTGAACAGAGCTGTAGGGGAGACACAGAGATTAGCTAAAAATAGTAAAAGAGCCATGTCCTAAACTCTTTATGCAGTTTAAGATAAAACTCTGACCCAGATGACCAGGCAAATCTTGTGTGAAATGATTTAGCACAGTGCCATTCTCATCCCCCAGCCAGAATGAACCAGACTGTTTGTAAACAGGCAAGAAAATTCAGCTATCAAGGGGGCCTGATGGGGCAAGAGACAGCATGGCAGGCTGGGGAGAGAGAACACCAGCCCAATCCCATGCCAGATATCCTGCTTATTTAAGAAAACAGTCATAATTTCCCCTTTTGGGGGGTGAAGGAGAGAAAGGAGTCTTTGCAGCTCTCTAAACTGATTGTTCTTAATTCACTACCTAATCCTCAGGAGGTGCGGTGCGTAAACAAGTTATTTTGTACATAGAAATAAGAAGAGGCCATTTACTTATATTTAGGCTGTGTTGAAAATCAACTGGGATGGCACTGAAGAGCAGATCCTGCCAAATAAAAGACCCCTCTTTTAAGCAGATGGCTACCAGTTACATGTACCAATCTAGAGATGAGCTGGGAAGGCCTACTCGAGTGGAACAGAAGTGGCCTGTGTGTTTTATTCACACAAGGCATGTCTATATGAGACCAATATACTGCGCAGTAAAGTGTTACCATCTATACCTGCACACCATTAACCACGCAGTAAATGAGTCTACTGCGCAGTTAGCTACTACCTATAAATACAGGCCGTAAATTAACTACGCAGCAGATGCTGTGCAGTAGTGCATGTGCAGATGCTGACCAACATCAGGGGGCCACAGGGGATGGGGAACTCCCCTAGTCCTGGCACTGCTCAGGGAGCCAGGAGCCGAGCAGCGCTGGGATGGGGTAGGCCCTGCCCCTGCCCCCATCCTGGCACTGCTCAGCTCCTGGCTCCCCACAGGAGCCGAACGGCACTGGGAGGGGAGCTCTCTACTTCCCTGCCCAGCCAAGGGCTGGCCAGGAGCTGTCCCGCTTCTGAGAAAAGCAGAAATCCTTGCCCAGCCAAGGACTGGCGGGAACTAACCCAGAAACAGGGCAGCTCCTAGCCAGCCCCTGGCTGCATGGGGAAGCCCTGCTGGATACAGGTTTTTTCCCCACGTGCATGGGGTCTGGAGAGCTCTGGAGTGCAGCCGTCTTCCAACACCATGCACATTGATGTGCATGGAACAAGGAAACAGCTGCTGCTGCAGCCGGCAGAGCTCTCCTGGCCCCATGTGCATCGGGACTGGCCCCCATGCTCCCTGCCAGCCCCTGGGCTAGCACCCCAGGGAAGCCTGGAGCTCCCCCTCACTGCTACAGCGGGCCAGAGCAAGGTAGGAGCAGCCCTGTACCAAGCTGCTCCTGTCAGGAGCAGATTTGCTCCCAGGGAAGACTTACTGCGCAAAACCTTTATAACATTAATGGCACGTGTAGACTCGCCCACAGAGAATGCCATCTTAATGTATATAATATTCAAAAAAAATTATCCATTTCTGAAACATGCACAGGAGTACGAAAGGATAAAAATTAAAGGCATCTAACAGCTGGAAACAGTAAGGGGGTACAAGTATACAAAATCACCCTAATAAACATCGGTAAATTCTGTTTATGGCCAGTCCATTTACATAGATTGGGTAAATACATTTGGACTGGACATTCATGCAACTATCAAAACGACCCGGAGTTATTATAATCAGTGATGACAAAATGTCTTGAATAAATATTAAACTTGGTGCTTCAAGGCTTTAGCCAATCGCTAAGCATTAGAGATGAAGATAAGATGCAATGGGGCAGGTTACCCTGCAGCTGCCTACTGCGGGTTTCTTGCATCCTTCTCTGATCCAGCATTGGTCACTGTTGGGACTGGACACCTGACTCGATGGGCCTCGGCTCTGATCCAGACTTGGCAATTTCTATTTGGAATTGTTCCTGTTGGGTCTGCAGGTGACATAATTTGGAAGACATGCCATTTTATGCAAACCACAAAATTCAGGGTGCTTGAAAAGTGTCAACTTCTGACTTATCTCTGAAGTAAAGCATAAATGGAGGATAAAGGCCCGGTGTGCCAAAAGTTATGACTGCAAGAGGAACAAGACCTACTTCAAAAAATGTGCTTTCTGATACCAGGCTAAAGAAAAGATTAAATGTATCACTTGTCACATAGGATGTATTTTTACCATTGTCCTTTTGTGTTTCCATGCAGAGTACCATACAGAAGATTCCACTGACATTTTGAGGAGGGAGATGTTAAGTCAACTAATACTGCTAATAAGATTGTGCAGTCAAGGAAGCTAACATACAAATTGCAGAAGAAATGAGAGGGAAATTATTTGCATGCTATAATCCTCGCCCCAGTGACTTTCCCATCCTTCACACACATGCAAGCCTGCAGATACACCCATACAAACACCATTGCTCCTTACTTCTATATTATCTTCAGAACCTCTTTAAAACTATGTTAACAGCATGAGCTTGAGAAAAGGGCAGTAACCATTTTACTGTGAACAAATGGTGCTGATGTATACTGATGCCGAAACAGCTACTTCTGCTACTGAGTCAGGATGCATCACCACAAAGCAGAGGTCACAGCATATCTTCTTTGCAGAGAAATGAAAACCATGTCCATTATTTTTCACTTGGGCTTTATCATGTTGGATAGAAAAGCATGTGTCTTGTCATACAGCACTTGACAGTCAGTACAGGGCAGTACATCTTATCAATTCAAAAGGTGTAGCATTATATAGTGAAAGAGTAATGTGTAAAAATGAAAGGAGCTAGCTTTTCCCTTTTACCTGTAAGTATTAGGGATGGCCCATTAAGAAAATGAGAACTGGGTTTATTCAACCTATGGCTTTGGTTTTTTGAAACCAAAGTTTTATAAGTTTTGTGAAACTTCACACTACTGTATCCAGGGCTTGGTGAATGTCTACAGTCCCTTGCTCAATTCATTTGTTCTGTTTGTCTACTCAGCATTATACTGGCTAGTATCCATACTCTGGTCAGTTACATCAGTCTAAAAAAATCCATTAAGGCCAATGGGATAAATTTACTTGAGATACTCTAGTTCTGGAGATAACACAGACTTATTCTTGTGTAATGGAGAGCCTTACAGCAGCAAGAGGATTGGAGA
This sequence comes from Crocodylus siamensis, assembly GCF_052110815.1. Taxonomy (NCBI): domain Eukaryota; kingdom Metazoa; phylum Chordata; order Crocodylia; family Crocodylidae; genus Crocodylus; species Crocodylus siamensis. The sequence goes on along the minus strand of NC_143398.1, from coordinate 12,392,777 downwards.
AGTACAGCTCACAAAACTCAACAGCATTTCTAAATAAACTTTAACTACAACAAGCCATTATTGGTTGCTTGACTCTGGTCCCAGGGTTACATGTGAAACCCAAGTGGAGTTCAGTGCAAAGAGCAGTAGCACAGTGAGACTTCAACAGAAAGCTTGCAACACCCTTGTTGATACTAATTAGCAGAGATCTGGGTTTTCCATTTCCCATGGGGAAACAGAGAAAAACACAGATTTTCCCCTTTACTGGAGGAAAAGGAGGATTTCTCATTTTATCAGAGAAACCTGCAGATTTTGCAGTTTTGCAGACAGCCGGTTCCAGCCCGCAGGGGGCTGGAGGGAGCAGGTGGAGGGCAGGCAGGCATGGGGCACATGTGCATGTGTAGGCACAGGGCCGCCAGGCAGCCTGGACAGCAGCTCCTGCAGGTAAGTGCAGGGTGAAGGAGGGATTGAGGCCCCCATAGGGACGGAGGGAGTTGGGGAGGGCTGGGGCTGGAATGCACAGCCACCAGGCCCCGGTGGGGGTGTGGGATGGGGCTGCGGGCTGCTCATCCAGAGGATGGGTGGGGGGGGGCGGGCTGGCTCCCTGCTGCTGCACACACTCGGGGGTGGGGCATTCCCCTGAGATCTGTGCCTGAGGTGGGGGCAGGTTGCCCACTGGGGGCTTGGGCTCCCTGCCCTGGTGCCCTCCCCCAGGTCCTCCATGGCCCAGCAGGCAGGACCTGGTGTAGCAGGACAGAGTGGGGATGGGCGGGGAAGCTACTTGCTGCTGCAAGCTCTGCACAGTGGCAAGGAGTCAGCCTCACCACCCCCTAGATGGGCAGCCCACAGCCCCATTCCACTCCCGCTGTGGGATCAGGCTCCCCACACTGCTGTCCCCACCTCCGCCCTGCACACAGATCTGCGGGGCATGGGTCCCCCCTAATCCCCCCAAAAGCAAGCGCAGCAGTGGGAATCCACCCCCCACCACCCAGGCCCGCAGCCAGCCCATGGCCCCATGGGCTCTGCTCTGGCCATGCTGCCCACAGGAGGGTAAAGGGGGAGCCAGGCTCTGCACAGGTAGCAGCCAGGACTCAGGCACTGTGGACCTGGGTCCCTGGCCCCATAGCCCTGGCAGCTGGGGGCCCCTTCCAGCAGGGCTGGGGGCCAGGGGGCTGTGAGTGGGGAGTGAAGGGCACCAGCAGGCCCCAGGGGTTGCGACGTGACAGTGATGGGGCACCAGCAGGACTAGGGGGCTGGGGAGGGGCAGAGTGAGGGGCACTGGTATGGCCGGGGGGGCTGTGGGTAGGGGGTTGAGGGGCACCAGCAGGCCGGGGGGGCTGTGGCTTGCAAGTTTGGGGCCTGGACCTGAGTTCTGTGAGCTAAGGGGGCAGAGGAGTTCTGATTTTCCATGATAAAAAACCCCAAATCAAATACCAACTTTTATAGGTATTTAGAATTTATTTTATTATAGTCACTGAGGCACTGATAGGCGTCCAAATTGCTTTAAAATTGTAAATATATCAATAAAACATTTCATTCAATTGACACACACACACATACATATAGAAGTGTTTCATTTTAATTGCATATTTTGGGGGGTTTAATCAGAGAATTTGCTAATTTTTAATCAAAGAAAACCAGGATCCCTGCTAATTAGTCATTAAAACTGCATGGAGTCCAGGAAGCTGTGCTGCTTAATGTCCCGTTCTGTACCCTGCGAGCCAAAACGTAACATTACCAACAAAGGGGACTTTCCAGCAGGATTTGCAAAAAGATAGTCATGTTAATTTGAATGTTTCCCTTGAAATAAAGATAGTCACTAACGTTTCTTTCTGTGCATCACAAAACCAAGAAAGCTTTCATTACACTCCTTTCTGTGGAAAAATCATACCCCTAGCATTTAACTTCCAAAATACACCAAATTCCTGAAACATAGCTCAGATTACACAGGTCATAAATCAGATTTGAAGATAAACATAGCTGCAGACTTTGTGAAGCATGAGGGAAATAGAATATATAATGGAGTCACTATCGGGGAAATACCTCCTATGTCTTTTTAGGATTTTTTTCCCCGTTTCTGTCCCAATCAGTCTCTCCCTCTGCTTGTTTCTCTAGGAATTTATCGACATAAACGCTTGGTCTGCTGCCTGAGAACGAAGCCGAGACTCCCTTTGCCACTGGGAATTCCCACACTCGTACCCTTGGCCACCGCAAGCCTTGAGTTAATTCTCAGGCCAGGCTGTTTCACGGGAGTGCAGTGCACGTTGGAGGAAGTATATCAAGTAGCCATGCTGATCATAACTAGGGCCCTACTGAAATCACGGTGGAAGTGGGCTGCACTCCAGCTCCTTCAGTCTTGCAGGTTCTCCCATGCACCCACCCTCCACCGCTGGTTGGTGAAGGGGCCTCGCTTACGGCTCGCTCTTGATCAGTGAGGAAGCAAAAACTGCGGTTTTAAACATAACGCCGTTTTTGCCTCCCCGCCGGTCAGCAGCAGCAAGCCAATCAGTGGTGGGGAAGCAAAAACAGTGCCGTGTTTTAATATCACTGTTTTCGCTTCCCTGCCAACCAGGAGCAAGCCGCAAGCGCAGCCCCTCCATCAATCTGTGGCAGGGGCACGGGGGAACCCGTAAGATTAAAGGAGCCACCGGGCCTTCTGCTGAGAATTTGGTAGGGTCCTAATCAGAACTAGTGAGGGGGGTGATTAATCTTCACGTGAAGATCTTATACCCAGGAGCATGGGGTCTGTGAGGAAAGGCCATGCACTATGGTGATGGATGCTTTAGAAACACATGGAGATTTACATTTACAATTAACATTAACATGGGCTTTGCAAGGTTGAAATCCTGCGGTACTTTACTCTCAGCACAGGAGTCTCCTTTTGCAACTGCTCCCTACATAGGACACCAGGTGGGTTCAAGGTCCAGTCCAGGTTGCACACAATGCAACAGGACTGCGCGTGGCAGCTCTTCAGAGCATACCTGCGCTCCGTGCTCCCTTGGCCCTTTGGGCATGGGTGGAAATCTTAGCCCAGCCCAGCCTTGTCCTTTGACTTCAGCAACCCAAGCAGCAGGTATGTCCTGAAAGGGAGCTTGTCTGACAGCTCAGCAAGGAACACTCACAGCTTCCTTGTCATGTCAAATCATCCTCCCTTCTCTCAAAATGTAGCAGAGGAGCTCACAGACAAAACGAACAGTGTCTTGATGGGTGTTAAATGGTGAAACATAGTGTTATCAAAACTGTAAAATAAACCAGTCTGATATATACTACGATCTATAGTCTCTATCTTGATTCACATCCATCTCCTATGTAATGCCACTGCCTCCAGACAAGTGGATGAATTTGGCCTTTACTGAATGATCACATCCTTCTATGTCAATACAGAGTCCACTTGAACAAGTATCAGGTAAATACCTTATTCTAGGCATATGCATTATTATGGCAAAGAAGAGGTCAGATAGTAAATCACTACTACCTACCAACATAGGGAAAAAAACTTTCCATTCATGCATGTTATTTCTAACATTGCAAATCGGATGGATATGCATGGGAATTAAATATCTGATGGGTTCTTGTAATGAAACATTATTCCTCTCCTAAATATGTGCATGCATATAACCTGTCCATATTTCAAATGGGAGAGAAAAGGCCTCTTTACTCTCACAAATAAGAGTGCAAGACTCCTATGAAAAACGGAGGAATAAATGGGTGCCAGAATTGACTAGTCGTTCCTCCGTCAATGGGAATGTGAATGTGGGAAAAATAGTGGAAATATATTGTGGGCTTAATCGCATAATGCTTTTGCACCCAAAACTGTCATCAAGCTGAAAGGATGCTGAGGAAAGGCTGAACAAAAAAGGCAGGAGCAAGCCTTTTTCCTCAGTCCTAAGGCTGAAAAGATCCACATATCAGATTAATCGTAGATTTTCATGATGGCTAGATCCTGCTTCCTTCAATAAATGGTTTAGCGCAGTGCCAAGAACTAATAGGTTGCACTTTTTTATTAACATGCTAATTAGGCTTGATTTTATTGTCTCAGTTGTAGATCTATGTACAACAAGATGATAGATTCATGTCTTGATTTACTACTATATTTATATTAATAATGTGTTTATGTTGGTGGGCTCTTTCTTTAGTATAATATTTGTAGTTGGTTACTTTGTTCAAACTTGTTTATATTATGGGGGGGTGTTATGTTGTCTTCGGGAGCATGGCATTTAGCCAGAATCCTTAAGAATAAATTGAATTGAATTAAATAACATGCTAATTGTAAATGGTTTAATAAAAGGTTAATACATGATGAAAAAATATTCTTCACATGACAGATATGAGCAGTATGTATTATCTGCTGTAATAAGCACATCAATAGAAGGATTATAGATGGTTATAACCTGTAGTAATAAGTATCATATTGACATAACCGATTAACTATTTGTTAAAATATCTTCTAATAAGTGGAAACACAATAACCATTCTACCAAAACATCATAGCAAGGGATAAGGAGCTCTTCTGTGTGATCCCTTATTTAACTGGGTAATAATATGGCAATATTTAGCACTTCCACAGTACTTTTCAAACACAGATCTCAAAGCATTTGAAAAAGATGAGCAAGTCTCCTCCTCCTCCTCCTTACCCCATGTTATAAATAAGGAAACTAAAGTATGAAGCTATTATGAGTAGCCCCAAGTAAAATCTTTCCACTGAATACTGAATTCACAAATAAATACCATTTTGGGATCATCAAACCTATTCACAGATTTGGAGATGAAAAAAGTGAATTGTATACACTTCCAAAAGACAATGTGTCAACTTCTTATTATATAAGTAACCTACATTTTTAAAAAGGTAAAAAAGTAGTTTACAGTCTAAACAAACCACTTCATTTTATAGGATCCTAGGAAAGTAGGGCTAGAAGGTCATCTAGTCCAGCTCCCTGTTCAAAGCAGGTTCATCCCAACTAAACCATCCCAGCCAAGTTTCTGTTCAACCTATTTTTGAAAATTTCCAAGGATGGAGATTCCACAATTTCTCTAGGTAGCCTAAGAAATTGTGGACTCTAAATTCTTCAAGCAAAACACTTTTGGACATCATAAAATCAGGCATTGTCTGGAAAATCAGGCAACGTCCATGAAACTTGAGGCATGGGGGGACCCTACCGCAACAACCCTGTGAAAACAGAGGCTAGCCTTGCAATCAGCCCACAAAATCAGCCGCCTGCTTCATTGATTTCGGTAGATCCTAGTTATAAATGACTTGCTAAAGGCCAAACAGGGAGTTGGTGATAAAGCCAGGACAAACCCCTAGATAGTCTGACTTTCAAACCTATCTCCTCACCCCTTGGTCCATAATGCTTCCCTTCTCAGCTCTTATGGTTTCTATTATTGCTGCATATGTCCAAGGAATGTCTGAAAAGGCCTATGATTTTGAAAGAGTATTCAATTATATTCTGGGTAGTTATCAGGAGGCGTGCCTGAAAAGAAGACAACCTCATATTTCATTTTCAACCTCTGGGAGCTTTCAGGGGTAATTAAATACAGTTTAAAAGGGAAAAATAATGGAACCCATGTACCTCTCCCTCTCTGGCTGGTTGCTGAGAACCATTTCAAAGAGGGAAAATTTTAATTGATATGTTTGTAAAATGAATATGATTTCTTTGCAAAAAAGAAAAAAAAAAGATTAATTAAAATTGAGCTTGCAGTCAGCATAAGCTGAACCAGCTCTGACTGCACTGGGCATGCAGCAGAGCTCAACTATCTCAGGATCATGCAGGAGGCACAGCTGCTCACCAGACCTGGCAATCATGCATGAAGCCTGCTTCCCCTTAGGAATATAATTCAACCTCTGCAGCTGCCAGCCAGGTTAAAAATCAAAACCTCAGAAAACGGCATGTTTCTGCCTCTCATGCAACCATGTCAGGTAACCACCCTCCAGAGAGCTGCTTCCTGGTAGAGGGGAAACAAAAGGCAGGGTTAACCTCGCACTGTTAAGACAACCCAACAAATTGCTGGCTTGTGAACCACTCTTACTGGACAGGCTGAAGTAGCAAAACTAGGGATGAATTAGGAAAGATGACAGAGCCAAATGTGAACAAACATTAATATGCGTGTGCGAGTACATATTTATAATATATTTATATTATATATATTAATGTTTGTTCACATTTGGCTGTCATCTTTCCCAATTCCTCCCCAGCTTTGCTATTTCAGCCCGTCCAGTAAGAGTGGCTGACAAGGAAAATATATATCATTCTCTTTTGATTGCCTGGAGCAGGCACTCCGTAAGAAATGCAGCAGGTATCTATGGGCCTTCGATGGATCTTCCTCCCACCAAATTCAGTGAGGCTGGACTCAATGATCTTCTGAGGTCCCTTTCAGCCCTAATGTCTACGAAATCTATGAAATGGCTGCATTTAGACTAGCTGCAGTGGAAGTTGATTAAGGCCTTGAATCCCATGATGTTTGGCGGGAATGTCAGACTCTTTGGCTTTTCAACCCCCATATAACAACCTATGTTCTAGGAAAGGCTTTAGGATTTCCATTTTATCAATGGCCTGTTGCAGCACTGATGCACTTTGGACCCAACTAGGATTACAAAAGTGTCCCATGAAGGCAAGATACAGTTACGGTCTGCATTTGACCTTGTAAAATATTTCGAATTAGGGGTGAATGATGTCCCTCTTTTGGTGGCACAGCAGGGGAGCAGACACTGGCAGTGGCAGATAGTAAACCTTCCACCAGACATACTTGCAAGATCGCTTCTTGGTTCAGGTCCCCAGTCCTAACAGTCTCTGCTGCACTCTCCCTCCCGACTCCCTGTCTGGGAAGCAAAGTTAGCGAAAGGTACAATTCCAAATAACAGACAGGGGAGCAGATGATTTATGTGCCGTGCTCTGTTCTGAATCCAACACGAATCCAAGCAGGAAAACCAGTGCACCCACCGTGCTGCCAAAAACAGCATTCTTCTGCTCTTTGCTTTTGTCTCCTCCACGAGGTGTCAGCCAGAGGTAGGTGGTTCTCAGGGAACATCACAGAAAAAGAGCCCTGCTCCCCCTTGCCCCCCCAAAGACCAGAACTTGCCTTTCCTACAGATTTCTAGATTTCCTGAAGTTTTCTTTGCCAACTCCCCGAATCCCACCTGGCGAAAGGAAATATTCAAACAAAACTCCATGAGAATTTTCTGGCTGAGGTTTTTACAGACCCTCTTGCCAAGGGAAGAATGAAACAGGCATTACACCAATCCCTAAGCCCCTAGCAAAAATTCAGGCTCTTCTGTACTATGATCCAAAACTAATTTTAAGCAGATCTAACCTACAACTGACAAGAAGCTATTGGGTCTGAATCATCTTTCAGTGTAAATGCCAACTTAGATCAAAAGTAAGCGTAGGCTTTAAAAGCTGATAGGGAGAATGCCCATTAAAAGCTCTTAAGAGACTAAAAACAAGATAATGGCTATTTTCAAGCAAAGGAAGAGTTAACATTTAATTTCTCGGTATCCTATCTATAGCATCATGTCAAGAGAAGCTGATCAGAGAAGTTTTCCCCTTTGAAATTCTCATAAAAGCAGGCAGACACGGTTCTTTGGGTAAATGCGATATCTTTTATTAGACCGACTAAAATAGTTTTATTAAAGCAAATAAAATAGTTGGAAAAATTCTGAGACCAACATGGCTACAACCTATACTCGTAAAACAAGGTCCTCTCAGAGACCCAGCTCAAACAATGTATATGTATGTGCAGCATGTTTCTCTTTTTGCTGCTTATTTGAAAATGAACAACCAAAGAAGAATGTCTTATTTATGCCAGGCAAGGAAAACAGAGCTACCACCACTCTCCCTGGAATGAGAAAGGTCATCTTAAATTTCCAGAGATATTTGGAAAACTGGCAAAAGCAGCAAAAAGTGAGAAGATGAAAGCAGTTGCAGCTGAGGTGACACTCATATTCCACCAGCAAGATTCAGCGGAAGATTTTACAAGTTAGTTTTGCTTATTCTTTTTTCTAGCTAATTGTGAGGTTGGGAATTGTCACAGAGCACCAAACTTCAAGTGCATAAGTACGCCCTCAAACCAATGGAGGGCTTGCTCACACACCAATGTAAGGGAATGGACTATATCCAACCAGTGGAGAGCAACGTTGCTGAAAAAAGTCCAATACACCTGTTGGGCAATGAGGCACATTACGCAGAAGGGAGCCAATTCCAGAACCCCCTAAATTTCCATTGATTTAGCTGTAGTCTAATGGTGAAAGCAAAGATATGGGAGACAGACCTGGAATCTAAGCCCAGCTCCACCACAGATTTCGCAGGTGACTGCAGGCAAATCACATGGGCCTAAGTTTTCAAAGCTGGCTCCTGATTTTGGTTACATAATTTGAGACACCTTGGCTTGATTTCAGAAGTACTGAGTACCAACAGCTTTGTCTGTGACCCATAAATCTTTGGCCTCTCTAGCAGGCCTAGGAAGTAAAAGGCCATTTTTTCATATTATGGACATTCCCACACTAAACTAGATTCAAAGCAGCAACACAGAGATCCCCAACAGGAGCTTCCCAATTCCCTTAGATACTCAGACCCCTGCGTCTTGCTTCTGTCTAAACTCCAGTCCTCTCGTGCCCTGTCCCACAATGCTGACCTGTAGCAGCATGCCGACCTGCCTCAGCATGTCCCATTGCTGCTTGTGAGGAATGGGGTACGCTCATGTAATGGTGCCTGGGGAAAATCAACTACTTTGCTTCTTTTAAAAAGTAGTAATAGATGCATGTGGCAAGGGCAGCACTTTCACTAACACCCTGCAGCTCCTATAGTAAAGGAAATAAAATGATATATTTACATTATTTGAAGTGTTTTATTTTCTGCAAGTTTTCTTAGGCACTTGAATAACACGCAGCAGACCTATGCATCGCATTTCTTCAGCTGCTTCTACAACTATACAGGTGGGTCCACACAGAAAATTTTATTCAGTGCACTTAATGCATGGCCTTGAACTAGATGTAAGAAATTGTTTTTGTTCCGGATCCAACTTGTAGGCTCAGGCTATTTTTTTCTGCTACAGTCCTCTTCCCAGAAAATGCCAAAGTTATTCAAAGACAAGAAAAGAATATTTCTTTTGACCATGATAAAAGGAAAATTTGTCTGAAGTCTCTCATTAAAAAAATAAAGAGGACTGTTTAGCCAAATTAGAAACTGGTCCCCATGTTGAATTTTCTGAATTACTGTATTTTTAATGGGATTATAAAAGAGACGATTGTTTTCCTTGTTAAGATCTTAAGGTTATCAAGAAATATACTGCTTTCTGAACATTTACTATACATCTAAAATGCTCATGCTCAAATCTTATTTTTTTTTCTTCTCCTCCCATGATGTTTCTGTGGTCTGTTATAAGGTGATTTCTGAGACTTTTTGGAAATATGCTTTTTGTTTTGATCCTTTAGTGATTAATGGCATGTGATAGCCTTTAAAATTCATTACTTAAAAAAGAAATCACACAATGAGCATATGACAAATATTAATGAGGACCCTGTTGTCTGAGATCCCAGTGCTCTGCTCCATATCCCAATTCAGATGCCCATCTCTAATTAGCAAAGCTATACAGTATTCAGGTTTTGACACATATATAAGCTTCTCTCCAATAGGACTTTCAGCATGTGCTAAGAGATAATTACATGCTTAAGTGTGTGTAAGTAAGATAATCATATGCTTAAGAATGGACTGAAGCCTATACTGAAATGCTTTGATGAACTGGGACCCTAAATCACTAACAAAATAAAACAGCCTCCAATGGGACAACAACAAGCCATTGCATACATTTAATGAGAGTGTTCTGCAAGTGATAAAGCAAGTGTACATGTAAATTATTATTCTGTATATGCAGAACCTGGGGCCACCACTTAGGTGTGTGCTTGAGTCCACCCCTGGCTAGGGCAAGGTTTGAGCATGTATTTACATACCATCACAAATAAGGTTGCTTTCCTGAACTTGGACTCATGCATGTACCATCATTCCCATTGCTGAGCACCCTCCATTTTCCAGTGCTGAGGTGATGACGTTATCACACGGAGGACTGAGGGAGAGCACTGTGAGACTGAAAGCTGACGTATGTCTATACCAACCATACAGTTGGTCCAATAAAGAGATCACCCACAAGAATTCTTGCCTTTCTCGGTTTTCCAGAAATTTGAGAGATTCCTACGTCTGCACACAGCGTTCAAGATTTTGCCGAATGGGCCTGAAAGTCATTTGCTTTTCTTGCAGGTTTATGAGATATTCAACAGACAATCCATCAGCTGGAACTGCACTTCAAAGTAGAAAAAGATAAAGAGCTTTACCATTCAAGTATATAACTTCGCATAAGAACACTGTTTAGACTTGGAGATTTCTCTGATGGATGCTGAAGGCTCTAACACTGCAGGCTCCACTGACAGATGTAAATCATACAGCTTTAATGAAAGGGCTTTTCACCATTTATGCTGAAAGTATCACCTTTCTCAAAAAATAAAAATAAAAATGTTTTATACCCACAGACGACCTTTTAGAAAAGCAATGATATGATTCTTGGGAGGATGAGCACATAATCATATTTTATAGATTCATAGATGCTAGGGTCAGAAGGGACCTCAGCAGATCATCGAGTTGGACCCCCTGCCCTGGGCAGGAAGGAGTGCTGGGGTCAGATGACCCCAGCCAGATGCCTGGCCAGCCTTCCTCTTAAAGACCCCCAAGGTAGATTTGGGCTGCATCTCATGGTTTCTGATAGGGATGAATATTTTCCCCATAATGAATATACTCCTTTAATTGGCTTGCTGATATTTTGAAGATATTTTGCAAAAATATAGCCTCAGGCTCACCACAATTACTCGGCATGCCGACTTCAATTATTGAAGAACTTAAAGACAAATGTAAGCGAACATTAAAGTAACTAAAACAGATGATAATGCAATACTAAGGGTGAATGAGGCCAGATAACCTTGTCTTACCATCAAATAGTTCTTTAATGCAAATGGAGTCCTCATACAGCACCATTGCTACAGGCAGGACAGTCCCCAAACCACTTTAATTTTTACTTTCTAGCTGCTCACGGTGTCTCTGAAACAACACCCACCCATAACCCAACTAACCATAAAGGGGAAATCCCACCAAATGCTATCTGGCTCCCAGTTTCTCTAGCATTACCTAACAAAGGCAAATATTTACAGTGAACCCCTACTATAAAACCACCAATAGGTAGGATTTGAGCCATAACAAAATGGCACACAAAAACTTTCTGCCCTATCTGGATCTTGACTCACACTGAAGAGGATGACTTAACAGTTTCAAAAAATGAACTATATTACTTGATTTTTGGCTTATTTATCTAGTTGCTAATGCTGTTTCAAGACCAGTCTTTTTCCCCTTGAAGTCAATGGCAAAAATCCCATTAGTAGACTTGTAGCGATGTCATAGCTGTGATGGTCCAGGAAGCTTTTGCAAGAGGCAAGGATATTTTGGGGCAACTCAGACTTGAACTCTGGGGGCTCAAATGAACTCTAGAGACTCTGAACTAAAAGATAAACGCACAAATTATAAATACTGTAGTATTTTAACTCTTAAAACAACCTTGTGACTTTGGCGGGCCAGACTTATAACTTTTGAACATCTAGCATTGAGGGCGATCAGCAACAGCCAGTACCTTAGGGAAAAGAGGCATTTTGGCAAGCGGTATTGAAGCTGATCTATGTTTTCACAAAGAGCACCATGTGAGCTTTAATCTGCATGAAAAGCAGACCAGACTTCCGTGTCTCTCATGTGACTCCACCAACCATAAATATCATGACACTGAGTTTAACTATCCTGGAGTAGTGAACAGCTAATCAGACAGTATTATGCTGAAATCCCAGGTTACAAGACTTAGTCCCTACTGGCTTTAATGGTACATGATCAGGTTGTGGATCCTTAAGTATGGGGTTTTCAGAAGTTCTGGGCATCAGCTTAACTCTGCTCCCATTGAAACCATGGGTAAAATGCCTAAATTTTAGTGGGGGCAGTTTTAGGCCACTATAAAAGAAAAAAAAATGACACTCTAAAACATTCTGAGAGCTGCTGGCACCTGTCATAGACCACCATGAGACAGTGATGGGAAATGAAATCTTCTATTTCATTTTCATAGGCTGGACATGGACATGGCACCTGTAATGAAACCTACAGTAAGTGCTGACTACAGTTAATAAGGGGACTGAGCTGAAGACACAAAGCTAAACTTGACATGACAGTTTTATGTCCAGTGAGCTACAGTGCCCTGTATAAAAAGGAAGGCTTCATTATGGACTCTGGGTGAGACTCGGCATACATTTGCTTCACTGAATTCTCAGTGGACTTTTCATCCAACACCTGAGTAACATTGTTTTTGCCACCAAAAGCTCTATGTAACAATATACAAGGGTGTGATAAGGGATGACAAAAAGCCCATCAGTCTTACAGATAAATGGTTTTTAAAGTTTACTAATCTTGACTGTTCCTTGAACAAAGTCTTATATCAAGACCTCAGGCTTGTATAAAAGTGTAATGGGCACCCTCCTGTCATCGACAGTATTCAAATATAAAATTGAAAGGTTGCTTTCTCCACCAAACTGAGAAAAAATAGTTTAGCTCTAGCCTGCTCACAAAATACAAAATTATTAGCAACATGTAAGAAGCCAACACGCACACTGGACCAAATTCTTCCTTGGATCATGACCAGTTACCCCAGATATTAAACTTGTCTATCATTAATTTTTAAAGCCAAATCCTGTTCTCATTCACAGCAATTAAAAGTTGCAATGAATTTAATCAGTGCAGCTGACAGCAGCGCTTGGTCCATGCAAAACAAGTTAAATGCAAGTATTCAGCAGTAGCCACCGCATAAACAGAAGCCAGCAGATGGTATTACATTGAATAAAATCAATTAAGAGCATTTACAGTATGGCAAGAGTGCAGCTAAAAAAACAAAGAGTAGACCTGTACATCTGTTCCTTAATAAAGCCATTAATAAGAGACTGTTAGCCAACAAACCACAAGCTAAAGCCAAGAAGGCAGCAGGGACATCAATAGTAAAGGAGATATTGCATGTATTCATATCCTTCAACAGTCATAGGATAAAACAGGATGGTAAGCTGAATTTGGACACAGATCATGGAAGGCAATGTGTCATGCCTAACATGGGTAGAAAGCCTTGATTTCAGGCATAGAGTCAGATTGGGCAGGATTTGCAGCCCCTTGCTCAGAAACTACATTAAGGGGAGTCAGATAGGATGAAAGGGAGAGGGCCACTGAGCATAATTCACTGGTTCTCAGCTTTTCTATGTTGTGTCTTTAAAATTGCAATAGAAAGAAAAATTTTAGCACTCTTCTCATGTAGCTATAAAGGGTATAGATATACCCTTCTCAGCTGCAGAAATTACCAGACTCAGCTAGAGTGTTTCTGGGACCTGAGCTTTAAAATTAAAACAGGTATCTCTACATTATGCTGCATGTCTGCAGAGGAGACATGACCAAAGAAAGGAAAAGTGGTCACAACTCTCTAAAACCTGTCTGCAACCTCCAGTTTGAAAACCTGTGGGTGCGTCGACATGAGCTGCCCACTGCACAGCCGTTACTGCGCAGTACCGCTGATGCACGAGTGTTTTGCCCAATGCTACTGTGCACTTCTGTCGCCACACAATTAGTGCCAGCAATGCTACTGCATGGTAGCAACAAGCTACGGCACAGTAACTCGTTGCTACTGCACTGTGCCTTCTCGTGTAGATGTGCCCCGTGACATGCAAAGTTGAGGCACAGTGAGCTGTGTAATCAAGCATGTTTATGGCTCCTATAGGCCAGGTAAGATGCAAATGCACCAAAGGAAGACTCCCATCTTCTTTGTAAGGTGAGCAAAAGAAACCCTGCTCTCATGTGCCTCAGCTGATCCTCCTGTATGGAAGATGCAAAGACCAGCATGAGGTACAAGAAGGCAGAAGAGGGGATTTTTTTTTAGCCTAACAGCTAAGCACATTCAACAAATGGGGAATCATTTAGGGAAGAGAATGGAAAAAGAATGAGACCAATTAATACATATTTGAGGCTCAGGTGACCTGAAGCAAATGGGTTGCCATGGAATTGCCATTTAACAGCAGCATACAATACTGATCTCACAGAATTCAGAGTGCTTTTCTCCTCTCTAAACATTTTAAAGATGATAAAAAGTGCCACGCTGGCATCCCTAAAAACTGTGCATCATCACAGACTAGCTTCCCCAACACTGCTCTACCAATATGCCGAAGTTTGACCAGCACTCGGAGAGCAGCTGAACATCCATGACTAATCACGCTTGGTCTTGCTGTTAAGAAGGCCAACGTGGATGCTTATCAGTGCTAAGTCTAACAGCTTCTGTAGGTTATTCATTTATTTATTTATTTATACATAATGTGCCTGCTTGTCACTAGGAACAGGGCTGCGAGCACCAGCTTTATTCTGCACAGGATCAAATGGCCATTATAGGTGATAAATGGCTTTTGCCAGTGTACACCTAATAAGGTCTGTAAGCCATAACTGAACCATCCAGGCTCAACCAGAATTAAGTGCAGTAGAACGAAAAGCTTCGTTTACACTAAACCACCTCCTCTGTGCAGCTCTCAAAACTTTGCTTTGGCTTGCTCTCTTTTTTGTTCCCTTAAATTATGTCTTTCTAACCTTTCTTCTACTGGCTCCAACATGGCTGCTGCTGAATAAATAAAACATCACAAGAAATTCAGACTAGATGTCAACAAGAGTTGAGGTCCAGATTGCCTTAAACCCTTTGGAATATTCCAGTTTGAGAGATGAGCAAAACACATGGCTATATTCTATATTAAAGCAATACATTATTCATTGTCACTGAAGACCAGACTTTAGTACCACTATACCAGAAATGGATAAATGACAAATGATATAGACTACAATATTGTTATTGGCCTTGTAGGATTTCATCCGAGCATGCTGCTGAAAGCAAATGACTGGATTGGGATTACAATGATAAAAATCATAAGGTTTTATGACAGTAACGCTGACTGAAAACACAATGCATATTTATATAATCTGCTCTGTGCACAATTTTGCCAGTTATCTTGTCAGAACATTAAACAAACTGCATAATTGTTTAAGAAACCATGACAGAGACATGGCAGATTTTTTTAATCCTTGTTCTCACGTTTCTCATTAAGAAACTATGACAGGTTCCATTTTTACCTTTTCAGATGAGTGCAGTAACCCCTGACACCAGCTCAACCTGGCCTGTGTGCCCACTTGTGTGCTGGCTCAGATATCCTCCCCAACAATATAGATCCCGCATGCAGAACATACCAAGGCAAAGGATTATCTGAATGATGCATGAGGCAGAAAAACCAACTAGTTCAGTAATCTGCGGACATCTTGGTTCTGCAAGATGGAAAGGAAACCTTTTCTTTATACTGCTACAGTCGACAGATCCATCTCAAAAGGCAGGCTGAGCCAACACAGTATTTCTGGTGTAAGGGGCTGTACTGACACTTTCCAAAACCAAAACCATACCTTAAATGGCATTTCCATTATTTATACCCTCTCTTCTTCCAAGTTCTTGGAGCTAATATGAAAATACCTGGAAGACCTTTTTTGACACTCTCACCAGTGCAGATAGGTAGTGTACGATACTACAAATTAGAAAACTGTGTGGAGAAAACTAATATGGCATACATGGAGTTTACATCTATACAGTGGTTTTTACACTGAAGAGCCGCATGGTGCTCTCCAGATTGGGTACGTCTATATGTGCCAATTTAAGGCGCATTAGCTATTTTTAAGCCCCATTAAGGGCATGGTTCTACACATGTGCACCCTTACTAGGCCTTAAAAAAAATGATGATTTTAGGCTATCCATGCCTAAATCTGATATCTGCAAATGCAGGTATCAAATTTAGGTTTGAATAACTAAAGTGCCTTAACTCACTTGTAGATGTGCTAATTGTGACCACATGGTTCTGCTGCAATCCTGGCTCCCATACAACAGAGCTGCTGTTGCCTGGCTCATAAGGGAGCCTCACAAGTAGCAGAACTAGGGGTGGGCAAGTGGGGCACTGGCCCTGGGAGTCAATTTTGAGAAGGTGCAGGAATGGCAACCACCACGCCAGCTGCTGCTGTACCCCATGCACAGAAACTCTTCGATACACCACAGAAGCCAACAGGTCAGTGATGCATCAATTCAACAACCTGATCTGTGGTTGAATCCTAATGTCCATGTGGAGCCCTAGCTATGTCTCCACAGGGGTCCAAGGACCAGTTTGCAAGCAGCAGATGGCTGAGTTAGGCCCTAAGTATACCATTCATGAGGCTTGTTCTTGAAGCATTCAAGCAGTAAACACGCACTAAGTGCCATCCTAGCATAGCACAGCAAGGAGTAGCTCCAGATCATATTACCTAACCCATGTTGAGCTAAAGTCTTGCTGCTCCATGGAGATAATGTGATCAGGAGACTTGGGTGTAGCATCAAACAGCTATTTGCTACTCTCAGCCCCTGCAGTACATGGCAGCACATCAGTCTTCAAGGGCTCCAACACTTAGATAGATGGTAATAACTAAATTAACATTACCATGCAACTGCTCAGAAAACTTTGCAACTTGCAGTAATGCCTACTCCAATCTAAATAAAATGTTCCAAGAGTAACATGCAACAAATCCCTGAGAAATATATGACTTAACTGACTCAAAGGAAAAGCCATGTATCCTTCCAAGCTGTGTGTGTCCATCAAACGATGTAAAACTGACTACCACACCCTGCTAAGTGAACCATAAGGAACTTGGGCGTCTGCCAGAAAATATTTGTCTGGCAGAAGTGATGGCAACAGAGGGATGATCCAGAAAGGAGAGACAACATGCTCTCTTTTGCCCTTACTGTACTCACCTTCCACTTACGTTTGATTTTCAAGCTATTTGTATGAACAAGGGGCCACTCCGTGGCTCCTTAATTCAATTTTATGTAAAGCTGGCATCCTCCCTCTACAATTTGTTGCACATTACAAGAAAATTTCCAGATGACTGAGCATCAGTACTCACAATGAGATCAGAGGAAAGGCAAAAAGAAAGCAGAGAACCTGGCTCAGTCTGTCAGGGGTGTGGGTTGTAGCCGTGTTGGTCTAAGGCAGGGGCGGGCAATTATTTTGGGTAGAGTTTCGGCAAGCCATCAAGGGCCGCATGACAAGCAGCCCAGGGCAAATTAATACTAATTTTCTAAATATTTTAGGGGCCCCATGGGCTGTATAGAATGGCCTGGCAGGCCACATCCAGCCCCCGGGCCGCGTTTTGCCCACCCCGGTCTAAGGACACAGGCAGACAAGGTTCTTTGGGTAAATCCGATATCTTTGACTTGGTCTTATAAAAGATATCGGATTTAACCAAAGAACCTTGTCTGGCTCATTCTAGGCACTTCCCTGTTTTCTACTCTCTGGTTTTCTTTAACTGGTGAGTTTTAACTGTAGTGAATGTGGTCTGCATCCACTAGACTTGCCTCACTTGCATGCTGTTCTCCCCCAGACACAGAAATACAGGACTGGTTAAAAGATCTCTTAGGTCTATCCCCTCCTATTGCAGGCAACGATATTATGTAATCCTGTTCACCAACTCATCAATTTGGAAGCCCAGACATATTAAAAGTCTTGGCAGCACTTGTAGAATTGCCAGCAAAGAACAACTGCAGAGATGAGGAAGAAAAAAGATGAACTACATGGTATCATTTCTTTTTCACCCTCCCACTGCCCCATGGCTATGCAGACTGTAGTTAAACTCATTTCCCAGAATAAAAAGTTTTAGTAAAGACTTTTCTATTTTTCCCCTGCCAGATGGAAAGATACACATCACAAAATGTAGCCACCAAGATGATGCATATAACAAAAATATAAGTAGAATTTGGACTGCATTGCAACCTTTGGATCCAGAGGCAAATGTTCCCAATGTCTGAGACATTCATATCCTCCTTTTTGGTTTTGAGCCACCTTTAAGGACAGTTAGCTAAATTGAACCCTGGAATAGATGGCTGTAACTTCAAAGTCTTTACTTGAATTTGTCCAGTTTAACAAAGTGACCATAGAAATATGAATTACATAATAAATATTAATACCACACACAGCTTCTTCTGTCCACAGATCTCAGAAGACTTTCCAAACATTAATTAGTTACTCCATTTTTCTTTCCTTGGGAGGGAGGAAAGAAAGTATCACTATAACACAAAGAACACAAAGTTCTCAGGTCGCACAGGGCAGAGTCGGGATCAGAACACGAGAGCCTGGCTCCCAGTCCCGTTGCAACCACTGAACAACACAGAAAGAGAAGAAGTATTTGATGCCCCAGGTGGGAAAAGAGCACTACCAGTCCTCTGACATGCATTTCACTGTGCCTGGCAGTTTACAACACTGCCTGAATGCATTTGCTGGCAACTGCCTTTAACTTCCAGTGGCAGTTAAGCACTAACCCACCTGTGTGCTTCTGTAAATACCGTGGTTTCTGTGAACAGTGTAATGTGTGCCTAAGGACTAAAAAACCACACCACTATGTGACACCTTCGCATCAACAAGGACTCCAAGCATACTGCTAAAATGTACCCTCAGTCAAGGAAGTTGCACTGTGGCTGCAAACTTTATTTTTAAAAAAGTTTTCTTCTGCCCACCAGAAATAAATTCAGCTTCAGCTCCCTGGTTTTGACCCCAGTGCTTGGCTCATCCAAGCACTGGCCCATCTTCTTGGTAGTTGCGTGGTGATAGGTGATGGATCAGGACAACAGTATATCATCTGCATCATTCTACTCAAATCTTTTTCATCTACCGACGGGCCTAGTGACTACACACTGGTGTTAAAGAGACAAGAGATCCTTGTGAGACTCACAAATGAAGAGCCTGGCTCTGGTGGTCAGAAAAAACTCAAGCTACTTTTACCTTCAAGGCCTGCCTGCTTTCTCCAATGGTCAGCAGTATCAAATGCTGCACAGAGGTCCGGGAGAATGAGAGGATATCTTTTTTCTTTCTGCATTATATAAGATCATCTATTAGTGCCACTAAAGCAGTTTACATCCTGGCCTAAATCCAGATTGTGCAGATTTAGAATATTAGCTTCAGTTAGAGCCTATAGCTGGCTTTAAGCTGCCTTTTGGTTGCCTTTAGGTTGGCTTTTCTAGGAGCTCGTATGGGAATGAAATGTTGAAAGTTAAGCAATAGTTGGCTAGAGCCAAGATATCCAGAGGTATTCAACATCAGTCAGAGAACTGCACCTTTGTGGAAGGAACAAAAAGATGCATTTCCAGTGATGGTCTGACCTGGCGCCAGCTGTTTATGACTCTCTTGACCTCCTAGTAGTGTCACCCAATCTTGAAAAGTTAAAAGACAGAGACCAAACAAAATCCCAGTCTATTTTCTCCTAGGTTAGGGGATGGACAACTCAACCACCAGTGTGAAAAAGTTAAATTACAAAAACGTAATGAGCTAGCAAATCCAGCAAACATGACACCAGTTAGACACTAGTATGACATAAATATGCTTGTAAGAAGCCACTGATGAGGAGAAGTGCAGCACCATCCACCCCACTGAGTGCTAAACTAGAGCTCAGGGTTCAGTCCCCAGGTCTGCCACTGATCAGTTATTTGACCTTTGACAAAGCCGTGTAACAGTTTCCAACCCACTATTTATTCATTAGAATGTAAATTCTTCTGGGTAGGGACTTACCCTTACTCTAGACTAGATCACAGCATGGGCCTCCAGGTGCTACTATAATGGAACTAATGAGGATGGCATAACCTTCACATGTTCCCAAGACTGAAGCCATATTTGTGCAACATATTCTGACCTTGCTAGTTGCAAAAAAATCAACAGGACCAAGGCAATTTGTAAGTGCAGATCACTGTGCTGTACCATTTTCTACTACCAGCTGACCATCAAAACCACAGCCTTGTGTAAAACCAATTACATAACCAATGTCATAAATGGAAACACTTTTCAGCTGCAGATCAGAGTGGGTGGACAGGTGTTTTTAATGTGATGCGCTCTTCAAATATAATTATGTAACCAAATGTTTCTATCAATTTTAACAACAATGCCTGGCACTTACAGAACACAGAGTTTTAAGATGTGATTTACATTTGCACATCCTAATACCGTCTCACAACAGTCGAAAGCTCAGGCCTGACACTACTCCTATAGAAACCACTGTCGCAACTCCCACTGACTACAGTGATCCAGGATCAAGCCCTTTCAGATTCTGCAGAAATGTGGAGCTTGAAAGGCCTAAAAGGGTAAATTCAGGTTTCAAAACTTATAAGCTTGATTTTTCCAGAGGCACTGGGCACCCTATTAACTTCAGATGCGTTTTTGTGGGATCCTATGAAATCAGGCTATTTGATTTAGGTCCCTAATTTTAGGCACTCTGCTTTAAAATCCAAGTGACCTGCCTTAAGTCAGAGAAAGAGCGTATCAAGAGCAGAGCGAGGAGTACAATGCTAAAGGACAAAAGCCATCGATGCATTCTCAAGGCCATAGTGAGAGATTGCTTCTTCGGTCAAATTCTCACATTTGTTTGCATTGTTATAAAGAGTCTCTCTCTTTTATTCTTTGTAGAAATGGTAAATATACTGATACTCTGTTTTAAAATTGAAAGGTATGTGAAAATTAAAATGGGTTCTTTGTGTAAACCTAATTTAAGTCCATATTATTCCCCTTCCTTTAGCCCACCTCTGAGACACGGAGATACTCATCCTGAGCCATTCTTTCCCCACTCCCCAAAAAAGGGTATTTTTGGTTTCTTCTCCCACCTAGCTTGGCCTGTTCACCTATAGTTGTTGTTTCTATTTATGACATGTGAAACTACCCTGGAAAAGTGCAAGAGAAATCACTGACATATTGTAACAGAAAAAAGCTGGAGATCTGTTTTCAGATGTTTTACATTCAGATGAAATCTATATGGGTCTCCATCTCAAAAGTTTTGTTTGATTATAGCCAGTGTTAAAATTAGCTTTTCAATTAAACCAAGACATTCTGCTAACAAAAATACATATTAATTGAATTTAACCTATGCAAGCTGTTTGGTGAGTAATTCTGGCATAAAACACAATATGAAGATCTTAATATGAAAATACCAGAAAATGGCTTTGTAAAGTTTGTTAACAATCTGTTATTTCTGGTGTTCATAAATTTTTTTTTAAAAGACTGACACAACACGTAGAGACAATTACAGAAATTGCCAAAATAGGCAGCACAACATATACCAGTGATAAGACCGGATGGAAAAATGCTATGGGTCAGAGTGATTCCTATTATGAAGATTTTTACTGTTGGGCTATTTGATTTGCCTTTCACATGTAGGCCAAGCAAACAAATATGTTAAGAAATTATTATTTTCAGAGTACCATGGATAAGCAAGGAAGTTTACAGGCTAATAAAGTGACAGATCCCTGCCTTAGGAACACCTTCATCACTCATTTGATTCATTAACCTGTTTACTAATAATACCTTTACAGTTCAAACTTGTTTTCATACTACCCTAAATGACTGGAAAATTAGGTCCTATTAAGTAATCATGATTATAAACTGTGACTCACCAGTTAAGTGAATGCCATTACTGGCAATAAATTGAGAACCTTATTATAAGCACTCATTAATTGTCAAACAAACCAAAACAATGACATTTTATTCAGTATAAAATGTATCCTGCAGTGCTTTACAGAATGAAACACTCAGACCCAGGTTCTGTATATACGATAGTAGCTGCCATGTAAATGCATCACTTGGGCTATAACAAAAGTAAACAAGGTCAGTAGCAGAGGTAGAGAGAAAGAGAGGCAAAAACAGGAGAGAAAAACATATTTTCAAGAAAAATGTACTTCCAGCGGATATTTGAAAAAGATGGAAGGGGAAGCAGGCAAAGCAGCTGCTCCAGATGACAGGCTGCAGAGAAGAATGATCCAGCACTTGCAGCACTGAGACTGAAATAGGATAGATGGACGTGCAGTTAAAGTACTCATGCGGGACTTGGGTTGAGTCCCATATGCTTCTACAGACTTCTTGTGTTACCTTAGGCAACCCAGTCTCACTGCGCTTCATCCATTGTTACGCGGTACCTTGTGTAGTCATATGTAGCTGTGCGCTCTGGCAAATAACAGCATGTGCAAAGAGCAGGGCAAAAGTGAATTGCTCCAAACTGAACTGATGAATTGTTACTGATATTTATTTGTATTACAGCAGTACCCAGGAGCACCTGTCACATACCATGACATGGTGTTTTGTTGTACAAACTCAGGGTTAAAAATACAATTAATACATTAATGGCTCTGAAGCACTCAGGTACTATCTTGATGGAGGCCACATAAGCACTCAAAACATAGTGACCATGGAAGTAAACCAAGGGGCTGGTGGTGGTAGATGGGAAGGAAACGAAAGAGAAATAGTGGAAAATAACATTTTTGAAATTAACTGGAAAACATTTAAGCTCCACGGTCTTTGAGTCTAGAATACTTTCAGATCTGCTCTAAAAAATTATGAGGGGGAGAGCAACCTGACTGTTCAGTAGCCCACCTGCGTTTCTGCCTAGAAAGGCAGACCAACGATCAGCTTAAGCCTGGTATCTCACAAACCACCCAGCCTGGAAAGCAATGCTAGGCATCACTAGACAACTGGGAAGGGTTCTTCCTCTCCACTACCGAATAGTAAAAGTTGATTCAGTTAGTACCAGCCTTTAATTCTGATCAGTTTGGCCCTCTCTCCCCTACTTCAATTCTAACCACGCTTTTAAAGCTGTTATTTTCTATGATTATCAGAATTAAACCAAATAATCTATCTTCTGAGCTTCTGTGATTTATTTTGAAAATGGTAGGAACTAATAATTGCTCAATATTTTATAAGTTTATTTTGTCTTCTACTATATACTGCCCTGGGCCTTGATATATCTAAATATATAAATAAATCTAATAAAAATAACTAAAACCCTACAAGAACACTGCCTCTTAAATTACCGGGTATGCTGTAAGATAGCAATCAACATGATTTGATTTTAAAACAAGTGTATCCTCCTTATTGGCTGCCATATGTTAACTCAGCTCAGTAAAATCTGTTTCTTCACAAAATGTAGAGAAATGTTAACTGTTGGACATCAGCTATGAATTCTCCTCCCAGGGAAGCCAAAGATAGTTGGATGCCATAGACTGCTAACACCACAAAATATTCCCATGTTTGTGTGCTCCAGTGGCACAATGATTCCTAGAGTTATAAGTCCTAAGCTCCTGACATACATTCATTTAAAGATGCCACATGAATGGCAGGAGAGGCAATTCTGGGTTCCAGGATCAGATCCCAATAATGCCCTCTCTACTTGCCAGTGCAGCGGAAACCCAGGATCAGAGCCCAGGCTCCCCCAGCGCCTGCAAGTCTGGAGCTGGAGTTAGCAATCAGCCAATTATTGACTCCAGTCCCAGGAGTGCACAGGAGTCTTGACCTAGCCCCAGTGTGATCTGGGGCAAGAGCCAACAATCAGCCCCAGGACCAGACATACCATGGGTTCAATTTAAGGAGCCTTGCAAACCAACCATAAAAATGTTCTATGCTATATGAAGATATTATATGTAGAATGTTTTTAGGACTAGTTTACCATTTTGTGGTGCCTTACAATTGCATACGGAAAAAGAGGCATCCAGTTTTGATTTGAGGATATCACCAGATGGAAAATCCATCATTTGCATTAGGCATTTGTTCCAGTGGTTAGTCACTCTCACTGCTTTTCCGCCTTATTTCTAATTTGAATTTTTCCTGCTTTAAATTCAAGCTAACGGTTCTTATTATTCCTTTTCTCTAATAAATTAAAGACATCTTTCAAGTCCAGAGGTTTCTCCCCAGGAAATACTTACATCTTGTTATCTAGGTGTGAGGTCCTAGCTTGAGGTCCTAGCTTATCAGCCACCTATCTTAGGGTAGGTGGCTTATCAGGCTGGTATGGTTCAAGCATACCAGGGTTTGTAGACCACAGCACTCAAGGAAACAGTATGACCAGAATCACGTTTAGCTGACTCTGACTTCCCAGCCTGCTGACCAGTCGGCACTCACTGCTGGGTCAACAGGAGGCAGCCGCTGGCTCAAGTCCAGAAAAAAGCTCAAACTCACACCTTTGGATCCACTGTGAAATATTGTAACCATACTGCTATTTTATGCCTGCTGCATAGGAGCATCCTCTGAATACAATTATGTAGAGAAAGTACCAAACTAAGCAAAATAATTATGATGAAATCCAACATGTTCTGCATCTAGCTCCACAGGACTGTCAACAAACGGGACCACAAATCACTTGTCAGCGCTGTGCATGTCAGCAGCAGCATTGTGAAACTAAAACAGTGTTTCAGTCTTTTGTGGAATAAAAATGGAGGGGTAGCGCAAATATTTTTTTCCTGCAAGATCTGAGAAATTACTGAAGTTTCATATACCTAAAATACAGCAAGAGACAAAAGCTATTTTGTAATTTATATGGCATCCACAATTAAAGGGATTGTGTTTCAAGACTCCTTTTATGGGAGAAAATGCAGACGTTTTAATTCCTGTTCAACAGGTGATCAGAACCAAAGATGAGTGAACGACTTCTGGTCAGGACCATGCACCACTTGAACCAAATCATTTGTATGTAGTAGCATTCACCAGCCCCATCCTTTGCACTAGCACATATGTTGGGGTGTCTTTTCTGCACTGGGTGGAATAGGAGGCCGGTGTCTGCCTGCCTCAATGAGTTGCACAACATGTGATCCATCCAGTCACCCCTTAACAATAGTGTATGATATGTAGGTGCGCGAGTGTACGTGAAAGACAACATGAGTGAAGGCATGCATGTTGCAAAGACAGACCTCGGTTAGCAGGTGACAGTTTGCAACCGTGCTTGTACGTGTGCAAAGGAGAGAAGAAATGCAAGAAGATGTGTATGAGCATGACAGTTCTTGAGTGAAATGTGGGACAAAGTGTGAACACGTGTGGGTGGGCCAGCAGTCTGCAGATGGTAGCTTACAGAAGACCTCCAGCATTGCTCAAGATGTGGGGATTTCCTTCTGATGGCCAGAGGAAATTCAGTCAGAACTGCAGTTTACAGGTTGGGTTTTCTTGCATCCTGTTACGTGCTCAGTATCATTATCCAAAAACCAACAAAGACTGGGGTAGGAGGAGCCATGTGATCGTAGGAGTATGGAAAAGGAGAGACATAGCATATAGGGGACTTGAAGAGAAAGGCCATGATTTGACTCCTGAGACAAATGCAGTCACTTCTGGGTTCCCTATGTGTTACACTTTACCGCAGTGTTGGGACAGAGTTACGATTCCTTTGTGGCCACGCACCATTGTGTTATTACAACATTGTTTTGCTTTGCCTGTGCGACCCAGGCCCTAACTTTCTTACCATCATAATCTGACAGGAAGAAAGTAAGGGTTTGACTAGTGGATTAGGGAAATGTTAGGGAAATTATTCTTCATTCCCAACCTTCCCCCAATGAAAACAATACTCTCATAATATGAATATGACAGAGTTTAATCCCTGCTAAGTAAGGAAAACTATAGCCCTCAATTTGGTTGTAACTATGACATAGATGGAGTCAGGATGCTACACTAAAAGGTGTTTTAGAAATGCAGATTCTTTGGATTAATCTGATCAACTGATCTAAGGCTTTCTCCCCTTTTCCTCCTGGATAGGTAGATGACATTCTGCTTCTCATTAGCTCTTAGAATGTCACTTTCTCAGCTGAAAAATGATACTACCCTGACTTTATTTTCAGAAAATAGCATTGAGATGAGCAACTATATTTTAACAATGTTGTTTCAAAACATCAAATCACCCAAAGGCAAATCAAGACAGTTCTCTACCTGTCCAAGCAAGTATGTTAATTCAGGTGAATTTAAATTTTGGAAAACCTTCAAATCACAAGCCAGATCTTCTGTTGCCCTGTTTATAATTGCCCTGATTTTAATAAACCCATGCTAATTTGCATCCCTACGAGGAGACACTATGGCTAGGACTTTTCAGCTCAGAGATAAGATGACTGAGTGGGGTATAATATAGGTCTATAAAGTAATGAATAGGGTGAAGAAAGGAAATAGCAATTTACTATTTACCATCTCTCACAATACTAGAAGTAGGGAACAAACAATGATATTATTAGGGAGCATGTTTAAAACAAGAGGATTTTTTTCACACGTGTCATTCACTTGTGGAACTCATTGCCACAGGAGGTTGTAGTAGCTGATAATTCACTTTGGTTCAAAAGAGGATTAGGCAGACTCATACACTTAGCAGGACAGTAGGCCTGTAACCTCCAAAATCAGATTTCCTAAGCCTCTCAATGCTGTAAGCTGTAAGAGAAGAGAGGAAGGAGACAGGTCAGTCTGGAAAGGCCCTGCATAAATACTCTTTCCCCTATAATCGACTCTGTGCCACTGAGATACAGAATACTGTGCTAGGTGGACCTGGGGTCTAACCCAGTATGGCATCTCATATGTTCTTATGACTTCGGTCTGCTGGACACCATGCATATTTCCCCCCTCCTCCCTGCCCAAAAGGCAGTCTGCATCACATGTCTTCATCCACTTACTTCTCCTTTAGGTGTAATTTCTGCTTTGATCTCTCATTCCTGCCTCCTTCTTCTCTATTTCTATCTCCTTCTCCTTTTCAATTCTCTATTTGTACCCCCTCTCCTCCTACCAACTCTGCTCTCTCTGCCTCTCTCATTGGTCTCTCTCATGTTCGTTTCTCCCTCATCTCAGGATCACAAAGAAAGTAAGATTTACCCAGATGGGTGCTGCTGAGTAAAAGCCTCTTCCTTATATTCCCAAACCTAGTGTGAAGTTGCAAAGGACTGGTTCTGAATCGAGTTCAGTGGTTCTCAACCTTTTTTAGACTCAAGGCACCCTTGTCAGATTCAAGGCACCCCTCAGAAGATGTCAGTTCTTAGGTTTCACTCGTTATTTGACTACAGAAAAATAATGCAATTCTTGTGTTGCAAAGAACTCAGAAAGACCCCAACAGAGCAGAATGTTTTTAACACTATGAATTCCTGTTTGAAATCTCTGGGCTTATCATGCAAATCAAGTTTGCACACCTAACAGTGCTTCCATTGTGCAGCACCCTGCAGCACCCTGGAAAGGCTCTCAAGGCACCCCCAAATCACAGCCGGTTCCATGCTGTTGCCAGCATGGAGGGGGGAAACTTCAGCAAAGTTGTCAAAGACAACTTCAGCAAAGTTGTCAAATTCCCTACTGCAGCTGACTCCTCAAAGAAAACTGTACGAGGATTTGGTTAACACGTCCTCTCTGAGCAAATTTGACTGTGAACCACCATACTGCCCGGCCTTTTATAAAGCAAAGTTCAATGAAGGCAAATGCCAAGACTTCAGCAGTCTAACAGGAGAGATCTTCTTGTGCAACCAGTCCTGTGTTACAAAACGGTATTCTCAATTCTATATCACCTCCACCTTAATAAATGACTGGATATAATTTTCTGGGGATATCCAAGTCGTTAATTCATGCCATAATGTGGGAGGGTGGGGAGGAGAAAGGGAGGACTAGGTAATCCACGAGAGCAGGGGTAGGGAACCCCTGGCACAGGTGCCAGAGTGTAGCATGCGAAGGCATTTTGCTTGGCACACATGCCTCAGGGCGGATGGCAGGGAAGAGGCTGGCGCTGTGCTGCCAGAGAACAAGGATCAAGCGCCTCGCGGCTCCCCTGCCATCTGCCCCAGCATGCCAACATCTTAAGTTGCGGGTGTTTTTTGGGACTCTGGCCAAAAACGTCCCTGACCCCTGCACTAGAGGATCCCTTCCAGCTTGAATTATTATATGATTGACCAACTTAAGATGTCTTTTGAATTTATTAAAGGCAGCCTGAGTCCTCCACATCTTAACAATGAACTGAAAAGCTTTTGTATAAAATGAAAAATAAATTTTTCAGAGACTGAGTCATTAGCAGACTGCATAAGACAACTTCACATTTACAAGTGAGTACATTTCAGCACCAAATATTTGAAAATCAGGTTAACTTTCACTTTCTTGCCTGATTTGGGTCTTTGTACTTTTCTTATCATAGATTATTTAATCACAGCTACTCAGTGCTGCAGAGTGCAGGAAAAGGACTGCTTTTTTGTTCAAGGTGCTTTTAGCCCACCAAAGCTTGTGCTATATATCTTCTTTAGTTAGTCTATAAGGTGCAAATCTACTCTGCCTTCTACATGACACGTATGTACTACTCTGACTATAAACTTACCTCTCTCTACTTACACATGCCAGTGTCCAACACAATTCAGCTTAACAGTACAGGAGTGACCAAAACCAGACTCTTGCATTGCTAAGTCATGATACGGAGGAAAAGGACTCTGGTCCAGATCCGAGGTACACAGATACCTAACCCGATTTCAGAAGGAGTCAGGTGCCTAAGCAGGGATTCAGCAACAAAGCATGCTTTAGGATCCAGGCTCTTTTTCTGCATGCGCTCGATATACCTCCCAGCGAAGTTGAGAGGAGTCTGCCTACTGACTTCAACAGAAACAAAACTGGGGCATTTCTGCTCCAAAGGGCAAGGGCCCGCAGCAGAAAACTGCCAAGGCATTTGCCTCCCAGGGGCTGGAGTAACTTGCATGGTAACAACCTGGTTCTTCAGGGGCTCCGAGTCCAGACATGCCACATTTCAGCTAAAGAGAAGAGAAATAACTCGACACCTCTGATAGAAAACAACCTGGAGCACACACCTCCCAATTAGCAGGCTGCTCTCTGCGGCTGCAGCCTGCTCCTGCCGGGGACGGGAAAGGAACCGACTGAGGATTTTAAATACTAGTGCATTTATAATTGCCGTACCTATCCCCGGGTCAGCTCTGCCTTCCTTGCGCGGCCACGGTCCCTCTGGCACCCAATGGCTTCTGTACAATGTAATTCCTCCTAATTTAATCCACTCTGTTATTGCAAAACTTGCCAGACTATTAAATTACATCAAATCGAAACACTTTGGGCTGACACGTACGGTTAAACAGTCACCGAACAGACCTTGCATTAGTGATCTTTAACAGCATGAGGTACCGAACGGTCACATATGGCATTTTGGCAGAAACAGCCATCTTTTTACATCTTTGCACTATTCAATAAGCTTCCGCAGCAAGTTTGCACCGACAGCCCCTCGGGACCCAGCTCCTGCAGGGACAGCGCCGGTCACCCCCCAGCTATGGATTCAGTTTAGGCTTTCAGCGACATCACTCAACCGCCGTGCGGGTCGCTCTGCTGGTACTGTCATCCTCCACGGAGCCAGGGGTTTATAACAGAAACCGCAAGGAACGGACACGCCGGAGCCTCGCCAACGTTAAGTTCCCTCCAGCACACGGAGAACCGAAATGAACCCGGCTGGCACCGCACGCGCCCAACTGTTCCTTGCCGGCGCGGGGGACTAACCCCGCACAGTGTTTTTGGTCACCCGTGTCACGCCCGAAACGGGACGGTCCTCCCCAGAAGTACGGCTCGCGGGTCCCGAAGTCGGAGGGTGCCCGTTGGGGGGGGGGCCCTTCCCCCCAAACACAGGCCCCTCGCGCTCATCGCCCCCCTGCTCCGCCCCCGCCCCTGAGGGGTGCGGGGGGACCGCGGCCCCGCTCGCTCCCTCACGGCCGCCCCCACTCACGTCCCCAGCGTCTCCTTGAACTCGAAGATCTTCTTGATGTCCTCGGCCGGCTTCTTCCAGGACGAGCTGTCCCCGCCGGTCTCGCGGGCCATGGCGCCGGCTGCTGCCGCTTCCTCTTCCTCCGCTTCCCGCGCGGGGCTGCGGGCCGGGGCCGGGGCCGGGGCCGGGCACATGGGCGTGCGGGTTGTTATGGCGATGGGCGGGGGAGGCCGGGCCGCCCACCCGCCTGCAGCCGGCGGATAATTCGCATTGCACCAAAACGGCGCACGTCAAGCGGGGGGAGGCCGGGCGGGCAGGGGAAGGGAACGAGGAAAGAGAGAGAGAGAGAAAACACACGCGCGAAACCCAGCCCCAGCCGCTCCTCGCCGCCTCCCCCGGCGCCGCCCCGCACGTGCCCCGCGCGGCCGGGGGCGGGGCCTGCGGGCACCCGCGCGGGGGGGCTCTGCCCATTCTACAGGTGGGAAGACTGAGGGCGCCCCCCCAGGTCAGACCAGCGCCCTTGCCCACTGACAGCCCCCCGGGGTCGCGGCCGCGCTGTCCGGGCATGGTTCGAGAGACGCCTGCCTGGAAAGGGGGCCCAGCCAAAGGTGGGGTTGGCGCGTCCCCCCGCCACCAACGCTGGCGCCGGCTCTTGCGGGTGCTTGCCAGCCCCATCCCTGCCACCGACGTCGCTCGCCAGCCCCGTCCCCACCACCGGCTTCTGTGGGCGCTCGCTGGCCCCATCCCTGCCACCAGTGCCAGCTCCTGCGGGTGCTCACCAGCCCCGTCCCCACCACCGGCTTCTGTGGGCGCTCGCTGGCCCCATCCCTGCCACCAGTGCCAGCTCCTGCGGGTGCTCACCAGCCCCAGCCCCACCCCCGGCTTCTGTGGGCGCTCGCTGGCCCCATCCCTGCCACCAGTGCCAGCTCCTGCGGGTGCTCACCAGCCCCAGCCCCACCACCGGCTTCTGTGGGCGCTCACTGGCCCCATCCCTGCCACCAGTGCCAGCTCCTGCGGGTGCTCACCAGCCCCGTCCCCACCACCGGCTTCTGTGGGCGCTCGCTGGCCCCATCCCTGCCACCAGTGCCAGCTCCTGCGGGTGCTCACCAGCCCCAGCCCCACCACCGGCTTCTGTGGGCGCTCGCTGGCCCCATCCCTGCCACCAGTGCCAGCTCCTGCGGGTGCTCACCAGCCCCAGCCCCACCACCGGCTTCTGTGGGCGCTCACTGGCCCCATCCCTGCCACCAGTGCCAGCTCCTGCGGGTGCTCACCAGCCCCGTCCCCACCACCGGCTTCTGTGGGCGCTCGCTGGCCCCATCCCTGCCACCAGTGCCAGCTCCTGCGGGTGCTCACCAGCCCCAGCCCCACCCCCGGCTTCTGTGGGCGCTCGCTGGCCCCATCCCTGCCACCAGTGCCAGCTCCTGCGGGTGCTCACCAGCCCCAGCCCCACCACCGGCTTCTGTGGGCGCTCACTGGCCCCATCCCTGCCACCAGTGCCAGCTCCTGCGGGTGCTCACCAGCCCCAGCCCCACCACCGGCTTCTGTGGGCGCTCGCTGGCCCCATCCCTGCCACCAGTGCCAGCTCCTGCGGGTGCTCACCAGCCCCAGCCCCACCACCGGCTTCTGTGGGCGCTCGCTGGCCCCATCCCTGCCACCAGTGCCAGCTCCTGCGGGTGCTCACCAGCCCCGTCCCCACCACCGGCTTCTGTGGGCGCTCACTGGCCCCATCCCTGCCACCAGTGCCAGCTCCTGCGGGTGCTCACCAGCCCCAGCCCCACCACCGGCTTCTGTGGGCGCTCGCTGGCCCCATCCCTGCCACCAGTGCCAGCTCCTGCGGGTGCTCACCAGCCCCGTCCCCACCACCGGCTTCTGTGGGCGCTCACTGGCCCCATCCCTGCCACCAGTGCCAGCTCCTGCGGGTGCTCACCAGCCCCAGCCCCACCACCGGCTTCTGCAGGTGCCGCCCCAGACTCAGAGGGCACCAGTCGCCTGTGGAGCAGTGGCGCTTCTTGGTGGCGCTCTTGGGAGTGCAGCAAAGCGGTTTGGATGCAGCCCCCAGCGTCCTCGAATGGCCACCCAGCTACCTCCGCGCCACAACGAGAGGCCACGCGCTGCCAGTGGGTTAAGTCGGGTGCCTGAGAGGCGGGAAGCCCAGGCTGCCTCCCGCGAGCTCGCAGGGGAGCCATGGTCTAGCGGTGAACATCTCTGTAGTTTCCATCTCCGTGGATGGAGATAAGCAGGGCAACATTTTCCAAAGCAGGTGTCTAAAGTTAGGCACATCACTCAGTGGCCTCATTTGCCAAAAAGCTGAGTAGCTGTGGGAACTGGCACCAGGGTCTCCAGGCTTTGGATTGGGCCCGGTATCTGACCACCAATTTAGCTCCCTAAATAGGGTTTAAAGTGTGCAGCTTTATGAACCCAAATTTGACAGAACTGGCCAATAATACCTGCACACACTGAGGCACATGGATCTTTTCAGATGGAAAATACTGTGTAAGGGCAAAGGATCAGTTACGACTGCATTATTACTAATTACAGCAAGCGTTTATGAATTATGACCCGGCCTAATTTACAGACAGCAATTTAAGAGTGAAAGTCATTCGAGCCCCTTACCGATCCCCTGAATAATCCAATCCCAATTAAAATGAAAAGAATAGCATGTCATTGTATTGTTTAGTCTGGTACTACCATTTTTCTCTACCCTGCAGACCCATGTGTGACTCTTGCCTTTTTTAATGTGACAACATTCACACTCACAACAGAAAATAATGAGGGGTAAAGCTCAAAATGTTGTGAAATTCTTTTCATATATATAGATATATTCTTTTTTTCTTATCTTCCTAGTTTCCAGACGGCGTTTTTCTCAGATAAAAAAAGGGAGTGTTACTAATGAGATAATATCCAGTTTATGGGGATAATGCTAGATTTACTCGAGTGTGAGCTGAGAAGTAAACGAGGAACAGTACATATATTCCAATTAAGGATTTCAAGTGTACATCAGGGAACCTGGTTAGTGTGTCCATGCAATACTGCCCTCTCCAGGAAGGAACCAGATCCACAGGACTGTGTCTTGGGTCCTTAGGTATATTGGTAGCCGGGGCTTCACTGATGCACTGCAGTTTGAAGTGGCAACATGCTCACAACCCAAATGACCTTACACTTGCCACAACATTCTGCACAAATAATGTCAAAGAATTCATTTTAAACACATTACACTGTTATTTACTTGATCCTCTCGTCCCCATCCTCATCCAGTTACAATAATTTCTTATTATGAGTTATTGTGGTAGTGCCAAGGCAGCCCGGTCAGGAATTGGGACCCCCCTTGAGTTAGGCATTGTATACACATAACAGACAAGACAGAACATTTCCCAAAGAACTTGCAATAAAGACCCCAAAATACATATACCTTCTACCTACCTATCGGAGCCAATGTAATGTTCACTCTCCCTCTCTATGAGATGTAAACTGTTTGACACTGGTAATGCAGAATTGTGAAATTTCACTCATGGGTACTCAAACGGCGCTATGAAATTAAACCTCACATCATCAGTATAAGATTGATGGAGTTTAAAGCCAGAAGGGATTATGATGATGCTGTAGCCTGACCCCTTGCATAACACAGGCCAAAGAATCTCATCGGTAATTTCTGCCTCAAGTCTGTAACTTCTGTTTGAGCTGTAGCATATCATAAGCATCCGTCACTATTATTTATCATGTCACTTCATTCCACATGGCACTAGAATCTCATCATGCTAAGAGACTCGCATGCTTCTCGATTCCTAGGCTAGCTGCAGATCTTCATGTTTTCCTAAGAATGCATCCTCATTGTGAACAGGGCAGTTTCTAAGCATCAAAAGACTCTGACTTAAGGGTTAGGTGTCAGGTCAGCCTCCCGCTCAAATTTTCTTTTGCCAGTTTAACCTGCACCTTTAACTTCATGTTACCATACTTTTTGTGCTAATAGAACCCATATTTGAAATAACTAGTAATGTAGGAATCCTCAGGAGCCAGTACAATTTTAATGACAAGTATATGAGACATTCCCATTAGCCATGGATCATTGACACAATAGACTGTAACAGCTTCTTCAGAGTCATTACAGTCTGTCATGTCAGGATGAACTCCGGGAGCCTATAATCCTGTTTGATTGACATGATCTAGGTGAGCTATTGTAGTAAACTCAGTTATTTGAAGAGTCAATTTAAAAAAAATGAAAGAAATCCCTCCCTCTGCAGTGGCTGCATATAACAGTATATGCTGAGGTAGACTGGCTATGTAGAATTCTATTCTGCATAATTATATACACAGAACTAGGTTCAAAGAAAATTATTTTTTGACTAAAAAATCAGGCACTGCAAAAAATAGCAAATGCCCGTCCAGACTTAATTTGGTCCCCGCATCTGCATGCAGTATAGTAGTCTTTCATTACACTATTTGTTTTCCATAGCACGAACTCTAGCGCATATTAGCATAAGGATGCTAATGGCTTATTAACGTTAACTTGAGATTACATATGGTAGCTATGTTAGTCCTCTCAAATGGGTCCCAAAATCTTGATATCACACTACTCCTTTCAGCATTTTTAGCTGGCAAGTCTTATACAAACCAAAAAACCTATTTTACAAGTGTTTACAGGACGTCCTTCAGCTTTATTGGTGCTATGTCTCTCTATGCATCTGCCTAAAAGTTACCATTTGTGAACTCCTACTACTCCACTGAAAATAAAGGCAATATTCTCATTGTATTAGGCAAAGGCAATACTCTCCACTGAAAATAAAGGCAATACTCTCATCATCAATGGGACCAGGATTGCACTACATACACCTAAGTGCATAAAGCAAAGGAGAAACCATCAAACCTCTCAAAAGAACTTTAAAATGGCATGTGTGCTCTTAAAAATGCCACAATTAAGGACTAATGGCTTAAGATTTTAGGACTGCAAGCCAGAGCTGGGTCATGACAGTCTGAGATGCAGAAAGGCTGCCATTTTAGAAAGGCTGAATCTTGCCCATACTGGGCTTTGGTCTATGATAGTTCAGTTTGGGGGATATAGAAGTAGCAAAAATGGACAAATATAAGGTGAAGAAAGAGAAACCACTCCATTAACAACAGACTGATTTAAAGCAGAACAAACAGTATCCCAAGAAGATGGATTAGTGGACAAAACCAGGTGGTCAAAGATTTCTGATATATTTGCAGGGTTGTTGGTTATAGCCGTGTTGGTCTAAGGACATAGGCAGGCAAGGTTCTTTGGGTAGATGTGAGATCCTTTATTAGACCAACCAAAGAGTTGGAAAAAAGTTCTTTGCAAGCTTTTGGGCACAAACACCCTTCCTCAGGCATTGGGACACAATGCCTGAAGATCTCACCTCTACCCAAAGAACCTTGCCATTTCAGAATTGTGTCACTGAAGTATTTATCACCTATACATAATTTCTGCGCTTTACCTCCATCCACAGCATGCAGATAAGCAAGCTATCTGTGCATTCATCTACACGCACATGATATTCTAACACACACTAAAACTAAAATATCCCATAAGATTTTTTATGTCCTGTGAGTGGGATTTTGAAAATCACCCAGTGCTTATCTGACTCTTCACCCATTGCAGATAATAAGAAAATGCCAACAGCCAGGGCTCACAGGCATCAACCAGAAACCGGGGGGTAGAAGGCATCCACCAGGAAGGAGGACTAGTGTGGCTGCTTGAAGTGGGGGATCAGTCCCTTCCTTCCATCCCCATTTATTCTTTGTGGCTGGGGACCACAGCAGTGTCTGACATGGACATGGAAAACCAAGGTTCAATTTCTGCCTGGCCTGATTCAGAACCAGGGTTTTCAAGCTAAATTGCTCCAAATCTCTCTTGCTCTATTCATGCATGAGTGATGTCAGACAGAAGTTCAGAGCCTAAAATGAAATTAACTAAAATCTTGGACCTACACATCTCAAAATCAGACTCTCCAGCTCTAAATTTAGTAGCTTAAGCTTCTCTCTTAAGTTTAATGTGTTCCAGCTATAGCTAGGATAACTAGCATTGCAAACCACTTGCATTATGACCCCCTGCTTCTCACATGTTTGTGACATTTTGGGAAATATTCCCTTTCAGGGGCTGAAATGTTGTAGACTTAGTCTTTGGCCAAAGAATAGTGGAGTTGTTCAGACAGCCTGAGCAAAATCCCCACAGCAATATTGCTGAGTCATGGGAGAGTGAAAAAAATGCAGGTTTTCTGACTTAAAATATTTCTTTTCAGTGCTGTTTCTGCCTTTTAAAAAAAGTTAAGTAACAACAGAAGTTTGACAAGCCGCAATTTGGCAAGGAAACAGTCCTCAGCAAGGAGGAGTGCTCATGCGCTGATTTTTTAAAACCTGTTTTGGACATGACAAATTTAGGAGCATTTCCAAATTGCATGCTCAGGTTATGTTGCAGTTGACAGCCATGGCAGAACATCCCCGGTGATCAGGAGTGCAGGTTTGGGTTCAAAACTCATGGAAACCAATGAAAGATTTTGTATGGACTTCAGCAGGCTTTGGATCAGGTGAAGAAGTGTGTAGGCAGGGCGAAATGCTACCCCATAGAGAAGACTCCACCCAGCTCTGTGTCCTAGTGCTGTCTTGTGCTGGCCCTCTGAGCAGGATTACATTTCACTGTAAAAGGGAAATACATGTGTGTGCAGCTCTTTTAAAAGAGCACTTTTCTAAATTCATTCACAATCCTCAGGCCATAAGCCTTTAACCTGTATTTCCCAGTTCCAGCCCACCTTCCAAGCTCCCTATTGCCTCCCCATATTGCTGAATTGTAAGACTCTTCTGGTTTTGCAGGTTAAAATGATAAATACCCCTAAGGCATCTTAAAGCAGCCTAAGGCGTTGAATCACTTTAAGCTCTTTAAGATGATTTGTGGCCCTGGATCATCTTAAACTATTAAAACAGCATCCCAAAACACACAAATTGACGGCAAAAGGATGATAGACTGTTGACGTATTTGCAACTTTAAAGAATAGGAGGGTAAAGGACTTACGTTGTCTTCAGCAGTTTTCAAACCATGCTAGTATAACGCGGCATGTGCTAGTAGAGATGTGCCTGCTTAGCCTACAACTAGGCATTAGTCACCCTGGTACCATCTGGTGCCTGCTAAGTCCACAGGTTACCGATGTTGTTGAGTGGCACCAGCTGATTTCAGAGTTTTACAAATGGGATTTTTCTCCTTTCCTTTTATTTTTATTTGATTAAATCTAGGAAGTTAAATGATAAAAAAGAAACTATGTTTAAGGTGCTGTTCAGATTATACCTTTACATAATCAGAAGTCAGAAATTTAAAAAAATTAAATTAATTCTGCCCCTAGCACAGAATAACATTTTGAGAACTTCGGATATGCATATGTATATGAGACTGCAGAAAAAAACATGGAGAGGAGCCCAGGGAGAAAAGCCAGGAGCAGATGGGGCGGATAGGAGCAGAAGCAAGGCTTGGGAATAGATGTAGAAGGGTACAGGGCCAGCTGGGGACACAGGGACAGAATGGTCTATACGCACTAAAGCAGGGGTGTCAAACATATGGCCTGCAGAGCTGCCCCATCTGGCTCTCCAGGATACCAGTGGGTACCAGAAGCTGGGGGCATGGCCTGCTGTGGGATCCAGGGCCCTATGGCCTTTCAGGGCTCAAATTACAGGGGAGTTTGTGGGGGACTCAGCCCCCACATAAGAGATGAGAAACAGGCCGGTCAGAACCCCTTCTCCCCTGCCCCCCACAACAGCCTGGAGCCCATGCACCACCATGCACAGCCCCCAGCCTGCCCCACGCCTTTCTAAGCAGCCCAGGCAGCAACAGTGGCAGCTCCTTCCAGCTGCCCCTGCCACCGGCCCCAGCCTAGCGGGACCGGCGGGGACCCACGCAAGCAACCCCATCCCCAGCCAATTTTTTATGCAGACCCCTCCCCAAGAGTCAAAGTGTAATTCAAACCCTGGCCTCAGTGTACGTGACCCTCAGTGGCAGGTGGGTGAGTGAGCATTGCAGAACACAGTTCTCCCTTGCCCTGTGACCACCTGGCCTGCTGCTGCTTGCATGCAAGTGCCTGGCTGGCCAACCCACACTTCTTACGTTATTGTCACCATGATGGCTGCAGCTGTCACTGCTACTGTCATCACAGTGACCACAGCCATACGCCCTAGGCTGGATCCTGCCTCTGAGAAGTCTTGCAGGCTGCAGTCCAAATCCAGTCCAGGGTCCCAGGTGAGTTTGACACCCCTGCACTTGAGTACACTTCTTGACAGATCTTGGCACTACACCCAGGAGTCCCAAGTCTTTCATTTCTCTGTTATCACCAAAGATCTGTGAAAGCCACCGGCAGAACATGTCTCATATCCTGGCAATAACTGTTACAGATAATTCAGAGGGGAATGACTTACTACTGCTTTCAGTTACTGGATTCACTGAGGGAGGAGAGGTCTGAGACATGAAGCTACAGGGCTGAACCTGTCTCTTGGTCTAAACTGGGGTCAGTATGGTTCCATGAAATATAAATTGCACAATGGGGAAGGGGGGGGGTCTCAGTTTCTCTAAGTAGAAAATCACATTAAAAATCTACATTAAAAGAAAAACAGACAACAAAGACAAGTATTCAAAAGTTAGGAAGGAAATTTCCCAACTCTGTTTTGTGCTGTCTTAATTCAGATCCCTTGTGCAAATACACCAAGAAAGTCTTTACTTACACAGTCACATATTCTTTATTCCACTGGACCCATATCTCATTCAGTGCCTGAGACAGACCTCATCTGGGCATGAATCAAGGATGTCTAGTGAATCTCTTTTCTGGGTGCCCAAAATCAGACATGTCAGCCAGATTTGCAGAAATGCCAAGCCTTCTGAAACTGGAAGGACAATGGGAATTGCGCTTTGGACAGCCAATGTGCTATGTGTACCTTGAAGACAATAAACCCTACATGTTTCAAATTGCGCTCCCAAAAGAAGAAGACACTTTGGTAATTTTGGCCTCAGTGTCTTTGTGCCTCTGTTCCACAAGGAGAAAATAGTGACTAGGGCAGTCTCATCTCACAGGAGTGTGAAGATAAGATCACTGATTTTGAGAAGTAGACAGAATATGGATGGGCACCAGAATAAACCTCCAAAGGAAATGTACACTCATTGATGTCTGTTCAATGAATCCTGGAGCCAAATCCTGAAGGAAGATAAATTCACAATAAGTATCAATAAAAAAACCTAAAAATGCATAACGTAGTCACACAAGAAAGACAATATCAACATGTTTATGCACAAGAGTTCACAAATGTGATGCCGTAGCCGGCAGAGCTACTCAAACGCTGGCATATCTCCACTGAGGCATCTCGAGCAGGGCAAAGGATGTCATCTACTGAGCCTTGGTGAGACCACAGCTGGAGTACTGCATCCAGTTCTGGGCGCCGCATGTCAAGAAGGATGTGAAGAAGCTTGAGAGAGTCCAAAGGAGGGCCACAGGTATG
Source organism: Crocodylus siamensis (assembly GCF_052110815.1). Lineage (NCBI taxonomy): Eukaryota > Metazoa > Chordata > Crocodylia > Crocodylidae > Crocodylus > Crocodylus siamensis. The sequence continues at coordinate 12,353,700 of NC_143398.1, read as the reverse complement.
ATTAGAGGTCTAGAGACCAGGTCACATGAAGAGAGGCTGAAAGACTTGGGGCTGTTCAGCCTGGAGAAGAAAAGACTCAGAGGGGACCTGGTGGCAGCCTACAAGTATATCAGGGGCATACATCAGGGCTTGGGGGAGCATCTATTCACCAAGGTCCCCTGGGGCAGGACAAGAAATAATGGGCACAAACCGATTGAACACCACTTCAGGCTCAACGTAAGGAAAACCTTCCTTATAAACTGAGTGCCCAGGGTTTGGAAGAGACTCCTCCCAGAGGTGGTATAGTCACCCACTGTGGCTGTCTTCAAGAGGCATTTTGGTGCCCATCATGCTGGAGTCATTTGACCCCAGTGGTCTTTCCTACCCAAATGCAGGGAGGCTGGGCCCAATGATCTATAAGGTCCTTTCCAGCCCCTAACAACTAACACCTATGAAAAAACAAGGTTGTGTGGGCAACCTTCATTCTAACGTTTTCTGATCTTTGAGACTTGATTTTGCTGGCTGAATTCTTGGTTTTGTATGGGGCTCTTTTGCAGGCATTTGTATGTTATATTCATTTGAAAATGATGTGCACATTTAATTATCTAATCCATGGATCAGATTCCAAACTGGCATAAATCTGCCATCAGTGAAACCATTTTAATTTATACTTGAGAGTCTGGTCCTTGGTGCCAAATTCTATTGTCTCTCCATGCTTTCAATGGGGTTCTGTTAGGTCTGAAAGCAGAATATGTCTCCATATTATCATGCAATATTTATGTTAAGGCTCTGCATTTACAGTTAACTATCACATTTCCTGACTTCTGAGCACCCTTCCTTGCAACATTAATGTTGCACAAACATAATGCAGTTGCACTGGCAACATAACAAGAATAGCTCCACTGAAACTAGAGGAGTTCCTCTGAACAGCCCCCAGAATAAACGACAGCCAAATCCAGCACAAAGTTACTACAATTATAGCAGTGAATAACATAAAAAGTTGAAGGAGAAAGATATTAAGAGACAGGTGGAAAAGATACAGAGAGCAATTCACTTGCTTCTGAAGTAATCAGGTTTCTTTCATTTAAACAAAACACTCGACTACCTTTTATATTGTTATTGGTAATACCCTCTTGGAAGCTTTATCTCACAAATTTCTCTTTTTCCATGTGGCAAACATCTCTGTTTCCAGCATTTCTAACAGAGCTCAAATTAACCTGGCTCATTTTGCTCTTTGCTCTCCAGGGCATTAACATCATTGAAGAGTGAAGAGGGAAGTGGTTTGTTAATTAACTCTGGATACTATATTATGTCCAGCCTTGCATGCTTCTCACATGAAAAAACCCAACCTCACCGGCCTTAATGAGAGATACACACGCAAAAAAATCCTCCCAGATTGCAGCTAGGTTTGTGCTGTAGATCTCACAATAACAGTGCTGACTATTAACCTTTGTCAATGAAATGCAGACTATTAGACACCAGTCCCATCCAGCCTGGTTCCTCTTGTTCCTCCATAATCAGTACCTCTTTAAATACAGTAAGACTAGGCACTCAAAAGTCTGAACTGTAAAATTTGCTTGTCTCAGTATTGTTGGCAGCTTCAAAAAAGGATGAAAATAAAAAATCCTGGCCTGCCGCTTTCTTGTGGTTTTTGTGCTGTCAAGCAGGCCCTTTTCATTGCCCTAGCCACAACCAAGGGCTTGGAAATTGACTTTTTATCAAATAAAAGTTGAGATCCTCGTGTCTGGGAGCTTCGGCAACAAGAGAAACAGCCTATGTCCTGAGACGTGCAAAACAGCAATACATAAATAAATCATGAGAGCTGGCAACACTTTTATTTCACTATGAAAAACACCTCCAGTCACAGAGGGAAGCCAGAATCCACTCAAGAGAAGATTTCTGCCAAGGCAACTTGCTCCTTCTCCCCCCTTGTAGAACTGGGGAGGAATCAGCTTCCCCTGGACAAAGGGAGTGAGTAGGAGGATGGCAGTGTGAAAGCCCCATTAGCTCCTCCAGAATTTTTCCGTCACGAAAGGAAGTTATTAAAGCCTGACGTTATATTAATTTACACTGTTTCCAGCTCTACCTTGCCCCCTGTGAGCTTCGAGAGGCAAATACTGCTAATCAGAGGCAGCTCTTCGGAAACTGAGCTGTGCCGCAGGAGCACGTGGATAAAAAAAAGGCTTCCTGCCGATGTATCCAGCCCGCCTAAGGAGACCGGGTAATTCGTAGGTTGTGCGGCTGGAAGCCCTCAGATTCCTTGGCACGGTGGGAATACAGAGGCATAACACGACGGAGCAGCAGCACGCAGAGCGGTGTCGCTCACTGTGCAGGCACCGTAGCAGCCACTCCAGCGGTGCAGCATTTTGCACCCATTTCACTTCCAAGAGTCCAGGCTGTGAGCACCCCACAGAAGAATTAACTGGAGTGGAATTAATCCCACTCCATGACTGGCAACTAGCAGGGTTGCCTGTCCCCTAAGCAGTTTATTCCTTTTTTAGGGGGACAAAAGAGAACTGGAGCCTTAGACTCCTTGACTTACTGACACACTTTAGTCTGGGGTAGGGAAGATCTGTTTGTTCTGAGTTTATAGAGCATCTGTCCTAATCTATGACTGGGCCTTGCAAGTGCTACAATAAATATTACTAATAACAACTAACAACATTAACTAATTAAACAATAAATATTACCAATAATCCAGCTGCTGTCATCCCATTGAACTATTAAACTAAATAAATATTGCTGTCTTTATTGAGAGGGCAAATACATTTCCTCCAACTTTTTGCAAACTAAAATAGCCTTGCAGGCCAAAACATAAAAAACAAATATAGAAAAAACAGACCATAAAGACTCTGATCTTGCAGTCTTTACTCAGGCAAAATCCCCATTCACTTCTGGAAGTTGCAAAGTTGGCAACGCAAGCAGATTTTATTTTTTGCTTTGTTTTAAAGCCAAAGCTGGCATTTTTACAGTTTGTAATGGAATTCCTGACATGACCTAAACTGTCAAATGCCGGATTTGGGCAGTATAATTCTTCAGGCTGTCCAAATTTGTTTCTACCAAGATGTGAGTGGACTGTTAAAAGACCTATGAAAGGTAGGTAAGCAATGCAGAGTTTTGGAGAGAAGGAAGGGTTATTAGGAGATGGTTGAATCTCATTTTTCAGAGATCTATAACTCAGCTTTAAAAATGTGCTGTCAGCTGATTGGTATGAAAGATAAAACTCCATAAAAGAGTGCTACACTGAGCATTATCAGGAGCGTTTCTAATGCAAGTGCCAAAAGGTATGTGCTCTCCCTGATGGAACTGATGTTTGTTTTGCACTCTTTGAAAACTATTTAATTGAACAGCATATTTTAGGCACTCACCTCTAATTAAATTTGCATAAGCCTATAAGGTGAGAAGGGCCGGAGTTCTTTATCAAACTCCACTCCTTTTATAATGCAATACCCCTATTCCCTAGCGCGCTGTATTCCTTCCAAGCAGGAACTGCCAAAGCTATTGTAACATTAGCTGCGTTGCTGACTCATACCTTGCTCCTTGCTGCCTGTCTCTGTGTCTCTTTCCTAGTCTCACATAACTGTCTGAGGCTGTGAGTAGCAGTTGCCTAGTATTTCTTGACTGAAGGTCTGCCCAACAGCCACATCAACCAGGGGCAGCGACTAAATGGGGAGATCGTGCATGTAAAATTGTAATGCATCAGACTCAAAAACACCACTGCCATGCAGTACTTCAGAGATCCATGCCCGCAGTAACTATTCATCTTCACTTTCTGGGAGAAATATGTATCATCTTCCCCATTTAATGCATGGGGAACTGAGGCACAGAAGGGCTTCGGTCTCAACATCAAGAGCATATACAGAGCAGACAAAAAAATTCCTGTATCCTTGTATTAAAGGTTGGGTTAAAGTTCACTGAACTGGTAGATTGAACCACAGCCCTCCCTTTAAGACAGTTGCAAGAAGTCACTAAGCTCCTTTCTAGAAGCAGGTAGCTGAAATCATAGCAGTCATCAAACCTTATGTATGTCTCTGCTCAAATCCATGCCATGATAGAAAGCAGGGATAGAAGGGACATCAAGAGGTCAGTCATCTAATCCAGTCTATAGCCCTGTGGGCCAGATCTCACGCTTGGGATTTATCTGTGGGCCTGATCCTGTATGCGAGGTCAGCATGCAGGTGCAACCCGGTGGGCTGGCGTAACACTGTACACTGGATCCAGTTGCAGTGCAGGCCCATGCACTGAATCCAGCTGCAGCATGACCCTATGCCAATGTGATCTGGTCCATGGAGCTGTGCTGTCTGGACCGCAGGGCTCCTCATGGGTCTGGAAATCTGGCAGCTGGGGAGCAGGGCAGTATTACTTGCCATCGCACTGGATGCAATTAGTGCTGCTACTTCTCCCTCACTGCCAGACTTCTGGACTCACAGAGAGCCTCGTGGGGCAGATGACCTGGATCTGTAGGCTAGATCTGGCCCAGGGGCACTGCAGCAGGATCATCCCGGTCGCAACCATTCCTGATAAATATCAGTCTAATCAGCTCTTAAAATCGTCAGTGATGGAGACTCCACAACCTCCCCAGAGCTCACCTACCCTTTCTAATTGTAAGTTGTTCCTGATACCCAACTTAAGGCTCCCTTATAGCAATTTAAACCCATTATTTCTTGTTCTTTCCTCAGTGAACACAGAGAACAGTTTATAACCCCAAGGTATAACTATTGAGTTTTGGGCCCTGGGAAAGACAGGGATAAGGAGGGGGCAGGAGGGTGGTCAGTCTTTTACCTGCCCTGAAAGACCCCCCTTTGCTGCTCTTGTATCCTCACACTGCACCCACTCCTACAGCTGTGTGGCATGGGGCTATTCCTGCCCCAGCAAGCAAAGACTTGGCAGTGGGGGTGGCACCTTTCCAACACCTCTGCAAAGTCAACACCCAAGGCTGATGTCTCTCTCGCCTCTCCTCCAGGTTATGCTACTGTTATAACCTTTCTCTGCCATAAACTTCTACATATTTGAAGGCTGTTCTCATGTCTCCCTTCACTCTTCTCCTCTTCTCTAGACTAAACAAACCCAGTTCTTTCATGGTTTCCTCATCATTCATTTTCTAAACCTCTGCTCATTTTTTGTTGCTATCCTGTGGGCTCTTGCCATTTGATCCACCTCTTTTTTGAAGTGCAGCACCCAAAACTGAACACAGTACCTCCACCTGAGGCCTGGCCAGCGCTGCAAAGAATTACATCACGTCTTACATATGTCACAACTGTTTGTACATCCCAGTACAATGTTGGCATTTTTCCCAGCAGGAGCATGCTTGATATGGAGTCTGCTAGAGTACTTGAACTATGTGAGCAAAAGTGCGTTGCTGGATGTTGGATGGGGCAGGTATGTGGGTGCATGTACACGAGACAGAGAAAAACAGGTAAGGTGGAAAAAGTGGGGAGATGAGGTTACAAAACAAAGGCAGAGCTAAAGCCTGGTACAGCCAGAATATATGGGTAACATGACCCTGAGAAAAAGCCCTGCGAGGGACTTGCTCAGGCTGGCACTGTGAACAAGGAACTGGTTCCTCCCATGTTCAGGACAGCAGAACTTGGTTCATTCATAGTCAATAAACAGCATTGCATTAGAGAAACACTTGACTCCAACTCTAATTCTCTTCCCAGCTAAAAAAACCTGCAAGAGCTTGAATTTTGGCTTGATGCACAGGTCAAAAACACTCACAACAGTGAGTTATACTGAGGCCACTCAGGCTGGAAACACCAGTGCAAAAATGGGTTAGTAGGAGTAGCTTTGGGCCAAACTCTCTTGATTTTCCTTTGTTTGCTTTCCGGTATATGAGACTGAGCACCATCGCCAGGGGTTCTGGGAACCACAGAGCCATAAAAATAATCTGATGGCACCAGAAAGTTCCCCGTCACCACTCTTCTCTCCTTCAGAGCCAAGGTAGGGACACAAGGGGCAGATCTGAGCAGAGGAAGGGATGGAGAGCAACAGAACGGAGGGGAAGGTGAGTCTCTGAAACTTCTCTTCAGGTCAAGATCCTCCCTGGGGTTGAATCCTGAGGTTTGGGTTTTTTTTCCAAATAATACTTTCCTCCCTTTTTCCACTGACAAAGACCTAATGACAGAAGAAGGTGTCAGGGTGATGCGAGTCTTTCACGCCTTGGGCATGTTCACACTGGACGACTCATTTTTGTTCATGCCAGTTTTGGACTTCCAGGACCTATCTGGGACCTTCGTTACTGTGTGGGGTTCCTTGTGGGCAAAGGGGGAAACAGAAGATTTCAACCCTCCATGGCCTTTATCCCTATTAATCCTTGCTTTGGAAGCCAGCCATCTTTCTCGAAGGCTGTTTATCCAAATGAATCCTGCTGTCTTTAGATAGTAAGACCTGGAGTATCTGAATGACAACACGCATTTTGAAATGAGTCTTGACAGCTAGACTCCAGTAAAACTTAAGCATCAACTGCATCTGCCAGAGTTTCTAACATCCAAAAGCCTGATGGCTTCTTCTAAGCTTGATTTGTAGCCCAAGGGGTTACTCAGACGTGAATGCACAAGATATATAAAGCTGCATAAAAACTTAAATTGTAATAATCCAGTTTCTGGTTATAGTTGTAAAAGCAAATTTACAAGGGATGTCTGTGCAAACAGAATGATCTTTTAATGCTTTTATATATTAAAAAAAGGAAGAAAAAAAAAAGTGATGATGCCCATCAGCGTAATTCCCGCATCAGCAGCCTCACACAAATCTTTTTCATCTCCATCTATGACAATGCACAAAACTACAGGGCATAAACCTATGGGAATGTTAGACTTTCTTATCCAGATTGCACATACCCCAGCAGTGTTACATAACCAGGTTTCCTTAATCTTAATTAGTCTTAATCTTAATTAGTCTGTACTCAGAACCCTAAAAGCCAATATCAAAAGGTAAGAAGGTGACACAGGTCTTCTAAGGACCTGCTTTGTTCATCTGTCTCACAGTAATATCTCAGCACAAATATCCACAAATGCAGAGGGATTAAAGCCTTTTGGAGATTGCGTGCAAAGACTTACAGGCAAACAAAATCCCTTGCTAAATCTCCATATTAACCTTTATGCTTTGTCCTCCCATTAGTCACAAACATACCTACAGTGTGATTGTACCCTTCCCCCACATTATTCAGAGCCGGATCGTACCTTAGTGGAAGTAACTGTTATATCCGATAGTTTTACAAAACCAGCAATGTGAAGAGAGAGTGGTCTGATTCTAGGTCTTGTACATCGCTGACAAGTCTTTTACCAAGTTCCACCTGGTTTAACCTATGTAAAACCCACTGGCCGCATTCAGACGAGCACGGATGTGCAGTATGTGGTGCTGTGGACCCATCTGCAGCACCACACACTGCACATGCAGGTATGTCCTGCACTGCTACCTTGCAACTTGTGGGAGTTTTTTGATCCCAGGAGATCCCAGGGTCAAAAAAACCCACACCAAAAAAAAGTGGGGTGGCACACGTGGTGGCAGTGTTTGCTGCCCAAAACCAGAGTCTGGATGGCCAGAGCCACACTCTGGCTGCCAGCCAGGTTCCCAGCTTCAGGAGCACCGCAACTGCTGCTCCCCAAGGTGCCCAGGACCCCAGGTAAGGCTGCTGGGGCCAACACAGTTGCTGGCCCCAGCCTCCCCTACCCACCTGGAGCACGCATGGCATGGGCATTCCCCAGGGACAAGTAGCAATGGCACTAGGTGTGCCACTGCTACTTGTCCCTGGGGAAAAAGATGGCTGTGCTCTTCTGGATGCAGCCACTGAGGGCAACAGAGGCTGCACAAGTGTCATTGAGGTCATATAGACCAAGATGTGTAAAATCACTAGACAAAGTTCAGTCTCATATATGTCCTCCATTACATGTACTAGAAAGCAAACGACATGTCTATTTGACACTAAAATTACTGTATTAATGAGCCACATAAGAAAATGAGAACCCCAGCGGTCTTTCACAGGCTTTTGTTAGCGCAAAAGGCTATTATAGAAGCACACACCATTCTTTGGAGTGACTGAGCCTCTCAATGCTAGATGTACTCTTATGTTGCCCTTCTGCAGGCCTTGCTATGCTCCAAGCTTTTAGTCAGAGAAGTATGGAATAAAAGTTCAGATAAAGCATTGTTTATAGGAAGCAAAAATACTCAAACACACCTGCCTCAAACCCAAGGAGAGGGCATCTATTAGTGTTCAGGAATGCTGTTCAGGTCACTTGCTGGATTTCCAGTAATAATGTTCCCATTACTTTGTGTCATTCCTGCCCCCTCTTTGCCTTGTCTCCTGGGATGGATAGGAGTGGTTTAGGTATAGCCCATCCTGCATTTGTGCAGTGGGTTTGACCAGATGACCAGTGAGGTGCTGTGTCCATGCCTTCTGCCACATCACTTTGCCCATACTAAACAGTAGGGCTGTGCAAAATTTTGTCAGCTGTTTTGATTCAACATTGTTTCGACTCATTTCGAGCTCAAAACAGTGAAACCGAATCAAAATGAAGGGCTTCAAAACAGCCTCAAAACAAAACGAGGCTAGTCAAAATGTTTTGAAAGTTTTGAAATGTTTCAGGTTTCAAAGCCAGCAGTGAGATGGTGGGAGACAGGGGAGAACCAGACCTGCGCTCCCAGCACCAGCCCTGGCTCTCCCCATCTCCTGCCGCTGGGCTGCGGGAAGCAGATCACAGTGCAGGGGAAGGGAACTGAGCCCAGGTTCAGTTCCCCTCCCAAGTGCTGTGATGGGGCTGGGGAAAGGAACTGAGCCCGATCGCTCAGTCCCCCTCCCCAGCGCTAGATCAGGCTGGGGATGGGAAGTCAGCCCAGCTGGGCTGAGTTCCTTTCCCCAGTCCAACCATCGCACAGGGGAAAGGAACTCAGACCAGCTGGGCTGACTTCCCAACCCCAGACCCATGATCGGGCTGGGGAAACAAATTCAGCCCAGCTGGGCTGAGTTCCTTTCCCCAGCGTGGTGGTCGGGTGAAACAGCGTGGAAACAGCCTCACTGTTTCAATGAAGCGAAACGGAACAGCTGTTTTGACTCGAAATTTGAAACAAAATGCTGTTCCATTCAAACCTCAAAACTCAAGTCAAAATGGAACAGTGCCATTTTGCACAGCCCTACCGAACAACCCCTGAAGTATTATGCATTAAGCTCTCTTCCCCTTTGAATATCTCCTTGAAAGTTTCTTCTTCCTTGATACAAGCCAGTTATAAAATTCTCCCATCCCCCTGCCTTTCAGCATCTCATCCCAGTCCATTCCACTCTGAACCCTCAGGCTTATTATTTTGTGGGCCAGGGACTACAGTGTCATGTCCTGGACAAAGCTGTGCTCACCTCTAGCACTGTGTACAGAACAATTCTCTTTGGTATCACAGTTACAGACAAGGGAGTAGTCTGTGACACCCCAACCATGGGATTATAAACTTGTAAAGAGAAGAAATGGAGACCTGGGTTCCCGGCAAAGGTTTGCCCTGTGGATATCTGTCCTTAGAATATTTTTAAGGGGAATCATAACAACTTGAAGATCTCTCCTCTCCCCTCTACCCTCCTTCTTGTCCCCATCAGGAACCACTGCCCGGGTCTTCCATCAGTCTATCTCTACCCAGCCATAAAGTAAAGACCAACAGTGTAAGGAGCATCTTAAGCGTCTCACTCATGTGTACTGTTTTTTCAAGAATAGCAGTTCTGTAAACTGAATCTTAAAGAGACAGAACAAAGCCATAGGCTACATAGGCATTTACTTTCAGTCTGCAGTTTTTTTTACTTTAGAAAATACTAATCCTATAGGTAGGAGTCACTGAGTCAGGGAGTAGGTGCTTGCATTTGCTGCTAATAAGAGAGGGCTGTATGTGTTGGGTTATGATGGGTTCTTCACAGCATACACATAGCTCATTCCTGTCTGTTTACTGAGTATGAAAAGAGAGTTAGTCCTTAATCCATTACGGTCCATTTGTTTCTGATCTTTTTTTAACACAACAGCAAAAGTCTCTTTACATTGATGCTTTATATATATTCACAGCCAAGATGAAGCTGAGGTAGAAGCAGTGCTTGCTTCCCCAAAGTGAAGTCACTACGTAAAGCAAACAGACTGCAAGCTGATGCAATTGTCACGCTTGCTTAGTACTGGGCATCTTCAAATTATGAATTCTTAATCGTGTCCAATTGTGTGTAATGGTTTCACGTTTCTGACTTCTGCATTTGTAAAACTAAGCAGAGTCTGACAAATTGGAAAGTGACACTTTATTATCCCTTCTGGAATGATATTTTAAAGTTGACACAGACTGACCTTGGTAAAACATTGCAGTGTGAAGTATGGAAACAACGGAAATGCTGCTGTTCCCAAGTTGAGTTTATACAACAATTTAAGCAAAAATTAAGAGCTAAGGGAAATGATAGAGGGTATTCAAAAAGAACAAATGCTACAGAGGAGGTAAATTGGTGTTCCTATTCATCCTCTCCAATAATACAAGAACAAGGGGTGGTTTATGAAACAGAAATTTAAAGCTTACAAAAGAACTATTATTGTAATAGAAGGCGGAATTAACCCATGGAACTCACTGCCTCAAGAGTTTAGTGGGATTTTAAAAAAATATAGACACTTAGGCTAGGGACAGAAGTTAGACATAAACTGGTTTAAATGATCAGAAACTGGTTTATATCGATAACAGAATAGAAGTTCAGTGCACATAAACCAGTTTCAAAATGGCTGAAACTAGTTTAAGATTAATCTGGTTGAATGTATTATCAGACTTAACTGATTTAGTTAAATCAGTCCCTCAGCATCACAGAATTTCACAGCCCTGGGCTGTGCTGTGCTGTGTGCTCCAGAGAGCAGGGCTGGCTCTCCCCCCTGCTCCCTAACTGGAGCAGTGAGGGCTGGTTCACTGGCCCCACCAGGCAACCCCCTGCTGAGGTTTCAGGCCAGGAAGGGGGCATGAAACTTCCCTTCCCCCCAGTACAGAGCTGCCCTGCCCTGGTTACTTAGTTCTGGCTGCGAATGCGGACTACAAATCCCAGAGGCACCTGGAAGCAGGAAGAGGAAGTGATGAGCAACCCTGCAGAGTCCTGTTACTGTGACTCTGGACTGAAAATCCCAGGGACCTCAGGGGCAGCAGAAAGAGGAAGCGAACACACAGCCTATGCTGGCTACCTGCCAGAGAACCATGCTGTAGTGCCCCCAGCTTCTAGCCTGAGCCACTGCAGGCATGTGGCTGCATTTCCTGAATCAAAAGCGAATGTCTGTTTATTTGCTTCTTGGTTCAATCTTTGCAGCTTAGACTAACCTGCCAACACTGAACCAATTCAGCCTCTGGCTTTTTGACTGTCTGTACTTAGCCTTATGGGTGTGTACACACGTATTTTCAGACAGTTAATTTAACATTTTAAAGTCAACTGTCAGAGTGTACGTTACATTAGAGAATATATATAAGGTGTATCATTTTCATGTTGTGTGTCCGCCATCACTAGCCTCAAAAAGACTGCACCAGGTTACTGCACACTTTTCCATGTTACCACTACAGGGCTCGGCATACCTTGAAGCTTTCTCTAGGCTCTCAGACTGCACCCTCCGCACAAATGTCAGGCCCCTTGCCTTCACCTGTCCAGAGAACGAATCCTGCAGTTCTTACCTTCTTGGATCCCCAGGTCCTGGGTACCAGCGAGCATCCTCAGCAGATCCAATCAGATTCAGTTCCTATAATTTTTCCCTGCAGGAGCCTGTGACCAGCGGTTACTTCAGTGACCAGGCAGCTTCCTCCAAGCAACGGATGGTTTAACTCTTAACTGTAACAAGATGGGAAGAAAACATGAAGGAGAAAGGGTTTTAAAATAGTACAAAGTGCTATACGCCTGTCAGCTTCACCTAAGACTTGTCATCCCAGGGAAGCTTAGGAAACCCCAGCAGCTTTGCATACTCTCACCAACCTCATAGTTATGCCAGCTGGATCCACAAACAAATTCTCCCCATTTTAACCCTGTCAAGTCCATTTGATCTGGCTAGCTCCAGCCTTGGCAAAACAGCCTTGGGCTTGAGCCAAGGACCTGTTGCCATCACTGTTTGATAGACTGGCATGGTTTTTCAATAACCTCTGGAGTATTTAAGGGGTGGTCATTTACCTTGAGACGTCATGTGCTGTTCTACTGGTACCCTAACAGCCCTGCTAGTGAACTAAATCAGTGTCCACAACAGCAGCCTGGCCAAATGAGGGGACAGCAACCAGACAATAGTAATCGAGGAGTTTGCCTGGGACTTGACCTTTCTGAGAAATGTGGGCTTGCTTGTCTGTCTGCTGCTCCGGTTTGGGGCTTTGTTCTGCAGTTTTGGACTCAGCTTGCAGGGTGTGGGCTTCGTGGACTGGTTGCAGTTTGCAGAGTGTCTCAGACTATGAGCAGCAGAGGCCTTGCAGCTGAGGGATGCTTCCTGTCTTTGAGTGCTGCTGATAGACAGAGACTAGTGAGCCGGGGGGACGGAGCTGACTGAAAAAGCCAAGCAACCCAAAAATCCAGCAACATATAGAGAGCAGTAAACAGGGCACTTTGGGAGGGATGGGGGTTGTTCTTTTCTTTTTCCATAAAGGTTGAGAGAAGAAAAAGATGACAGCAACGGTGAAACTTAGACAGCAGTGAAGGTGACCCGAAGAACGGAGGAGACAACGAGGACAGGCAGATGCAGAAGCGGTAGGAGACACCAGCTCATGAGCGGGGTACCTGGCAGAAGCTGTTTGTACATAATGCATTCCCTGGTTAAGCTCATGGAGGGCAGCATGTGAGCTACAAATAGATCTGACGGTGGAGTAAAGCATTTGAGACCTGATAGACTGAAACCACAATGAGCATATACTTTTTACAAAGTAGCATTTATCCTTCAAACAAGCACCTTCATGCTTCCTCCAGTACTGCCTCTCATGCAGGGGAATTGCTCCTCATAAACATCCTCCAACCCACCTCATTACCCCCCATCATAATCTGCCTGAAATCTCTCCTTTACCGCATAGCTACAAAGAGCTAGGCCATAATTACTTAGCAGGTATGCTGCCTAATGCTGCCTAATATTGTCAAATTGTTCCTCTTGCCTCTCCCTTTGCTGCCTCCAGCTTGGTCTTTTTCACCTGCTTCCTCTCTTCCCCTTGGACTGGAAGCTTTCTAGTCGGGGTCTACTTTTGTCCTGTGGACATGCAGCACAAGGCCGAGAGAGGCCCTCTTCTGTGATGGGGGATCCTAGGTCCTATAATAAAATAAACACCACATAGCAATAATAAATTCACATTAAAAATGGTGTTTAGATGAACTGAAAGGGGCTCTGATTCATGGTAAGTCCGGTCCTACACAACACTGCACTGACAGGGGAAAGAGCTAAATGATCTTCTGTCTCCAATTTCCACATTTCACTGCTGATAGCTCTGCTCAGTAGCACTTTCCGCAGGCTAAACCAGGAGCAACTTGTCCACTGAAGTTACTGAATGTGGACTTTTCTCTCCCTTTGGACAGAGAGAACGATGTCTAAAGGTTCAGTCATTGCACAAGGGCCTCAGAGGCTGATTGCACTCGTTGAGATCCTGGCCTCAGGTCCTGTGTATTACCTCCCCACCTTTCACAGTGAATTCTCTTTAAGACCAGAGGCAGGCCATCCGGGGTCAGGTAGTGCACTGATGCATTGCCTTTACCCACAGGAAGTTTGCAGACAGGCTGCATGAAGGCAAAATTTGGATTTCTCCCGTTCTGTTCCACGCTGACTTTGGGGTAAATCTGCCCTTGTGTCTTGTGCAAAACCTTTAACTTACACTGCAAATTGCACCGGCTCAAGCAGCACTTAGGGCACAGAAACAAGTTGCATTTGTTGCATGACTGGCCCCCGGAAAGCGCTCCAGAGCTGAACCATTGCACATGTGCAAGGCTGCAGAGCATGTTAAAAGTGGTCAGTCATGCAACAAATTAACTCTCATCAAATGAGGGATCAAATGAAGATGCTCCGCTTTGACCCTAGGGAACAGAAGTTCCCTCAGGTGCTCCAGTCTGTCCCATGACCAGGCCTGGCCTGCATCAGCCCGGCCCTGTCCCCAGTGCTGTCTGCAGGAAGGGAGGGGGAGAAGGGTGGCAGAGCAAGCTGCAGGTTGGGCTTGCCCTCCCTTCTCCCTGCTCCCTTCCTGTAGACACCACTGGGGCTGGGAGTGAGGAGAGGGTCTGCAAGCAGGCTTATCGGCTGGATCAGCTCCAACGTGGAACTCATTCCCCCCTTCCCCCTCCCATTGCCCTTGGTTCACAAAGTCTCTTATCAATTTTGAGTAAAAAAATCACAGCGATCTTTAACCCACTGTAAATTTATTGGCTACATCCACTGATGATGCTATTGCAATTTATGCCAGCAGAGGATCGTGCCCCAGACTTGAAACAGTTGAAAGAACTGTATTGAGAAGTATATTGTACTTTTTGCCCAAATCCTGAAATGCAAGGAAAACTATTCCCTTATGGGAGACATAATATCTCTAGTCAAGTGGCCTGTTGGCTAAGGTCACTCTAACAGGAGAAATAAAAACCTGTTCTTCTAATCATAAGAAAACATAGGTTTTCCTCCTTTCTTAAGCACAATAGAAAATACGAATTAATAGCTAGTTTCCTACCTTGTCCACGGAAAAGATGAACAGAGGGTTTTTTTTTTCCTTTTATCAGTGTACCAAATGCCCTGAAAGTCCTGATTTCAAATTAGGTTTAATAAACGAGCAAAAACACATGACAAGTTCCCCAACCTTTGCTGGAGTAACAGTGCTCCTAGTACATTCATTAAAACACTCTGTAGAAAACATGTCAAACACTACCTTTTTCTTTTGATGCAATATACCCAGGAGTCCTGGAACTATGTGTCTGAAACCTAGGAAAATACAATATTTGTATCCAGTAGGGGATAATATTTCTCTCTCTACCCCATGAAGCTTTCTAGGCATTTTAGAAACTATATGAGAAATAATGATCTTATAATACCTAAAGGAGAAGAACTGCAGCAGACTCTGCCAAAGTAACAGTCCATTTGATTAAAGCCCATTTTACTAAATCTTTTAAAAAGCTCCTTTGGATTCTCAGGACCCAGCAGTCCCTGAATGACTTAGACCTTCCATTGACATAAAAGTTGTGCCGTTTAAGCTATAAATAGGGGCCGACTTAATTCACCGTTTCAGTTTTTGCGGAGACTCTGAAAAATGGCGTAGTCCTTGATCTCCAGGAAATCTTGCATTGACTGCTTTTTCCTACAGAATCAACCTAAAAAACTCCCCCCAGTGTATTGTTCATATAATATGCTAATTTAGAATAGCCCGATGCCAGCCGCAATACAATGACAACATGACAATCACTGCAGCCATAGATCACGTGATTGAGAGTTACTGTCTGCTACGGATGTATATGCCTCCCCACCAATCACCAGCAAGAGGCGGAGCCACCAGCAAATGCCCATGACATCAGCTCTTCGTGCTGCGACCAAGGCGCGAAGATTGCTTTGTCTTGCCATGAGTTAAATAGACCCCTATCTATAAATAGTATGGCTCCCCTGCCAGTGTGATAGCTATTCCAGGATAAGCACTAAGTCCTGGCCAGAAAGGAGGAGGGAAGGGATAAGTAATGCCAGTACAATTGCTTCTACACTAGGCATTGTACTGGTGACTGCCTTTACAAATAAACAAGGTGCACCTCTAACCTCTACCTAACAATGCACAGACCACTACGCTACATAGCGTTTCTATTTGCAAAGGTCCCACATTCAAGCTATTTGATTGTTGTTACATGACTGGCCTTCTCTGTCCACAGGTCATTTCACAAAAAGGATCGTTAGAGCCTGTTTAGAGCTGCAGACACACGGTATGACCGCAAGCCATGGTAGCTTCCCGCGCCTTGCATTAGATTGATGCATGAGTCAAAGCAAAGTGTGTTTCTACTACTGCAACTTACAGGGGCAGTCAATCCGGCATTTTGTCCTGAGTAATTATTTTTGCCCAGTGATCCCAAACATTCAGAAACCTGCATGAACCAATTTTCCCAGCATCTCTGTTAAGCAGCTATTGCATCCTCATGCTACCACTAGGGTAAACTGAGGCACAGGGCAAGTTGGGGGCAGAGTCACAGAATCTGACTTCTCCGCCCTTGCTGTAACCCACGCTCTGCTGTTCCCAACAGAAAAGGATATCATCTCTGGAAGTCTCATTTTCAAAACAAATCCCATTCAGCCACCAAAGTCTGATATAATTTGCTATACACCTTCTGGGAAAATGTGCTTATCTAAGGCAAATTGTTGCAGCAGGCCTGGGCTTTATGTACTTAGAGGTCAAGTGCTTTTATAAAGTTAGCCAAGTATGTAATCTTGCCTTCTGTTGGCTTTGGGCCAGAAAGAGGATGCAAACTAACCATGACTGCGAGCACTAAGGCTAACAATGAACAGACCCTTTCTTTTAGTCCATGTGGGAGCAGAGAGGCTTTCGGAGAGGAGGTCCCACCATTCAGTTCTCAGTAGTGACGGGTAGTCACAGTATGACCATAGTTACCTACTGTGACAAGCTGGAAACCCTGAGACTTTTCTCTCCTTAGCTCCTCACATCCTCTCCAGCTTCATTAAAAAGAAAAGATGTCAAAGATTTTACATTAATAACACAGCAGTTTGATTTAAAACATTACATCTATTCTTCCATAAGTCAAGGGAGGTAATGTCACAAGGGTTAAGGGCAGTGGGTCTGACCTCCTGTCTGTCAGTGCCCGTTAACTTTCACCTAGTTACACCTGTACTGATTCCAATATCTTGCATTTGGCTAAAGCATATCTTCCATGTAGGCAGCCAGTCTTGATATGAAGATCTCTGCTAGATTTTGGAGTCCTTTAATATCAGCTCTTTCCCCCCTCATTTAGACTCTAGAGTCAAGACTTCACCTGGTACTCTTTCTGCTCATCTAAATAAATTGAGCTCTTCAGTTTCTAACTTTAAGACATTCTCTCTCCAGCTCTCAAGTCTTTTCAGTGGCTCTTCTCTCCACCTTTCCTGATTTTTCAACATCCCTTTAAAAGGGCAGCCTCTGGACTGGGGTGCAGCATTCTGCTGTCAGGCTCACTGATGCCACACATAGGTGCCTTACTTCTTTACAAGGATCATATTATGCTTGTCCAAGGCATTCATAAATCAATTATTCCAGCCACGAGCCTGGGAAAGAGTGCTGCAGACAGAATATATTGGAAACATAAAGTAAAACTATGCATGCATTGGCATGAACAGATTCAACAATTTAACTTCAAATTCACCCATGCAGATTCAACATATTCACATATCTCACAAATTGCACTAGGGCTTTCAACCATTGCCTCACACAGGGCATTTATACTGAGTTGTCCATTGTGACTTCTAAATTATTTTCAAGGTCCTGGCTTTCCAAGGTGCAGCCTTCCTGTCCTGTAAGGGCACAGCTTGTTCATTCTAACCCGGCATCTGACTGTACTAAAACACATGTTGTATGAATAAGCCCAGCTTTCCCAGGGATCTAGATCAGTGGTCTCCAAACTTTTTTGATTGCGCACCCCTATCAGTAAAAAAATTTTGAGCACGCACCCCCAATATTTGTGGAACTCCCACTCTTCCCTCAGGATACCTTGCATACCATATGTGACACATGACCGTCTGACATACGGACCGAGTGAGGGCACCAGTGTCAATCCGTATATTAAATATTAGTAAAGCTTAATTTCTTTCTTATTTTTTTAGATAAAAAATAAATATAAGTAGAAGTTCTAATATTTTCTTCCCGCACCGCACTGGATTGTCTTGTGCACCCCCTGGGATGTGCACACCCCACTTTGGAGACCACTGATCTAGATCACTCCATATGACTCTGACTATTTCATCTTCATCACTGAGCACTTGGCTCAGCTTTGGGTCATCCTGAAATCTTACTGACAGTGAATTTAAATTTACTTTCAGTTCACTGATGAACACATTAAGCAGTGTCACGCTGAGCGCCAGTCCTTGGGCTATTGAATCAGGCCTTTGCATTTGCAGGCAACCGTTTATCTAAGAATCCACAAAATTGCCACTTCAAACCACAATCCCCATGTACAGTCTTTCTTTCCGCACATTGCAGACATGTGCTCAGGGAATAATTCACCCTGCTATCTAGTCTGGGTCAATGGTCTGTATCATAGAATCACAGAATCAATGAGTGGGAAGGGACCTAGACAGATCATCAAGTCCAACCCCCTGCCATGGGCAGGAATGAGCACTGGGGGTGGGAGGGGTCATAAGACCCCAGCCAGGTGCCTATCCAGTCTCCTCTTGAAGATTTCCAGGGAAGGTGAGAGCACCACCTCTCTGGGAAGCCTATTCCAGGCTCTGGCCACCCTTACCGTGAAGTAGTTCTTCCTAATATCTAACCTAAACCTCTCCTCCCTCAGCTTGTGGCCATTGTTCCTGGTGACTCCAAGGGGGGCCCTGGTGAACAGACTTTCCCCGAGTCCCTGCTGGTGGCCCCTGATAAGGTGGTAGGCAGCCACAAGATCCCCCCTCAGTCTCCTCTTGTGAGGACTGAAGAGATTCACGTCCCTCAGCCTCTCTTTATAGGGCTGGCCACAGAGGCCCCCAACCATATGAGTGGCCTCCTCTGGACCCTCTCCAGGTTTTTCATGTCCTTCTTGAAGTGCGGCGCCCAGAACTGGACACAGTACTCCAGCTGCAGCCTGACCAGTGCCACATAGAGGGGGACCAAGACCTCTCTGGACCTGTTAGTGATGCCCCTGTTGATGCACGACGGGGTGCGATTGGCTCTGCCTATTGCTTTGTTGCATTGGCAACTCATATTCATCCTGGAGTCAATCCTGACTCCAAGATCCCTCTCTGCCTCTGTGCTGCCGAGAGGGATAGCCCCTAACCTATAACCATAATGCTGGTTCCCTGTAACAGACCCTCACCTGTATTCCTGATCACCTTGCTTTATTAGTATGCTGATCCAGATTAATTCCAGATCACATACTTCTGAGGGAGCCAGGGGTGCCTGTACACACCACAGGTTTTACTTCTCATTAAATTAAATAGGTTTATAAAATTTAAATGTGTTTATTTTGGAGCGTCGCATCTGTGTTTACACGCACTAGGTTTTCAAACAAATTAAGCCGGGTCCCTGGCCAGCGCTGCAGGAGAGTGGGATGGTCCAATGCTGCACCCCCTGGCCTGGGGCCTCCCACCCGTCCCATGCCTGTGCCCTGCCGTGCATCTGTGGAAGCAGGGAGCTGGCAAACCACAAGAAAAAAAAGCAGCAGCAATTTGAAAGCAAAAGCAAGTCAAAGGGGTGAACTACAAAAATGTTGTACCTCCAGCTGGTGGACAAAGAGGCTCATTACATGACTGAGTGCCTTTGTGTTTGCACACAACAAATCCATGGACGCCATGCCTTAATTCCCAGTGAGCCAAGCTGCACTGCATCTGCGTAGTTTTAGTTTAATGCACAAGAAAGACTTTTAAAGCACCAGGAATCCCACTCGAGCAAAGAGACGTGCCGTTGTAGCGCATGGAAGGGCAAAACTTGTGGCGTGTACATGAGCTCCATTACTCTAAAACAGGCTTGTCCAACATTTGGCCTGTGGGCTGCCATGCGGCCCTCCAAGCCATTTTCTGATGCCTGAGGCACTGTGGTGGGAAACGAAAGTAAACACCATACTTTAGTTTTGGGGGGATGATGTGATACCGCTTCCTGCGAGGTCTTTGAATATGGCTTGCCGGCCCACTGGGTGATAAAAAGTACATGGTCCAGCCCTGAATTCAAAACGGTTGGACACCCCTGCTCTAAAACAACAGATGGCAATTCATTAGGGAATATCATTACTACTCTCACATCCTTTACCTTCATTGTCCGTTGTGGTCAGGTTGTTACCAGAGATTGTGATGCTTCTAGCATGTGAATTATGCAGTAATACCAGTTACATTACATTTCCTCTTAAATGAGAATTCCCAGATTTCCCTTGCTTGTTACTTGGACATCTAGCTTTATTACATAAGCAACTGAAAAAAAATTCTCCTTGTGTTCTTTGACACATTGACTCAATTTATTCATGACAGCAGAGTTTGAGATTGCACTGCATTTACCTTCACAGCAGTCCCCTGCAGAGCTTCTAGTTTAATGACCTCTTGGTTGTTCCATCTAGCATTCAACTGAGAATATTACTCCTGCCCTTCACCCTCCACTGAAATGCAGATTGCTCCATTCAGGTAGCTCTCCCTCTCCCTGGAATATGCTCATTGCTCAGGCAATGATGCCTACCCTTGCCCACGGAATTAAACAGTCCTTGAATAGTCATTTTCTTTGGCTCTCTCCTGACCAGTGATAGGTAAACCAAGACACAAAAAGGTCATGTAACTTAGCCAAGGCCACACAGAAAGGTGGTGGCAGAACCAGAATTAAATTTCTGAGCTGCTGGATCCCACTGTATAGAAACAGAGAAAATTAAGGTTTGAAGGGATCTCAGGAGGTCATCTAGTCCAACCCCCTGCTCAAAGTGGAACTAGCCCCAACTAGATCATCCCAGCCAGGGTGTTTTACGACCAGGCATTAAAAACCTCCAAGGACGGAGATTCCACCACCTCTCTAGGTAACCCATTCCAGTGCTTCACCACCCTCCTAGTGAGAATTTTTTTCCCTAATATCCAACCTAAACTTCCCTTGCTGCAACTTGAGACCATGGCTCTTGTTCTGTCATTTGTCACCACTGAGAACAGTCCAGCTCCATCCTCTTTGTAACCCCTCTTCAGGTACATGAAGGCTGTTACAAATTTTCCCCTCAGTCTTTTCTTCTGCAGACTAAATAAACCCAGTTCCCTCAGCCTTGCCTCGTAAGTCATGTGCCCCAGCCTCCTAACCATTTTTGTTGCCCTCTGCTAAACTCTCTCCAACTTGTCTACACCTTTTCTATAGTGGGGGCCCCAAAGCTGGACACAGTACTCCAGTTGTGGCCTCACCAGTGCAGAATAGAGGGGAATAATTACTTCCCTCAATCTGCAGCCCAGTACGCTGTTAGGCAACAAGGGTACACTGTTGACTCATATCCAGCTTATTGTCCACTGTAACCAGGTATTTTTCTGCAGAGCTGCTGCTTAGCCAATTGGTCCCAAGCCTATACTGGTGCATAAGATTGTTTTGTCTTAAGTGCAGGACTTTGCTTGTCCTTGTTGAACCTCATGAGATTCCCATTTGCCCAATCCTCCATTTTGTCTAGGTCACTCTGAATCCTAGCCCTACCCTCCAGCGTATTTACTACACCCCCCACATTGGTGTCATCATCAGTGAACTTGGTGAAGGTGCGCTCCATCCCATCTTCCAGATTGTTGATGAAGATATGGAACAAAATTGGCTTCGGGACCAACCCCTGGGACACTCCGCTTGATACCAGCTGCCAAATAGACCCTGAGCTGTTGGTCACTACCCACTGAGCCCAATGATCCATCCATCTTTCTATCTACCTTACAGTCCATTCATCCAACCCACACTTCCTTAGCTGGCTTGCAAGAATGCTGTGGGAGATGGTGTCAAATGCCTTGCTAAAGTCAAGGTATATCATGTCCACTGCTTTCCCCATATCCACAGAGCCAGTCATTTCATTGTAGAAACCAACCAGGCTGGTCAGGAATGACTTGCCCTTGGTGAACCCATGCTGACTGCTCCTGATCACTTTCTTCTCCTCCAAGTGCTTAGAAATGGATTCTTTGAGGATCTGCTCCATGATTTTTCTAGGGACTGAGGTGAGGCTGACTGGTCTGTAGTTTTCTGGATCCCTCTTTTTTTCCCTTTCTTAAAGATGAGCACTATATTTGCCCTTTTCCAAACATCTGGGACCTCCCCTGATCACCATGAGTTTTCAAAGATAATGGCCAGCAGCTCTGCAATCACATCAACCAAATCCTTCAGCACCCTCAGATGCATTGCATCTGGCCCCATGGATTTGTACACATCCACCTTTTCTAAATAGTCCCTAACCTGTTCTTTCACCACTGAAGGCTGCTTACCGTCTCCCAAAACTGTGCAGCCCAGTGCAATAGTCTGACACCTGAACTTGCCTGTGAAAAAGGCACTGAGTACTTCAGCCTTTTCCTCATCATCTGTCACTAGGGTTGCCTCTCCTATTCGGTATGGGACCTACATTTTCCCTGACCTTCCTTTTGTTGCTAGCATACTCATAGAAACTCTTCTAATTACTCTTCACATCCCTTGCTAGCTAAAATGCCAGTTCTACTTTGGCCTTCCTGATTTCATCCCTGCATGCCTGAGCAATATGCTTATACTCCTCCCTAGTCATCTATCCAAGCTTCCACTTCTTGAAAGCTTCCTTTTTGTGTTTGAGCTCACTGAAGGGCTCTCTGCTAAGCCACGAGACAGGTGCAAATTGGCTTCTATCTCCAGCCCATCACCAAGTACTCATGGTGGCCCTGTGTGGGCTCCTTCTCTAGCACTTCCAGCTCCATCACTTTTCACAAGGAACATTAGCTTTTGTATCTCCTTTGACAAATTGGCCTTCCTAATGAGCTATGAATATGGTTTAACAAAGCAACTGCCTGAAAGATGGAAATGGATCTTTGGAAGGAAAAGAGTCAAGGTGGGAAGCAGCAAGGGAGGTCAAGCGAGCTCTGTGCTTCAGGGGCTAAAACAGCAAGGCCTCGTGTTTTAAAGCAGCACAAAGTTTAAAATAGGCACCCCCTCAGAAACTCCTCAGTGCAACTCTGCTTCCCCAATTGGCTTTGGGGATGGGCCTGACCTGGGCTAAAGGATTACATGTCCGTTGTGTCAGGAAGACGCTTGCTGCTCCTTGCTTGTGTGGGAAATGACATGGTGTCAACAAGAGCAGTCTGGGGGCGCACACCCCCATATTTGAAAGGGTTTGTTAGGCTGAAGGACCGTATTCAGCGCAGGGACCTCTGGGGAAAGCAGCGGCCAGGAGAGCTAAGCTGGGGGGCGAGCAGCCACACTGTAGAGCCCTGCCCAAGTCGCTGTGTCCGCGCTGGGGTAGCACGCCCCTGCCTGTCACTAGGACTGGGGAGGCACGGCCCATAGTTTCCTAGGCTGCAGCAAACCGAGCTGCTCTGGGTCTTTCCTATGAATTACGGGAGAACTAGTCGCTCCTTATGGACACACAGGAGGAGCTGCCAGAAGGCACTGCGGGACCGGCAGCGTTCAGCTCCGCCGGCAGCAGAGAGGACAGGTAACCAGCCCAAGGCAAGTGTTTTAGCTTGCAGTGTCAGACCAGCCAGAGGCAATTTGACCTCTCTTCCCCACTCCCCTGCCAGCTTGCTATGCTGTTTTGGGGACGTGCTAGATCAGGGGCAGGCAAAATAAGGCCCACGGGCCAGATCTGGCCCATCAGGCAATTTCATTTGGCCCGCGGGGGCCCACCAATGAATCGTACTCTGCGCAGCCCATGTGCCTCACGGGTGCAAGGGCTCGGCCCAGCCAGCACGCAGCTTTGGGGCAGGGCTGCTGCTGCCCCTGCTACAGCCGCCGGCTTCCCCAGGGTCCCACCTGCTCCGGGCGCTGGACTGGGAAGCTGCAAGGGTGGGAGCTCAGAGCTGCAGCCTCTAGCCTACTCTCGGCTGCTTCTCACTAGCACGAGGGAGGTTTACTGTGTAGGCAGGCGAAGAATTGGGGCAAAACCGAGTTAACTCGGGAGTGAAAACAAACACCAGGGTGCAAGCAAGCGGGCCAAGTGATTGCACAGCAGCCCAGCATCGTGACCCCCTTAGGGCACACAGGTTACGTGCTCGGTGAGGGTGCAGCCACCCAGCCAGCCGGCGTGCGGACCAGGGTCACTCACTGCCGCGGCTCAGAAAGCAAAACAGGCTGTCGAGTTCCTCTCCTTCGCACGCTCCTGCGATGCTCTTTGGCAGCTCATCCAGCACGGATCACATGGACAGCATCTATTTGATTACTTATGTGGACTTCATCACTACAGCCTGGCTTGGCTCCTTCTCCTCCTCCCCACTTCACCATCCAGTGCAAGATTTGCCTTTTCATTTTTAAAACCAGAGTCGTGCTGAATTTGCCTGATCAAACGTGACATTACGCGATAGGAACCTAAGTCTACTCTGGCGTCGCTCTGTCGAGTTATAGCCCATCTATACTTGGCTCAGACTGTCATTTGTTTCTAGGTTTAATAAAAATAAGAATGCGGTAGAAAATGCTGTGGAGAATCAAACAACTTTCGGGGGTATATTTTTTTAAAAAAACACAAAAAACTCTACAAAGTTTATGGAGCGGTAGCATTTTTCCTTCACATTAAAGGACCAATCAGCTCAGGAAGTCGACAGAATGGATGGTGCCATCTTGTGGAAAACCCTGTTAGCTATCCCAGACAAATGCATCTGAGCATCACAGCCCAACTTTATGCGATTCAGCATCAGTTTAGGGCACTTACTGCTGGACCTTGCAGAAGTCGTGGGGTTTAGAAAAGCTTTCAGACTACCGGTGGGTGGACAGTGCCAGGGGATGTTCCTCCTGGTTTTCTCAGGACGATCACATTTAACAAACAAAATGGTTTTTTTATGGACCCAGGAAACACACACCAAGTATTTGTGGAAAACAGCACGCACAAAACAAAACAAAAACAGCTTTTTGTCTCCTTCCCTTCCTCCACCGGTCCCTTGTCTGTTTTTTTTTAACTTCTCTACAACTGGAGTCCAGTCCCAGAAAGACTTACATGGCTGCTTCGCTTTCCCACCGCCGCTAGTCTTGTCAAAGTGCCTGGGTCTGCTCAAAGTTATGGAGTTTGGGGGTATTTTCACTAGGCACATTGCCATTGACTTGAAGAGGCCAAGATGTCAACTAATACACAGACATCAACCTAAGCAGAGATGTACATTTTTGAGAACGAGGACACTGGTTTTGCATTCTTCTTTGCTTTATTTCCCATCTTTCCAGGGTTTTTTTTTTTCCATTTGAATTAGTTTTCCCCGCTCTCTTCTCTTTCTCCTGCAGAGTTGCTCCTAAATCAAATATGAAGCCAATAACCTATGGGATTAAGCTGAATTTCAAACTCACAAAGTGTGTTGAAATCTGACAAGCAAAATGGGCTCTTCACCATTGATTTGCTTTGGGGCCTGAACTAAGCATGTGCCAGTCCTACAACTGAATGCAGTTACAAACATTTTGGGGCAAACCATACAATTAAACACTGATACCGAAACATCCCATGAATTTGGCTGTTAAATGGGTCTGGTGGATTTATTAAGAAAACCACCCTGAGAACTAAAAGAAACACAAAGTCTGTACAATGCAGTTTAAAACTATAGACAATCAAGTGTCATAACAGCAGCTGACTTACTGTCCCTTTGTAAATATGCAGTGTTTGTTCATGTCTAACACACTCCTTATGAGTATTGTTTGCTTGTTTAATTTAAGGAAGAAGCTGGCCACATGAGTGAAGGACATGTGTGTGAATTCAGGCTCCTGCCTTTAATTAGAAGCCGCAGTACAGGATCTCTGAACGGAAACATTTGTAAGAAGAATGCAGCTAGGATTATCTTGTTTAACAAGCTGGCTGAGTCTCATGGAAAACTTTGAAAAACATTATGCCCTTGAACTGCGCTTTCCTGTACACACAGACCCCACCCACCCACATACACTCAAGTCAGAGAGAAGGATGCAACTTCAATAGGCCTGGATTTGGAAGATGGGCGTGCACAATACTGAGACACAAATGTGCATCTCTCCTATTTTCTACGCCCCGCTGCTTGCTGCCTGGCAAAGTCCTGGGACCTACACAGCAGGCAGTGGGGAGGCCACTGGCTTCAGTGCCCGGGGCTTCCCCCAGTGACACGGAGCTGCATGTGCACCATGCAGAGCCCTGCGTGATACAGGCAGGCCAGTGTGGCTGCGCTCATCACCACCCCAGAGCTGTGTGCTGGCTGGACCAGGCCCTTCCGCCCATGAGGCACGGGGGCTGGGTGGGGTACATTTAGTTGGTAGGTGCCCGTGGGACAAATGACATTGTCTGGTGGGCCAGATCTGGCTCACAGACTATAGTTTGCTCTAGGATGTCTAGCATGGGAGTGGGGAGGAGAGGTTGAATCCCACCCAGGAAATTTCACTTGTGAGCACGTCCTAACTGATAAAAGTTTCAAAAGAAGAAAAACAGAGGAAAGAAGTTGCATGATTCCTGGGTGCCAAAGATCCCCAGAAGGCGTGAAGTGCCTTTTCCAACAGAAGCACATTTGAGTCACAGCCTTTATAGACAGAGAAAGACGGGAGTTTAGAAGTAGCAGTTTCAGGTACTTAGCATAACTCAAGTTAATTTATTCCAGGATTATTTTTTCCCAATGTTATTTTTAAAGAGAGTTCCACAGCCATGAAGTCATCCCAGGCTTCATCTCTCAACACGCCAAAGCCTCCGGCTGCCTAACTTGTTAGCACCCCAGATCAGTAAAAATACTTCAAAGTTCAGGAAGAAGGCAGGCTTCCACAGTGAAGAAGGGAGGTATGTAAATGGCATCTGCAGCCATGTGCCTGACGTAAAAGGAGAGTTGTCTTACTCTCAGTATTAAAGCAAGATCACTGATGTGAAGGAATTAAGGCCCCTCTACACCTTACAAGTATTGTGCAATTAGCTTGAGACCAGCTCCACCTCCAAAGTAGCTGTCACATGATAAGAAGCTCCAACCAGCTATGAAGTTAGATCTCAAAAATGTGTACTAACTTTATAGCTGGTTGCTATCGAGCTTTCATTTGCATGTGTAGCAGAGTGACAGGGCTCTCAGCCACAGGGATGCAACCCCCAAGCCCTGGGGATCGTGGCTACCATCATCCCCAAAGCCTGGGGGGTGCATGAAAGTCCTAGACCCACACGGGGCTCTTTGGTCCTGGGTGTGCATAGCCCCCACAGCTGGGAGCTCCCAGCCAGAGGTGCCTGCTTCTTGCCAATGCAGGAGGAGCCCAGGATCGGGCTCTTCCTTCACTGACAATAAAGCGCAACTGGATCTAATGCACAGCCCCACAGTTAAGCCTCCTGCCATGTACGTGCAGTGTGGCAGGAAGCGCAACTGTGTGGATCGTATTAGATCCAGTCACACCTTTACCTGCACATGTAGAAGGGTCCTAAGATTCAGATCCAAAAAGGACTGGAGGCACCTAAAGCAGGATTTTAAGTGGCCCTTAGGCAAAACCAAAAACCACCATTCATCAGTCACCTAACCTTGGAAACATCTAAAATTCACCAAATACCGCTATGTTCAGCCCAAAAATCCCCTTTCCAAGCCCCACTGGGATCTGGAAAGTAAGCAAAGCAATGCCTACCTCCTCAGGGGCACAGTGAGATAGGTGAACTGTGAGTGCCCCAGAGAAAGAATCAGGCCCCTCCACAAATGCCGTGGCAGCTCCATCGTTTTGTAAGCATGGGTGGAGGAGGTAAAACAGCCACCACTCAACTTTTATATAGTTTGTCCAGGAAGTGGGAAATAAGGGTTCAACTCCCCCTACCGCTTAAGGAGTTTCAAGCCCGCTGCTAGCAGGGCGGTGGGAATGCACTCTTCATCTTTCTTGCTGAAGCGATATGATGGCATGAAAAAGAGTGCAAAATGTATGGACCTAGGAAGAGTGTTTGCAACAGTGAGCCTTACTCTATAGCCCAGTGACTCAGGAGAGCTGGGCTCTGGTCTTTGCTTTCCAGATCTACAACAACAATTTCCTAGAAAGCAGGAACGGTGCTGGACACTTTCCTGGGAGGTGGGAGAAGCTGGTTGGACCACACGTAGGCTAGGGATAAAACTGAAACCAAGCGTCCCATGTCCAGGGCAAGTATCCATGCTACCAGATTAAGGGCCAATAATCTTTTCAAGCTGTGGGCCAGAACAGCTTGGCTCCAGTGAGGCACAGGCTGGGGAGCTTTGGGGTTGCATCAGCCATGAGGGGTGCTTGCCTTGCGCCCATGCCGGGGCCAGGCAACTTGGAACTGCTCGCACACATTTGCCACTGCTTCTCCTCAGCCCCCCGCTCTCTGCCTGCAGCTCGGGCTCAGCTGGAAGCTGCCCAGCTAGAAATTAGGCACTGCAGCACCTCGATATGCAATCAGGGATCAGTGTCCAGACTGGGAAGGGTTCCCTCTGGCCTGTGAAGCCGGGATGTCAGCAGCAACCAGGCTGTGATGGGGATTTAGCAGCAGGAAAAGTGACCAGCAGGGAGCAAGCATGGCAGGGGAAGCAGTGGCGGTCGGGTCGCAAGCAAAGCCAGGAAAGCAGTGGCAGCCTTCTTCAGAGCAGGCCCACCGCTCCGAAAAGGATGTGGATCCCTGGTCTCGCCCATGCTGCTTCTTAAAAGAATCAGGTGATCTCTTGCTCAGGAAAGGTACATTCAGGAGAGCTAGCAATCACGTGCCTAGACGAACCTCGGACTGCATTATTTCCACAGTGGATCGAGCAGTCGTATTTAAACAACCTGAGGAGGAGACCAGCCAGGCTAATATTACGTGCCCGGCTCCTGTACTTTTAGTCCTCCTGAGCAATTCTTTCCACTCTTTTGTTTAGCTCCAGTATTAAAGAGCTCCGTCTGAAGAGCTGAAGTCATTGAGGTCTAGGTGTGTGGGGCACCCTGTAGACACCACACACATCTATTGTAAAACATCCTACTCTGGAGCCAGAGGGAAAAGCAGGGATCTCGTTCCTTCACAGGTTTAAGAGCATCATGTACCATCCATTTTGTTTAAAGCATATTTAAAGCTCAGTAAATAAACTCCTGAGATCAGTGAAAGAGTCACAGGTTCAATTATTACTGTGTAAAATCAGAAGCAGACATATTAAAAGCCCAATTAGTAAGAAGATTCTGCAGCTACAGATGCTTGATACTTAACCAATTTTAGTGTTTGCTTCATAGGGACAAATGACAATTAAAAATTTACTGGAAACTTTCCAGGTTTTTCAACCCACTGATTTTAGTTTTTGAATGTTGTTGAAATATTTAAAAAATCTTGTGAAGTTTTGTGACGTCCAGGTTTTTCTCCCCTTCCAGGATGTGCTACAAGGGGCCCTGAACACCATCAAATCCTTTCTCTCAGTACGAGAGTGCTTCAGGCAAGAGGACTTTGAACTCAAGACCTTTTTATTCACCTCATCCACCTGCAAGATTGTCTCCTCCTGGAAAGAAATAACATCCATTTGGCAGGAAGACATAAATATAAATGATGATAGGTGAGGGTCTCTTCATGAAACCATTAGCTAGCACAAAGGCAATCTTATCTTCTGCAGTAAGTGCAGTGGTTGCTATGAGTAACTACCTGCTGTTCATTTTTGCCAGGGTTTTGCAATACTTGTAGAAAATTTGTTTCTGGAAAGGAGAAATTATACAGGAAAAAAACCAGTGGAGGTGAGATCCTGGCTTAGTTTAAGGCGATGGCAAAACTCCCATCAACTTCTTTGTGGCCAAGATTTCACTCCAGGACTGTTGCCATGTTCTTGCTTTCTTTGGGCTCAAATTGAATGCAAAAAAACTGGACAGAACAATAAATTGCATTCCTGCAAATGGAAAGACTGCAGAGCAAGAGAATGGGCGAGCAAGGCCTCCTATGCCCAGGAATGAGCAGGGAGACAACGCCCATTGTAAATGCACGCACCAGTGGCATGGTTTTCCTTTGTTGACCCTGGAGAATTCAGGTTGGCCAAAGGGTTAGGACTAGGATAAGATATTATCAGAGTGAGAGAAACAGGGGTGGTTGGCATAGCCAGGTCCAGGAAGGAGACGGTACATGCCCCCTGGCCTGTTTTAAACACAAGTATAGACAGGATGTTTGTGACATTTCCCTACACAGTGGGTCCCTCTACCCAAAATGCTACATCAGTGGGCATAGCATCGGTGGGCACTAACCGTGATGCTCGTGTTACTGCACAGTAGGGTCAGGAACGACTTGTGCGCCGCCAGGACTGCGTACTTACTAAATGACTGCAGCACCAACTGTGCAGCAGAGTGCACGTGTAGACGTGCCCAGGATAGGGCAGCCTATTTTGGAAAACTGTACCCTAATACCTTTCCTAGCTCTGGAACCGAGGGTGGTCCATCTTAGCCCAAATCAGGCTCTAATGATTTTAATGCTGATTTAAGAGCTCTGGAGAATGATGCCTTTTTTCATTAAACGGTACATAGCACTGTTTCCCACCTGTGGTCTACAACTCTGACATGGCCCAAACCAATGGTGGTAACAAATAGGTAAGTCTTGATGGTTGCTTCAGTTCTTGGCCTTTGCTGATGTGAGTGTGAAGTATGATACAGACTCCAGGCACGAGACAGAGACGCCATCACCTCACTTCATATATATATATGGAGATATATAGATATAACTATATCTATATATCTATATCTATATAGATATGGAGGAGTCATCAAGCACATGGTTGCTTATTTATGGCAAAGCGGGTAGGGAGTCAGAAAGCCTTTTCCCTCATAGGAAAGCTTTTGTGCAGCCCACCTCTACAAACTAGACCGCTGCTGTTTTGATCACCATTGTGAGATACATAAATATAGATCTACTACTATATATATATATCTCACAATGGTGATGAAAACAGCAGCAGTTCTAGTTTGTAGAGGTGGGTTGCATAAAAAAACTTTCCTGGGGGGAAAAGGCTCTCTGACTACCTGTCCTCCTTGCCATAAATAACCAACCATGTGCTTGATGGCTCCTTCATTTTCCTCTGCTCTGTTCATCCCTCATATATCATGTTTGCTCTCCTGGAATCTTTTCCCAGGTCATTTTTGTTCCTGTACTCACGTTGCTTTATGCAATTGGAAGGTCATTGCTGCTTTTCTGCATCAGCTAATCCCCTTTTCTTCATTCATTTTTACCCAGAGGCTGTTCAAAGCCACCTAACGTTGAACAAGGATCAAAATCATCTACCAAAACAATGATGAAGAAGAAGTATGCAACATGGCCGAGACACTAGTTGCCACAAATGATCTGTGGGGGAAACCCTTCTCACATTGTAGCCCTTTGTAAACCTTTCTACCACCATGGTCTACTTCACTTTGTGGTTTTGTTCATGTTGTTAAGAG
The DNA here is from genome assembly GCF_052110815.1 of Crocodylus siamensis. NCBI lineage: Eukaryota > Metazoa > Chordata > Crocodylia > Crocodylidae > Crocodylus > Crocodylus siamensis. The sequence continues at coordinate 12,322,689 of NC_143398.1, read as the reverse complement.
CTGATCCACAAACTTGAATAATGCTACAAAGTGGTCCTATTCACTTCAGTGGGATTCCTCAGGCAACGGGCATCAAACTGGGGCATTAGATCAAAGCAACTGTTTTAAGTTGCCTGCCCTAGAATTTTTTTGTCCTTTTTACTCTTTCATTTGGCACCAAAAAGCCCCACCAGGTCTGGAAGAGGAAAAAGAAGGAAGTCATTTGAGTTTGCATTTTTGTCCATTTCCAACCTTTTCTTCTTCCACTGTCCTTAATGCTTTGAAACAGAAATGCAGAACTGGAAGAGACCTCCCGGGTCCCTGACACTTCTAAGCAGCCATTTTGTGTACTCCCATCAAATAAGTGCAATGAGCATCACCTTAAAACTAAGTAGTTGGTTTGGTTTTTCTTGGAGCCTACTACTCAGACCAGGCCTATTCCATTATTTTATGCCTCCAATGGTTAGAAACACTGGGCATATCTATATGTGCATTAACACACTTTAGTTAAAGTGCATTAAATTTGGTACCTCTGGGTACCTATACACAAGCTGGGAGGCTGCTCCAACACACTGTAATTACAGCGTGTCTGAGCAGACTCGATTAATAGAGTCTGCTGGAGCATAGTAATGATTGCACTCCAGCCAGCTTTCGCATCGTGTGTATCAAATGTGCTTCAAAATGGCAGTGGGGACGCTTTAACTAGAGCTTGTTTGACGACGCCATTTTGAAGTGCGGGTGTTTTAATTAGGGTGGCTCTTGGAGCTGCTCTAATTAAAGCACTGCTTGTCCCGCTTCACTCCTGGAGCACATGTAAAAACACCCTCCATTGTGAGGTACTAGGAAAATGTGCATTACCCTATCCTAATGCTCATCAACTAAAGAGCACAGGGCGCTTTTACACGTGCTTGGTGAAGGGCACCAAGAGCAGCGCTTTAATTAGAGCGGCTGCAACTCCTGGCACAGTGGCCCGCTCCAGCAGATTCGATTAATCGACATGTCAGAATTCCAGCATGTCCGAGCAGCCTCCGCGCTTGTGTTTAGGCATCCACAGATTTTAGTGATGCTTTAATGTGCATTACCCTATTTTAATGCTCGTTAACTAAAAAAGCATTATTTTAGTGATACTTTAATGCACATTAAAAAAGGCTACGGTGCATTAAAGCACCCGCATAGACGCACTCACTCTTCCCTAAATCAAGCCTAGCATGGCTGGTCCCATCATCCTCAGTGGAGGCTCTCAGTTCACCCACACGCTGAAACTGTCCAAAGAAGTGACCTCCCAAGGATCATAGCAATGCAAGGCTGGAAGGGGCCTCAAAAGAGCATTTATTGCCCATCTCCCTACACTAAGGTAGGATCAAGTATACTTCGACTGTCACTGACAGATGTTTTATAACCTTTTCTTTAAAACTTTCATTTAAAGAGATTCCATATGACCTCCCAAGGTTGTCTGCCACAGTTTTGAATTATACTCATACTTGGATTTTTTTTTCCTTTTAAGATAGAACTACTTTGGTGTAAGTTAAGCTAGTTTTTTGGGGAGGTTTTTTTTTTTATCTTATCCCTGACCCGAACATGGAAAGAACTGACCATCCTTCTGATAATCATACGAATTTACAAATGTATTGGGATACCATCACCATAGGCTCCCTTAAAGTCTTTTGTAGATTAAATAAAGCCAGGGTCTTCAACTTTTCAGTGTAAACCTTGATTCCCAAACTTTTTCCATTCACCTTGGAAAGAGCACAACAGAACAAATTTGTCTAGATCTTTCTTAAAACATGGTGCTCACAACTGAATACGGCAGTCCAGCTAAGGCCTTGCCAATGCTGAGTGGAGCAGAGTAAATACCTCCTGGCTCCTGCATATGACGGTTCAGTTTGTACAGTGCAGATTGAGATTTACCTTTTCAGAAGCAGCGTCACATTGTTGACTCGTGTTTACTTTGTGATTTGCTATTAGTCCGGATGCTGTGCTGCAGTACCGCTGCCTAGCCAAGCATTGCCTATTTGGTATTTGCCCATTTAATTTCTCGTGGGTGTAGGTCTTGGCATGTCTCCATTTACATTCATTATGTTGATCTTGGGCCATTTGTCCAATCCGTCAAGAGCACTTATTTCTGATCCTGTCCTCCGAAGTGCTTGTGCTCTCTCTCATCTTAGTGCCATCTGCACATTTTGTGTGTGTTTTATTCCATCAGTCAAGTCACTTATGAATATACTGAAAAGAACTGGGCACAGGACAGGTCCTGGCAAGCCCCGCTTGAAATACCCTTCCAGTTCGACAGTGAAACATTAATAAACTGTTCTCTGCAGCTGTGCCCTATCTAACGAGGTAGCAAACCCATCTTACAGCGATTTCATCTAGACCTGTTTCCCCGAGTGCATTCATGAGTGATGTGGTGATTAAAAATCTTACTAAAATCAAGATATACCCCACCATGCCCCTGCTCACCAAGCCACTTATCTTTTCAGACAAATAAATTAGATTGATTTGATATGATTTCTTCCTGACAAATGCATATTGGCCATGTTTTATCTTACTGTCTTGCAGTTGTCTACCAGGTAATTGTTCAATAACTCATTCTAGTACTTGAGTATTTAAGGTAGCAGGACTGGTCTAAGCCCTTCCTCCTCCAGTCTGGTGGGCCTGCCTCATCCTCCATGAGTCTCAAAAATGATCACTAACTGTTTGGAGATTTGGGGGTTTGGGCCTGGATTTTTCGTTTTTTTGCTGCCTATAAGTAGCCTAGGGTGAATGTCCTCAGGCCCTGCTGCTGGGCATACATACACTTATCTAAAGTCATTAATTTGTTCTTTTCCAATTAGCCTGCACTTTTCCTCTTTAAATTATTTGTGTTAAATTTCTAGTTATAATTAACCCTTTATTGTTAAAGCAAAACATTTCACCCTTCTGCATCACATGCCATCTGCTGTCCTTCCTCTTACTTCTTATGCTTTTAAAGAACAGTTTCTTGTTATCTTTGTTAATGGTAACACCTTAATCATTTGAATTTACCCCTTGGAGCCCAGGCTATTTCTTGAAGCTCATGAATTATGTGAAACTCTTTGCATTTTTTATACAATTCTATTTCTTTTCTATTTTCACATTTTTAAAGAGGCTCCTAAAGCAGCCACATTGGTCTCTTATTGCACTTCCTCGGTCTTCTTCACATCAGGACAGATTGACACTGAGACATTAGTAGTTTTTTCCCAGTAACAATTCCAGGCTTCACTAACACTAGTCAGCACATATACAAATATATATATACACATATATATGGATAAATTGAAGTAGGCACCAATGAACCCAAAACTAGGCATAACACACACAGCTTGTGTGGAAGGGCTGGAAAAGTCAGTTGTTAGTTCTGAGCTCCCAAGAGGAACAGATAGAGAGTGAATTGATGCCACCAGTACTGAACACCAAAACAAAGGTCAGAGTGACCCAAAGGTCAGAACTTGATGCAGGCCACAGGTATCTGCATCTTGTTGCACTTATTGGTAAGAAGTAGGATGTGGATGTCATCACCTAAAGCCCTTTTAGTAACAGGGGAAAACTGTTGCACCTGTTGTAAACACGAAGTTGCTGTGACCAGTGTATAAAAAGGTGCTTGGGAATGCTTAATGCTTTGTACTGGGCTTTGGGGTTATGTTCATGCCTGCAAAAGACCCAGCTGGCACCGTGTTTCAGTTGGTCACAGATGCTAGCATCTAGGTTTGGTGACATTAAGTCTAGCTGTTTTTGTTACTAAGAACCGAACTCTACAGTCTCTTTCTTGGACTAACGAACTTGCTAGGGACACAGCATCACGACTGAATTGTGACAGCATGCACAAACCATTCAAATGGAAGGACCCCGACAGGACCAGTAATGCCTAACCCCGGACCAGCACTAATGGAGGAGATAACACTGACCGGGATCAACAACGGGCAGCTCTCCTGCCCTTTGTCCCTTCATTCTCTTACCAACAGACTCTTCCTACCAGTTCTCTGAGTTTACTGAAGTCTGGGGTTTGCTTTTCGAAGACTATTCCTTATCTGAGTACCTTCAGCTTCTTTATTTTCTTCTGAGTGTGCACAGTGTAATTTCGTGATCACTTTCACCCCAAATTACCTTCCATCTTTTGATTCCCAGCCAGTTCCTGTTAATCAGAGTCAAGTCTAAAATAGCTGTCCCCTACCAAGTTCCTCGATGTTCTCAGAAAATAATTGTCCCCACCAGATTGGAAGAACTTGATGAACTATCTGGGTTCAGCTCTGCTGCTTTTCCAACCCATGTCTGGGCAATAAGGACTTCCACATTACCAGCAGTTCCTGCTCCTTGGATGCTTCTGGTGGTTGCTCAGAAAAAGCCTCATCCACCTCCTCTGCCCTGGTTTATAGTGGACCCTAGCATGGCAGTCTCACTATTCTTATCTGCACTCGCAGACATTCAAGTATATAGCAGAGTAGATTTGCACCTGATAGATCTTGTATAGATTGACTGCAGCCCATTTCATTTGGCTAAGAGTTGCTCTCCATGAGCAGAGACATAGTTAAGTCATGTTAGTCTGAAGTCAAGTAGAAGGCAGGATCTACTCTGCCTTTTCCTTGACTTCAGACTAACAAGGCTAATTTTACTTCTGTTTGGAGATGTACAAACAGACCGGCTACACCTCTTCTTGACCTTCCACTTATATACATTCCTGATGCACAATGCAACTACTTCCCCCCTTCCCCGTACCCTCAGGCCTTCCAATAACAATATGCCAGTCCCATTTTCTAATGTTGATTAAGTCACCATTTGGGTTGAGTGGTCTGACTTTAACTTATTTCCCGTATTTCTAGCATTTGTACACAAATGTCTCAGATGCTCAGCACATTGTCCTATTATTCTCTCTCATCTCTACTTTGACACTATTAGTTTTCAATGTCATCTGCCCCACCACAAATTCTACCTCCTTCACTCTTATTTGCTTACTGGTGGGTTTTATCAGCTTCTTATCTGGTAGGTTTATCCCAGGGTAAGAGTTAGTTATCAGCTGAAGACATTTCAGCATCCTGCATGAAAGGATGTAGTAAATTTCATAGATTTCATAGACGTTCGGGCTGGAAGGGACCTCGGAAGATCGAGTCCAGCCCCCTGCTCCAGGGGCAGGAAGTCAGCTGGGGTCAGAGGATCCCAGTGAGATAAACATCCGATTTTCTCCTGAAGGCGTTCAAAGTAGGTGCTTGAACCACCTCTGATGGCAAGCTATTCCAGACCTTGGGGGCTCGGACAGTAAAGAAATTCTTCCTTATGTCCAGCCTGAATCGGTCTTGCAGTAGTATGCCGGGCTCCAAGGGTGGCCACGACACCCTGGGTAGCTGGGCAGACCTGTGCCCACTCCAGCTCTCTAGGTCCTTCCCTTTTCTCTTGCCCTGGTCCGTTCCTTGCTACAGAATAATCTTCTGCTAATTTTACATCTTCCTCTTGTTGGAGGCTGATGTCTTTCCCCCCAGCCCTTCACTCCATCCTCCAGGTCCCAGACTAACTGCTGTAGCACTATCTGCTCCAATGGGTCCTCCAGAGCCAGCCGGTGGCCTTGCATTTGAGCCGCTGTGCCAACTGGCAGGGACCGAGGGTTTTTAGCACCCTTCTTTTTGCCAGTCTGTTTCATTGGACCCTTCTCTAAATTCACTCTAACACTTTTATAAATGCTTGTGGGTCATCTTCATTCGTCATGCACACAACCCTCAGCAAAAGCAAGCCCACCTTTCCCTATGTTGCTGGCAGATGCACTTGCTATCACGTTTTGGTTTTCCAGCGCTAGAGTTTGTGAAGTCTCTGCCTGGCAAAATTGGAGGGGCATTGTATCTTCAGTCTTGGTCTCCCATTTTTGAGCTTGCTCATTGACCACAGCCTTTGCTGGGCCAACCACCTCAGCACCTGCTCCATTTCAGCCCATATAAATTCCCTGGGTGACCCTTCAACATCCACCCAGGTGGGTGGGTCTATGTGCACATCTCCCAGGCAGAAATCCTACCCTCAACCAGAGAACTCCTTACTTGAAAGTGGCACGAAACATTTTGATGAATCAGAATTTTCTCTCTGAAATCACTACTGACAAATTTCAGAGTAGGTCTAATGAGAGCCGTGAGCACCCACATAGTACTTGCCATAACTGTGCTGTTATGCTTCACTGCAAAATTTAGTAGAAAGTAAGATGCCCAAACAAACAACTGTGTTAGATTTTTATTATAATAAAAATACTATCATCAGACATGGTTACTAAAGGACTCTAACAAGTCTGCACAGGATAAGGGATAAATTATGCAGATAAATGCTCTTTTAATTAAAGTCTCAGAATTAGTATTTTACTTGAATGCTAATCGTTACCTCAGCGGAGATTAAGACGCTGCAAACCCTATATCTAATTAAGCTTTTGTTACGATAATAAAAAGTAAGATCTAGGAATTTAATTCTACTACTGAATAAAATTCAGTCTATGTTCAATTCAACACTCCCATATTAAGCCTTTAATTTATTGTGTGCTAAAAGCCAACTTATTTTGGGTCTCTCCACCAGCTAGGCAGTTGTTGGTGCAGACATCTGTACTTTTTATTCCATAAAATTAGTTTTCTTCAAAACTTCCCCAAATGCAGCCTTGTTGCATGACCTATTCCTTCAGAAGAAACATGTTCACAAATTGCCAAACTGATTTGCCCATTTACATTTTGTCTGCCACACTACCAGATGCTGCTATCGGCACCCTTCTCCAGCAAGAAGAGACAACAGAAGCATTTCAGCATGCGAAAGATAAACTGACTCTCATATAGGAAGGAAGCACTATTTTTAACCATGGTTGTCTCTTATTCCAATGCCCATCTCGACATGACCAAAAATGCCAGCTTTGACCACTTGTCATCTAGTTTTTACATCTGGCAACATACCAATAAAAGGCTGCATAGAGATTATATTTCCTAAGGTCTATATTCTTCCTTATTTGTGTCTATGGTTTCGACTGCTTTGCCTTGTGGCCTGGGTGTTAGGTTATACGTAGACACACAAAGATGTGCAGGAGATTAATACAGTGCCTGAGAATGTGAAATATGCTCATGAGGATTTCATGGCCATATAAGGCAACTAAAATGCAACAGGTGGTATTCATTTTGCTCAAGGGGACATATAGTAAACGGGGGGAGGACCATTTCCCCTATTTATAGTTTTCTTTCCAGAAGCACACTCAGCAAATGAAACCAGAAAATATACACATAGAAAGTGTTGCACTGAGAAGTTGAGTCTTTGGTTCAGTTCAATATTATTTGTGCTTGTTCTTATTCCAGCGTTCAGATTAATCCAAATACTGGAGTGGAGGGCTAAGGGAAAACAAGAAAGGCATCAGGAAAGCTGAAGATCAAAGGGAACACAAACCATGAGACAACCCTGGAATTCAAGCCACAAAAAAGGGTAGGTTCACCTGACTCCTCTTCATTAAGGAGGTAACTTTAAATGGGTGTAATTTTTACTCTTAGTAATTTTTTTAAAGACCCAATATCTTTACTAGGAGATGCTAGTAGAGTATTGATGGACTGCTGTCCAGCTGAAAAATTAAAAACACTACCGACTGAGGCATAATGGAGTATTTTCATTAGCACTCTTGGCAGAACTGCAATTCAAGAACCATGACCGTCACATTGAGTTGATGTACAACTCAGATGCTGAGCAAACCCAGCTACTTTATATAAAGATGTTGCTATCTGGTAGTTGTTTTCTAGCTTCTGTACTCCCTCCCTTCTCCAGCAATTTCTATACTTACTATCTACTTGAAAAATCAAACACTTTTTGCTCAAGCTTTTAGCTGCACGCTGTAAAGATCTGATCCTAGTTCACTCCCCAATGACTTCACAAGTATCTGCTTCAATTTGCTTTAGTCAATAAAATAACCAAACCCTAATTCACTTTTCTGATGTAGCTGCAAAATTAATCTGAAAAAATATCAAAATAAAACACTGCTTTAAAATGCATGTGTACCCTCTAAAAATGAAACATACCCCTCTCTGAGTTGTGAATGATATATACAAGAAGTTATATCAAACAACAAGAATTCACTTTTTGTAGAAAACAGTGATTAAAACAAGGCTTCCTGACTAGCGATTTTAAATCACAAGTTAAATCAATTTGATTTTAATCAAATCCACTCTGGGAGAAGCCACTTGTTGAGCCTGGGTACTTCTCCTCCTCCTGTGAATTCAATCACTAGATGAGGGACTGCAAAGACTTGACAAGGCAGATCATGGAACGACCCGACAGAGGGTTATTCAGAAGGGCTCACAGAGACCAATGAAGCAGTGGAAGGAGAGAGGAATAGAGACATTTTATTGTAGCAGTCATTTTATAACCTCAGGACAAGCAGAGAAAGAAGGAAACAGCAATGCAAACCATGGTGGGACCCATACAGAGCATCTGGTGAGGGTCCAGGTTGGGGACCTGTGATGAAGGATCATTAAATGCTGGATCTTGCTACTGGGAAGTAATGGATTCTCCACCACTAGGCTTCACCAGGAATCAGACTTGACATAGGATTTCACCTAAGATGTCAGGGTAATACAGGAGGGTCTGATTAGATGATGACAATAGTTCTTTCTCTGGCTTTAATACTTTCGAAAGTTCTAAAAGTTCCCTTAAATTTTACGAGATTCCTACACATGCCGTTTGAAGCATGAAGCATAAAGTGAGCCAGCTGATAAAGCTGGGTAAAGAACACAGGTTTTCCAGATTCTTGGCCAGTTTATAGGATTCCTCCTACTAGCAGAAAGGGTTAAACTTCTATCATAGAATTAAATGTAGCCCTGAAAAGGATCTCAACTGATTGTCTAATTCAGCCGCCTGCTCTGAGGTAGGATGCCCTCCATTTGGACTATCCTCAACACATGTATGTCTAAGCTCTCCTTGCAGTTTTGTATGGAAGGAAAACACATTTTATAATTGCGGACTGCAAGAGCACCTGTTCATTCAGCTATTTCAAGGAGCACAAGCATCAAGTTTGATAACTGCATAAGGCAGAACATGTTCATTGTCCATATAATCTTCAGCCACAAGTGGTCTTTCAAAACTGAAATTGCATAGGGATGAGAAGTGACCTTTTTCCGTGTCTAGTTTTTTACTTTAAGAATCATCCCCATTTTACAGAGAAAGCCATGCACAGAGAAGCAAAGGACTGGACTTGAAAAGATGCATTAAGTTTCGGATGCTCAGCATGAGATGCAGGAGGTTCCAATTTTCAGAGGTGACTGGAACTGCACTTCCATTCACTTCATCAGTTGTGTATGTAACCTCTGATTATCAGCATCAAGGTGTAAAGCTGGGTAGCCAAAAACTGAGATGCGCAAAATTAGTTGACCCTAAATTCCCATCTAAGTAACTTGCAAAAGTTTTAAAGTGAGCCAGTTGATAAAGCTGGGTAAAGAACACAGGTTTTCCAGATTCTTGGCCAGTTTACAGGATTCCTCCTACTAGCAGAAAGGGTTAAAGTGTCAGATGAATCCAGAATCCACCATAATTATGAAACAGATCATCTTCTCAGAGGAGTCAGTGAGTGGATGCGACAGAAGAAATTATGAGACTGTTTTATATAATTTTTAAACCATCAGCTGTGGATGAGATATTTGAAAATAAATGTTATTCCTTCAGAATATTTATCACATTTGTTTTTGAAGTACTGGACCTTGCACATCTCCTGACTATGGTTGCAGTCTGAGAAGAATATTACTTCATCCAAAATGATTTCAGAATTTTAAATGACTAAAATCCTTAACTGAGCAATTTACCAGCAGATGACTTTAACGAGAGAAATCTCAACATGGATACTTACCATTAAAAAATTACATAGGAATGACTGCAAATTGCTCTATTCTTTTACCAACAGATTGTACTTTAAAACCATGTGATTAAATACACGGGATAGTTGACATTTTGTATTTTCTATTTGTGGGATGTATTTGTGAGAGCAAAGTCTTACAGTTTGAAGTGCCCTCACTGGTGCGGGTGCTCTCAGGCTAAAAAACAGGGACTCCATTACTTATGTCCAAATGTAGATATGCTTGCTTGCACCGGGATAGTAACACAGCACTTTTTCTCTGCTGCAGCTTGAAGCCATTGCTCTAGGACTAGGAAAAATGGCCTCAAGCTGCAGCAGATAAAGTGTAGATTGGAGAGCAGGAGGAACTTTCTGACTGTGAGGATGGTCGAGGATTTGGAACAGGCCGCCTAGAGAAGTTGTGGACTCTCCATCCCTGGAAGTTGTCAAGAGCAAGCTGGAAGAGATGCCTGGCCTGGCTGATCCCACCTTGAGCGGTGGCTTGAACAAAATGATCTCATGAGGTTTCTTTCAGCCCTACTCTCCCATGATCTTAATTAAGCACTGAAAGAGCGCAGAACACGCAATAAGCCAGCATACCACAGTGCCATGAGAAAAACATTTCCTAGATTTTATATTTATTAAACTAATACACAAATAGGCTTGGCAGCTCTTCACTTCTTTCACTGAATACAAAAAGCAGATTTTCTTTAAGTTGATGTTTAACAGTTAGTCTAAAAATCTAGCCACATTTCTCGCTTAAAATTTCATCCGGCATTTCATGATCTCTTAGTCATCATCTTGTTGATTTCTTTTCTGCCAAGGAAACAGGAAAGTTAATCATGTTATATGCAATTATCTTTAATAAAAGCATCAAAAAATTACAAGCATTTTCTAGAGATGTTGGCATTAGAAAAAAAACTTGATGTACTTCTAAGCCATTCTTTGAAGGTTATGTGGTAACATTTATATTTATAAATGCAAATTCACAAGGAGTTTTTTTTTATTTACAATTCAGGAGAAAAATAGGCCACCTAGTCTCAACCAGTAAAAACAGTCCATAAACATGAACTTAGAAACCAGGAAAATCAATGGCCAACGGGACATCAAATCCACAATGAAGCAAAAAAATCTGAACACAATTTTTTACATTTTTCTAACAGGTTTCATGAGACTCATCGTTACAGTATCTAGCCACAGCAATCCAGTCCCTTTACAGGTTCAACAGTATCCCCTTGTGCCATTGTTGCAGGTGAAATGGAAAGAAAACATTTCTTTTGGCTCTGACAGAACATTTAAATTCAGGAATCTTTAAATGTTTTATTTCAACTGAGAAATTTCAATTTCTCCAATTTTCCCCCCCCATTTGGTCTGAAAGAAGTTTTGATATTCTGATTTATTTTGCAGTTGATTTGGTATGAAAATAAAATGTAGAAATATCAGCATTTCTCTCTTCTGTTCTTCCATCAGTGCTACCGGAGTGTATGGGAACCCCTGACAGGACTCACGCACTGAAAACCTGTCTTTTAAGACTATAGAAGCAGCAATGGCATTAGGCAAACAGGTCTCGGGATGCGTCTGGCATCAGTCAATTGTCATAATTAATACCACAAAAACACAGCGTTAGATACCGTCACACCTGGTAACAAGGCAGGTGACAATTTGGGGAATTACAAAAGAGTTAAAATTTGAAGTCCTGGGATGAAATGGAAGAAAGGAGATTAAATGAAAGTCAAAAACTTCCTGATTGTATCTCCTGTTAGACTCTGTAGCAGTGTTCCTATGATGTGGTGGAACAACATGAAGTAGACTGCAAAATGCCACTAATAAAAATGACACACACAACTTAAGGGCAAGACCTTATCCTGGTAGAGGACCTTGCCTAAGACTTGCGATATACAAGCAGCATCATGAACCGCATTATTGCGCTTCTGTAGCATGCAGTTTATGGGTAGAATCCGAGTTGCCTGTGTTGACCTTCAAGGCTGGGTGGTTCAGGACACCGATACCAGAGACTCTGCTCATGTTGAATCATACGTTTAAGAAAAAAATTAAAAACAAAAAAAATCTTCCAACTGTCCCACCCAAGTCTGGAAAAGTAGAGGGAAGGTCATTCTGGGCCAGTAAAAACATCAAAGAATTGTTGTCAAAGGAACAGAGAAACTGAGGTTGTTTGAATTAAAAACTATTGAGTGGTATTGCTGAGACCTCAAAAAATTATTTTAGTAACACCCAAAGTAATATCAACTTCTACAAAAAGGTATGCTGGTTTCTCCAGGAACATTCATCATATTTTAGATCCTATTAAACAACTTCACTTAGGGCAGAGCTGTCCAACTGTGGGCTGCAAGTGACCCCTGAGGAGTTAGCTTGTGGCCCCTGGGTGCCATCCCCCACATCACTCTCCTGCTTCTGCTGCCAGGGTCTCCCCCACCAGTTACCACTTCCTGCCCCCTCTCCTAGGGACAAGGTGGCACAGCCCACAGGGCTGAGGGAGTAAATCCCATGCAGCACAGGGCACTGGCACGATGTAGTGTGGAGGCATACGGCGTAACGGGGGGGATCTACACAACACAGCACAGCGAAAGAGGTGCCCATGTGGCATGCCAGCACAGTATATGACTCGGGAGCAGGGAGAGTGTGTTCCATATGGCATAGGGACGTGCAGCACCCAGCCACTCAGAAGTGGGCAGCTCTGACTAAGGATAAGAAAGTTCCAGGTTATTAAAGGTAAAATTCAATAAACCCATTCTATAATACAGCAGGTGTGGTGTGAATTCTGGGCTGGCGGAGGAAGAGAAAAGGGGTGCTGTTTATAGAACAGGTCCCTGCCAGACTGCCCGAGCAGCATGCATTGTGGGCTCTGTGCAAAGGGCCAGTCCACTGGCACGTGGCTCAATTCACACTCAGCAGTGACACTGGGGGCTGGATGACAGCACTCTGTGGGCCACAGCTGGCCCATGGGCTGCATCTTTGACACCCCTGATTTAGAACAACAGGGTTTAAGCACTTTAATGTTCTTTTACTTTCCTCTCAACAGTCAGAAGTTCCTCCACTAGGATTTGCTTACCAGTTTGAGAAAGTCTATTAATTTGTGGACATCTTCTCCAGTAGAAAGATCTACAAAATCTTTGGGCAGTCCGTAGCTCAGGTAAGGGCTAGGCTGGACGGTAACTCCGCTGTTTGTGCAACGGAAAGCTGGATAGTCCTGAGAGAGAGAGAGCAAGCGAGCAGGTTGAAAACACCCAAAGTCATCATAAAGTATCTCACTGCAATTAAAACTGCGGATTTCTTTAGAATAATTGAGCTTCACTTGCTTGGCTAGTATGTTTATTTCATCTAAATTGTATTGAGAAGTGCGCACCAATGCTAGGGTTTTCTATAAACATCTCAAAGCATCTATCAGCAGAAATTAAAATGTAGAGGCGCTTGGGGGGGGGGTGTCAGGGGACCTTAGCCCCTGTGTAACCACCCCTCCCAGCACCCTCCCTTCCCTCTGGGCTGCGCTGCCTGCCCTGCACAGCTGAGCCCACCCTGTCCACCCCCCCTGCAGCATAACTGCCCTAATTTTCTGTCTGGCCCACCTCAGATCCTCCACTGGGAAGAGGCTGGCGCCATCCCTGGATAAGGGTTTTTCCCCCCATACGTCAGAGCCTCCACTAGGATCCTGACTGTACTAATATTAATGTATTAAAGTAAATAAGCAGTAACAGCACCGTAACAATTTGTCTCCTCTGTGATATACTGAACTTTAGATAAGGCTGCTGGGCCCACAGCTATAAAACTGTATAATGTTTATAAATTGTATAATGTTTAGCAACAAAAGCCTTAAAATCTCCTTTTACTTAGGACTTCAGGTTTCAGCATAAATAAGTAAAACTTTGCCAAAGTTATGGTCAGAATTTACCTAGCAAATTTGTTGAAATGAAAGTTAAAATAAATAAATAAATAAAAAAATCATTGTTAGCCACTGGTTTGGGGAAAGTAATTTAACATGCACTAATACACAGCACTTGCATAATGTGCTGTAGCTTAAAGCACCCGTGGTGGAAACTTGCACATTCATCCTACAAAGCAGGGAATTATTATAAAGAGGGGAAAATGGAAATAGAAGGAGATTTACCCCAGAGCACCATCAGTTGTTAGAGAGCAGGACTTTAAAACACAGTAACTTTACACTAGGAAGCTATACAAAGCATGGGCCATACAAAAACAGCAGAAATCACTCAGGAACTTATCTTAGTGGCTGATTACCATTTCTTGGCCTGGAGGGCAATCTCAATGATTCGAAAGAAATCATATACATCAGTGGACCATCTCCACTCAAAAAAAATCAATCAATCAATCACACAGGCCATCTATCTCCCTTTGCAGTGTCACAGTATCTTTGAAACACAGAACCACAGAGAAGCGGGGCTGGAAGGGATCTCCAGAGGCCATCTAGTCCAACCCCTGCCTGAGACAGGATTCCTCCCTAAACAAACCACCCTATGCAAAGTATAATCACTCAGGAACTCTACATAAGACTGCTGTCAGCCCTAACACAAGACAGACCTAACATCCTAACCTGCCACAGGTAAAGGAGGTGAACCACGGCACCAACATCCTGGCTCTATGACATGATGTCATTGTATGTTCAAGAGATCCCAGGTAGAGGGCCATGCCCCTGGCGACAGAGGATGGCAAAAACCTTCATACCAATCTGACCATGGGATAAAATTCCTTCCTGACCTCAAATACAGTGATCAGTCTGACCCTGAGCAGAGGGCCAAGACCTCCTAGTCAGGAACCTCCTGCTTTGTTCCCAGCAGGAGCACTGGTACAGCCCAGTCAGAGTCCCCAGCCTTGGCTGTCACCAACACCTTTGAGAAAGGCTTAAAAACACCCTAATACACATAGCAGAAAGCACTGGGGGGGGGGGGGGGGGGGGGGGAGGGGGGGGGGGCAACGACACAACCAAGAAAGCCCAGAAGCATGAGACATGCCTATAGTAAAATACAGGCACAGCTCAGGGGTAGGCAATGTTTTTTGGCCGGAGAGACGAAAAACCCAGAATGTCTGCCCTATAAGGTGCCGCAGTGCCGGCACGCCACAAAAACAAAACTGGGGCTGAGGGGGTACATGGCAGGATGCACTGCATATTTAATACTACTACTAATCATTAATGTTACTTTTTAAACATTTTTATTGATTTATTTTTTACAGTAAATAGCTGGTGTCAGGTGGGTAGCAGGGGGCCCAGCCAGCCCACGCAGCTCCGCGGGGATGGGGCGCAGCCACCCTGCCCACAAAGGGATGGTGCCTGGCTGGGGCAGGACGCTGGGCTCAGGGGGCTCCTGCTTGGCCTCTGTGCATGCCGGGTACCGTGCCAGCGGGAGCTGCAGCCGCAGGCTCTGGTAACAGCCACCACAGCCGGTGCCCAGGGCCGAGCCGGCTGGGAGCCTACAGCAGAGCAGCTCTGTGAAGTGCCTGCCCAGGCCCTGGCCCCTTGAGGGGAGCTGCGGGTGGGCAAGGCCGGGACCCAGGCAGGCTGAGGCAGCCGCGGTGGCTGTTCCCAGGGCGCAGAGGGCTCCCTCAGCCAGGCCCCTGCACTAGGGACGGCTCTGCCCTGCTCGCACTGTGCCCAGCATGCAGGGAGACTGTTCCCGGAGAGGAAAGCCCCCTGAGCCTGGCGTCCTGCCCCAGCCAGGCAGCATCCCCATGTGCGCAGGGTGGCTGCGGCCCATCCCCGAGGAGCTGGGTGGGCCACGCCGGGCCAGGCCCCACCACGGGTGCCGCCGGACACCCCCGCCAGCCTGCCCACCACAGCTTGAGCCCGCAGAGCCCCAGTGGAATACCACTTCAAGCCAATGGTCCACTTTCCCCTCTCTGCAGCAAGAGAGAAGAGGTGCTTTCCCTTTACCTTAAGGCAGCCCTTCAGGTATTTGAAGACTGCCATCAGGGCCCCTCTTAAGCACTTTTTCTACAAGCTGAACTTGCCCAGCTCCTTCAGCCTCTCCTCATGACTTGCTTTCCAAGCCTTTGATCATCTTTGCTGCCTGCCTCCAGACCCTCTCTAACTTTTCCACGTCCTTTTTAAAATGTGTAGCCCAAAACTGCACACACTGCTCCAGACGAGGCCTAACCGGTGCTGAGCAGAGAGGCACTATCACCTCCCGTGTCTTGCATCGAATGCTCCTATTGACACATCCCAGAATCTCATTCACTTCGTGTGCGGCTGCATCACCCTGCAGACCCCTATCGAGTCTGTGATCTACAAAGACTCCCAAGTCCTTTTTCAGAGTGCTGCCATCCAGCCAGGTGTCACCCATTTTATACTTGTCTTTTCGATTATTCCTCCCAAGGTGTAGCACCTTGCATATGTCCGCACTGAACTTCAACTCATTAGCTCTAGCCCAACTTTCCAGCCTGTTGAGATCCTGTTGAAATGCTAAATAAAGCAAGCCTAAGAAAGAAATTGTGCTAATGCAGTTTATTAGCTGAAAACGACAGAGACACGCCAACTGGCTAAGCAGTTCCCCAGAGGTTGCTAGCAACTGCTTCTTGAGCCATCAGTGATCTCCAGTTTGAAGACGGCTACTTTCAGCGCTCTCCCCAGCTGGCTAAGGAGTTAAGCTGGGGCCAAATGGCCCGAGGGTTAGTCACAAACTGGAAGAGCACTGAAGCACTAGTGACTGAAGGGGAATATTTCCCCGGACAACAGGAAATAGGCTTAGCTTTGGGCACCTCTGTAATGGGAAGACAGAGTTAGAGAGAGATTTGTAGAAGCGCAAACAACTGTGAAACTGGGGAAACCAAAGAGAAAAAACAATCCAGGTAGGCAGCAGAACTTAGTTAAGTGATGGAGTAGAAGGACATACAGTTAAAAATGTACACGTGAAGAAATAAAAAGGCACAGTTTAAAATGCAATAAAAGGGATCGAACTGGAACTAACAGGACTAAACTGAGTAAAGAGAAATATTGGGGAAGTTTCTTAATTGGGTAAAAGCTGCAATATAGTCTCTCTCTTTTTCTCCACAGTATCCACTGCAGTAGACAGTAGTGGAAGCCCTAAAACCTGACGCTATTATTTGTTGAGCCTGCCCAAAGTAGGAGACATAAATCCTGCTTTCAAGGCATTTCTAATCAATGAACTAAAAACAAAGTCTGGGATGCAATCCATACCCCTCTGAGGTGAACAGAAATGCACATTAGTAACTAAATCACACGGGAGAGGAACCGAGGCTGCTAGTCCACCTATTCAGCCATCTAGCTAGTCTCTCTACAAATGCAGTTTTATTCATCAGATAAATCTGTACCTGGTCTGTAGCCTCCCCTTCACCATGGTCACCTTTCACATTCTGCCCAGACGTTAATTCTTCCCATGTAAACAGCAGCGAGTCTGTTACTTCACCAAAGGGGTTAAAATCTATTAGCCACACTTTACCCTGCAGTGAAGCAATGGAGGAAATAAAAAAAAACCCAGATTTAAACAGTATGAAGGACAGAAAAATATTATCCACCTAAATGCAGAAATACAAGCATACTCGATCTCAAGAAAAATAATCAAACCCGAGGTGAACTTTTCACCACCAGCTAAATTATATGTTTTTAAAATGTTCTCTCCGTGGGTATTGAGCAGGCTGCACTTCATTTTAAAACACGCCAAATCTTGGACCACTAAAAAACAGTTCTTATAAAAGATCAAAAGAGGGAGGGCAAGTATTCTGAGATCAGTTCCACGTAGTTTCCTACATGAAGATCTTGTAGACTGGACATTACCAAGCCATTTTGCTCTGCCTAGCCCTTCAAGTCCCACAGCACATTGGGCAAGAACAAGGATTTGCCCAAGTTATCTTTGGTCAGAAGTTTCCCTTCTCACACCAGCCGCCTCAGCAGCCTGCACAACTGCTGCTCTTCATCTCAGAAGTGGCAGTATTTCAGGGACACTGTACAGTTTGAAAAATGCCTTCTGGGATCCTCCCGATTCAAAAAGTCTTCACAGATGCAAGGTATTCTTGAGTAAATTTATCTAAAGATACCTGTAGATAGCCATGGCGGTAGCTGAACTCCTCTGAACCCTTACTACATTTATCCTGACAACCCACCCATGCGGGATGGGTGGGATGTGTGTGTTTTACAGACGTGAGGAATGGAAGCAAAGAAAAATGAAAATAACTTGCTCAACTTCACCCAGGACGACCACGAAGAATCAGCAAAGTCAAACCTAAGTTTCTCATGTCAGTGTATCAGTTTAACCTCTTGCAGCCCATGCTTCTCTGAACCAATTAGCCTCCAAGGTGCCACCCCACCCTACTATCTGCCTTACTTCAAACTAACAGGGAACCATGTTGCACCTTACCTACGCTAATAAAAGACAAATTATGCTGTAACAAAGCACAAAACCCCAACAAGGTACAGAAGGATTTCTCCCAAGTTAGGCATCGTGTCTGAATGAGCCTGGATTTATCAAAGAGAAATGCTGTATGTACCTTTAAAGGGGCAAGAGGATTTCTTTATGATTATTATTCACTGAAGTCATGATATAAGGCACTTTGCAACTGATTCTGAAGATCAGGGAGTTACTTAGGTCATTACCTAGGTCTCTATTCCCTCCTCCCCTTCATGCCAGAGGGATCTTCTTTAAGACCGTGGTCCCCATCTTCTTGATGCGCTGTAAAACTTCCAGATTTAGCGTTCTAACACAGCCATTTCCTCACCAGGGATGAAAATCCCTTTGGGGTCTATGGATCCCACTCCTCAGCGGTGACCACACTGCTGAAATGTCCTCTCACTTCCACGCAGCTGCAGATTTATGATATTATCTAAGCAGCCCTCATATGGTCTGGCAGCGGGAGGCTTGCTCTCACCATGGCAGTATAGAGCAGGACCTCGGTAGCTAGCAGGCACAGTCACGTTCTTATCTCAAGCCTCCCTTACTAGTGCAGGGGGACAGAGGGCAAAAGTTGACAGAAGTATTACAGTAATACTACCCGAAACCTACAACTGAGCCAGCGGGACAGCCCAGGCAGTTTGGGTTCCCACAGTTTTCACTGAGTCCCTCTTGCAAATACACCACCGCGTGTTTCTGTCAGATCACAAGCAAATAGTTTCGAGAAGCTGCCACATGCTCCCTATGCTAAATGTCAGGACTGAAGTCACATTTCAGAAGACTGAAGCTTATTAATACGGAAACTGCAAGCACCTGAAAAACAGACTGCAGCTGGGTTTGATTCTGGAAGGGTAAAGAAACTAAGGCGGTTTTGCACTGCTGAGCTGCAACGCTGGAGGAAGAGTCCCAAGCAGTTTCAGTGCAGGAAGCAGATTTGCATTGCCAACGGGACCATGGGTTTCCATCTCTCCACTTTACATCCCAGCTCGGAGATTCTTGTGATAGTATGATGTTTTGGTTTTACTAACTGGGATATCTTATTAGCTCAACAATATCAGGAGGAAGAATGTGTCATTTGCATTCCCACCACACTTAGAAAAACAAGCTAATGAACCAATTTAATTGGAGACGGGGCAATGGCTGGCATAGTTCACTTTGTGGTTCACAAGTTCTTTTTCTGCTTCAGAGGGTTTAGACTTTAGAAAGGGCTGGAACAAGGATTTGTTAAATATATGCAACTTAAAAATTTTTATATGGACTTTTGTGAGCTCATTTACACTTCGGAGAATTGCATTCTGTCCAAAGACAGACTGTAGGATTGGTGAGAGGAACAGATGCTTCTGTTGGTACCACAGCTATACTTTCCACTTTATGTAGATACAGTGCTCATCCACAGCACTGACTGATTCCTAAAGATCCTCTTCTATATTCACTGAACTCTGGTAACTGCAAATGGCTGGTAGAAGGCATTAAAAAATGATGGAATCGAAAAAAAAATTCATGACAGGTGTTAAATACGAAGTGTTTATCTCCGTCAATGAACAGCATTCACACTAAGGGAAAGTAAACTGAAGCAAATGCAGCACATGGCCCTAAAATATAGTTCAAGACCACTTTCATCCTCTAGCTTCACAGCAGGGCTAAAGCTCTTTATTGCAAGGCTTCCAATATTGACAATCTCTTATCACACTCGAGACAGATAAGTGCATAAGCAATCTAGGCAAAGTTTTGCATGTGATGAAGAAACACATGGAGGACACTGTGCAATTCTGCTTAACACCCACAGACATATAGCAACTTAAGTTTTGTTTTAATAAAAAGCATTACCACATCAAGGAAGTGCGTAAAACAAAGGGCAGTCAAAGGAAGTTACAAGATAGATAAGTGCCAAGCCAGTACAGATAAAATGAAAACGCTGAACTGCCCACAATGACAGCACCTGTGAGTCAACACAGCACTAATATTACTGTAACTTAAGTTTTGCAAATTAACAGCAGCCTGAAATATCCCCATTATACTTGCCCTCTTACAGCAGCTTATCTAAGAAGCCTAACATGCTTTGCAAATTGTTAAGACCTGGGATGTATGCAAGACATACGTACAGGGATCAGTTCATACAACACTGAACTACAGCTGTCTTCAGGCAGCTGTTTAAATAACTCAGTCCCAGCTACTTAACAGCTGAAGAAATGCATCCAAATGAAACTGGGCTAACTCAGCCTTTGTAGTGTTGGCTGCCTGGCTCTGGAGACCACCTGGCTTTTAAGATTGTGTCAGAATACGTTTTGCATGCTGGCATGCAAAGCCACCCCATCAGTAACAAGAGCGACCCCCACAAAGCTAAGGTAGAAAGACAGAAAGATGTTAACTTAAATTGGAAAGACTCAGTACAAGATGAAAAATAGAAGTGAGCTTGTAAGAGCTGGATTCTGCGATGTGAAAGCCTGGACCGAATGCACACGTGAGAAGTTGCTTTATGTTCTACATCAACCAGATGAAACGCACTGCTCCCACTTCCCTCTGAAAAAGCAGGACTTGGAGCGAAGTCCCCAGTATGTTTCAGTCGCTCCCTGCATGGATTTTTTGCTCTACCAAATTTTGCAGCCCTGGCAAAAAAAAAAACCCAAACACTCCATCCATCCAAGAGATATTTGCAGTTGAAAAAACTTTAAGTAGGAAGGAGCTGGACGTCGCTGTCACTCTACAGGTGAGGCTGCCATAAAAACATGCTGATCAGAACAGGCCCTGGAAACGGACTCAACCTTTATCAGCATTTGTAATCCAGATGCTAAAGGGATGCTGAATAATACACTTGCGAGCTCGGCACCCATGGGCAGAGGCAAAAGGCAAAGACTTAAATGCATCCATGGTATGGTGCAAGGTTGTGCCACGCTGAGATGCACTCTGCCTTCGGTGTGCGCTACCTCTGAACAGCAGCAGTGCAGCACACACAATTAGGAAACTGAACTGAAATTTTGGAGGCTAATAAGGCTACTAACTCCAGCTCAGGAACTCAGCCTGTAAGCAGCAGATGTGGTGCTTGTCAGCACAGTGCTGCTTTGAGCCATACAGACAACCCCCAAAGGACTAACTGGCAGTTTACCAGGAGCCCAAGAGCTGCACCAGTAATTAACAGATACATGCACCCAGCATATTGTCTTGACAGCTAAGGAGAAACTGCTTGTCCCCCTCTGCATTCAGCTCAGAGAACCGCTCCTACCTGGCTGCTGGGGATGAGGAATCCCAGTGTGAGCGCAGGGAAAACAGCTCAATTCCAGCTCCCAGCCCTGCTCCAGCTTGAAACAGCTGAGAGCAGTTCCACCTCTGTAGCCCTGGGCTCAGGGCATGTAAAGCCTGGATGCACACC
The DNA here is from genome assembly GCF_052110815.1 of Crocodylus siamensis. Taxonomy (NCBI): domain Eukaryota; kingdom Metazoa; phylum Chordata; order Crocodylia; family Crocodylidae; genus Crocodylus; species Crocodylus siamensis. The sequence continues at coordinate 12,301,148 of NC_143398.1, read as the reverse complement.
TGAAATATGCTCAGTTGCCCACCAGGAAGGGTACATATTTTACCCTGGTCAGTACAAGGAGCTGTGAGCAACACGAGCACATTTACTGAAGACAGAATTTTTTGCACTTGAAAAATCCTGAAGATTGCGCATGCTACCATTTTTCCCAAAGCTTTTAACTTGGCCAAATTTAGGGCAAATTGAGGGCCACAGCAAAAGGCCTGTCCTAGACAGAAAGGCCACATTTTTAAGCCCTGTTCCAAAGCACAGGGGTAGCTGGAGCAGTTCAAGGAAAAGGCTGTCAAAATTTTTTTAACGTGGGCAAGGCTGTGTATTTTTCACAGCCTTTTTGTTCACAAAAAATTCAACCTAAACAGTTAGTTCTAAGCAACTAAAATGAGGGTCTTAAAATGGGAATTACCAGACAATCTTAACAGGCTGCCACCCTCATCTTGAACAATTAACCAAGCAGTTTCTTCTGACAGCATAAACCACTTTAAAAAGTCTCATCAAAGATTCTGTTAAAGACTGAGTATTTGTCAGGCAATTGCAGCTGAAACCACAGCGACATGCTTTAAGATAAACTGCCCCTTCTCTGGAGGAAACGGTTTGCAAAACATCCACATTCTTGGCATGCGCATATACGCAAACACACCAACCACCTTCCTGTCCGGTCCTGGATAACGTCTAGCATATGGCAGCCCCTTGCTGACAGATACCTGTAATTCACTCAACACCGCATTCATTTCACTTCAGTGTCATTTTAGGCAGCTTCAGCACTTCCACAGAGCAATTAATAAAGACTACTCCAACAATATGACATGAGCCATCATTCACTTACCTTGCTGTCTCTGTACACATCAAACACAACTGGAAAGGAGGAGGGATAGGTGTCAGTTTTAAAATACAGGTGATCATATACAAGACAGCTATGCTTAAACAGATACACAAGCCTAGGGCACAATCCCCAGATGTAATACATCTGCAAAACTGAAAGCTAGAACTGGGCTTATTCATGGCAGGGGAGTGTAACAGCAAAGGTACAGACATGTGCAAGAACTGCACTGATAGCAAAAGATACCTATATGGTATCACTCTGCAACTGCCGTAGCAACATGATTCTGTACTGTTCATGGTAGCAAAACTCCTGCAAACAACCCTGTTTTATCCAGGGTCAAACTTTAGGGCCATTTAGCTAACTCTTCTTGCTACATGATCACACAGCTATACCAGCTAGATCGTAATGTATATCGCTTACTTCTAAGCAGCAAATCCTCTTCCTCTTTTAAAGCAGCAAAATAAGTATAAGTGTATTTGTCCATAGCTTGAGAGACTTTCCATTACCCTTACATAGGGAGGCTTCTCTTTAATTTTTAAGACATACAAAAAACTAGAACTCTTGGTTCCAAAACGATACCTTTTATTAGACCAACTGGAAAATGGCAAGAAAACTCATTTTCTGCAAGCTTTCGGAATCAAAGTCCCTTTGTCAGGCTCTGGGAAGTGTAGATGGTACAAGACAGTAAAAAGTCCCCATAGGTAGGAAATAAACTTCATTTTTGCACAGGGGGAGCTGAAGATGGAAGGATGTCCCTCTGGGTCCATGAGAATGTCTTTGTGAGCTGTGCTGAGTAGCTCTTTGATGTGTTGATCAGGTAGAGTTCCTTCCCTGGAGGTGTCAGATGGCAGGCACGGAGGCAAAAAAACTTCCTTGTTGTTCTGCAGTGAAGTTTAAAATCCAAAAATCAGCTGAAATTCAGCATCTTCCATGTTTCAGGGGTACCTTTTATTTTACCTTTATGTCTCAGACCAACATGGCTACTAAGTACACCCCTGAAACATGGAAGATGCTGAATTTCAGCTGATTTTTGGATTTTAAACTTCACTGCAGAACAACAAGGAAGTTTTTTTGCCTCCGTGCCTGCCATCTGACACCTCCAGGGAAGGAATTCCCCCGATCAACACATCAAAGAGCTACTCAACACAGCTCACGTGGACCCAGAGGGACAGACTTCCATCTTCAGCTCCCTCCGTGCAAACGTGAAGTTTATTTCCTACCTATGGGGACTTCTTACCACCTTGTACCATCTACACTTTTCCCAGAGCCTGACGAAGGGACTTTGATCCTGAAATCTTGCAGAAACGGACAATTTTCTTGCCATTTTCCAGTTGGTCTAATAATAGGTATCGTTCTGGAACCAAGAGTTCTAGTTTTTTGTATGTCTTTTTGTCTCAGACTAACATGGCCACCAAGTACACCCCTTTAATTTTTATTGCATTTTTGTTCCAATCCAAAATATTTCATCAGCTCTTCTAAGCAGAGAAAAGCTTTCAACTTCTGCGTCATGACTGCTTGATTGGCAGTAACGTCAAGGGGCTATGTTGTACACATTTAATAAAAGACAGTCCTTTCCTCCAAAGAGATTACAATTTCAGCACACAATGAAATAGAACAAGAGGTAAAAACGAGCAGCAGGGGCAGGGGCATGTGGAGTGGCTGAGGACCAATACTGGAACTACTGTGTTTAGTACAATGTGCAACAGTTGCAGCACATCCACTGACTAGCAAGGTCTGTTCCATGTTCAGAGATGTCAGCAAGGTTGGTTATCTGACAACATTTCCTTGTTCTGCCTTTCAGCGCATCTTTTTTTCCATAGTTTTAACAATGCCCAATACCAAACACCCCTCCCCCCACAACTTCATGGTGCATTATCTTCTTACGCAGGATCACACACAAACGAAGGCCTTCTCTACAGGCTGATGTTGTACCGACTTGATTGCATTCCACTTGATTTAGGGAAACCCAAGCAGGCCCTGACACAGTCACTTATTTCAATATAGGAGTGCTCAGTTTCAATTCAATGCAAGTCTTTTCTCAATGGACTGTAGTTCAACTAAGTGTTCACAAAACCTTTAGCACAAGTTTTGCTAAATCAGTTTAAACATCACCCCTGAAGTTAAATATATGCAACCTGCTCAGGTAAATGAGCCTCCATACCAGTGATCCACCTGTACAGGAAAGCACAGTAATATTAGGCTTCTTCTACCATCACATGTGCTTATTTGAGCTTACTGATTAATAGGAACAGGAAGTACAAACACTTGCATTTAATCAGCATAAAAACATATTGCAAAATGTCTCATCTGTCAGGCCCAAGTCAGTAGTAAATATAAGTCTCTGAAATCTAATAGCTGCCTGGTGGTGCTAGCCCAATTTTTGGTGGATGAGAATTCATACTATAATTAGTATTAATTGCGATATTGGCTAGTACAACACAAAATATGAACACGCAGGAAGACTTCATTATCCCTCTCCTTCAGCTTCACCCCTATCCTGATGGGATTTCAGATGGAAAAAAAAAGTTTTTCTATTATGCATGCTGATCCATATGTTCTGTTGTTAAACGGGAGGCTGGCTACGCTGTTATCAAAATGGTATCTTTCATAAGGATGATGAAAAACGACGATATAAACGTCTACTATATTCCTCCTCACACTTGGTATTTAGAAGGTTGCGAAGTTTTTCTTAAAACATGTTAGTTTGCAGCACTCCAGCTGCACTTACTCAACACTCCCATCTGGAGATGCTACCAATCCAAGTGGAAGAGGCTGAGCGGCAATCAGCTCACAATGTAGCAATAAAGCACAGACAGCTTGCCAGAGAAACAAGATCACTGCCACTTAAAGAATGGAACAGAATGAAAAGAATTTGATTATTTGAGCAACAACTACCAACTTCCTGCAAACCACTGGATATGCTGTCAAGGGATAAGTAGGGAAAAAAAATCAAAACCAATGGACATAAATGAAAAAAGCCCCCAAAAACTAATTGCTGTGTAGTGTTTCCCTGCAGTCAGTTGCCCTGGAGAAAAAAAAAACTCAGTGCTTATTAGTGCCCAAGACTACAGATGTGCAAGTCTTCATCACAGAAGGTAACCTGCAGCTAGGAGGTGCACCAGTACATTGGTCCATATCATATCGGCACCAATAAAAGGAAAATTGAGATTATCAGCAATTGGCTTTTTTTTTTTTTTTTGGCTGATGTTGTCGCCAAGAAATGCTGCACGCGCATGCACAACTGCAGCAGGCATGCGGCTAGCCTAGGAGCTTGGAAAGCAGCGTCCAGCTGGTAAGTCTGTTGGGAGGGAAGAGTGGGGAAGAGGTGGGGGGGGAGGCAGATTGAGGCCCTTGTGGTGAGGGAGGAAGTGGGGCTGAGACAGGTGCTGCCCAGCCAAGGCAGCGGGGGGGGGGGGAAAAGAGGAAGAGTGGGACATGACACGGATCTGCGAGCAGCTTGTCTGGGGAGGGGGGCACAGTGGGGTCCCGCTGCTGTGCGCCCCCCCAGGAGGTATGGGGGGCATGTGTCCCCAGATCTGTGCATGGAGCGAGGGTGGACTGCCGCTGCAGGCTGAGGCTAGGGGCAGTGCTGGGCTCTTCCCAGCAGAGGGGCTGGGCCAGCCTACACTTGGAGAGGGCAGTGGCAGTGCCGAGAGAGGGGCTAGAGCAAATTTTGGAGCGGCTATAGCTGTAGCCCCCCACCCCATCCCACCACCTGCCTGAGCACAGCCCCAGCCCATCCCCACCCACTGGGAAAAGCCAAGTGCCACCCCCAGTGGGTTGCCTACCCTTGCCCCTCACACAGATCTGGGGGGAGGGGAGGACACATGTCCCCCATGCCTCCCCCAGGAGTGCACACAGCAGCAGGAGCCGTCTTCCCTTCTCTGTGCCCGCTGAACAACGACTCTATCCTGTGCTCTGTCCTAGCTGTGCAGCACCTGCCCCTGCCCCACTCCCTCCCTCACTGTGTGTGTGTGGGGGGGTCTTGATCTGCACGCTGCCCCCCGACGTCCCTTCCCTCTCTGTCTTGTTCCTTCCCTCCAACAGACTTACCAGCCAGACACTGCTCTCCAAGCTGCAGGACTGCGTTTTGGCAGTTAATCAGCCGATATGGCTTGTTAATAATTGGCCATTGGCATCGGCCCAGAAAATCTTTATTGGTGCACCCCTACTTGCAGCTTTTTTTTCCCAAAAGGCAACTCAGAAAGCAGAGCTCCATCTACTCTGTAAGAGGGAAAAGACCTGTGAAAACTTCACAGCAACAGCCAGGGAAACTCTCAGTTTCTGAGACATCACCCAAGGAGCCTGACTGTAGGTACCCTTTCTAAAAATATCAGTCTGAATTCTTAACAAGCAACTGATTACATACCAGCTACAATTATGTTAGCAGTTAAGTACAGGGCTTTTATTTGGAAAAAAAAAACCCAATAAAAAATAAAAGCCCTGTACTCAAAATAAAGCCCAATCCTCAAACTAATGCATTGTTCTCAGGTCAAAAGCATTCCAGAGTTAAACTCTTTTATGAAGTATGTTGCAGACCCAGATTGTTAATGTTTAAGTAAAAGCAGGGGTGGGCATATACCGTGCGTTAGAAAGTCAGAGGGGAAAGCTCTATTTGATCATTAAATTGATACAGCAAACCACTTAAGCGTGCATATAACTTTATGAATGTTACAATAAATCCCACTGAAATGAACACTACAAACATGAATAACCCCACTAACTTCAGCTCACAAGATTAAAAGTTCTATTGGATGAGAGCTTCAATCTACATCCTGAGCTGTGTAAAATATCTGGAATTGGGAATTTTACCAAATCTTGATCATTTGCTGCTCAGAGACACTATCCCAGGCCCCTGATAGATGGGTCATTTAAAGCCATGATGGGATATGATCACCGATCCCAAAAATCATGCACCCTGCCATGCCACATGCAATTTTGAGACTGGGGATCAGATCCCAATCATGCCCTACTTGCCAATATTCCTGGGCTCCCCTGCACCGACAAGCTGAAAGACAGGTGCCTGACAATCAGCTGAATGTCAGCCCAGTTGGGGACCAAAGCAAGGTCTGGAGCCAGACCCAAACTGTCAGACTGACAAGCAGGTGTTGGCTGGGTCCAGCGACTGCACCAGGGTATGCACCAGCCAGGTAGAGTTGCTCAGCGCAGGGTTTAAAGTCCCCAGTGGAGGAAGCCAAGACTTCCACTGTTGGGACCTCTGTTCCCTACGCTGGGCAGTCTGGTCAGAGCTGCCTGGCACAGGGTTTAAAGTCCTGGCACTGGGGGAACAGAGGTATCCTCCCACTGGGACTTTAAGGCCCATACAGAGCAGCTCTGGCCAGGCAACCTAGGGCTGCTCTGTGTAGCACTTAAAGCCCTGGCAGGGCAAGCTAAAGGCTTCCCCCACTGGGAGCCTCAGTTCCCTGCACTGGGCAGTCCAGCCAGGCAGGGGAAGCTCTTCCACAACACAGCCTCCCACAGGGCTGAAAAATCAGCCAATTCTTGGCCCAAGCCATGTGTTCAATTTAAGACACCACACAAATGAGCTATAAAAATGTTCAGTGTATTTATGGCTCATTCCCCATTTTATAGCACTTTAAATGGGGTGCACATGTAGCACCCTTCCTGTTTATGCCATTATTAACATGTTAATCATGGCCTAATATAACGCGTGGGGGGGGGGTCCCCAACAGCCTACTAAATAACTGTAGCAAGAGACTGTTTCCAGCATGGAATTTGTACTAGGTTTTCTGCTTTGTTTAAAACAACAAACATTCACATGATGCCCCTCAAATTTACTTCTACTACTTCAGTAGTGGATTCTCTAAAAAAATAAAGTACATGCCCGTTATGAACAGAAGTCTGAGCAGCTACAGTTTTGGGTATCAACTTTTTTTAATAGATTTATATAATATCTTGGAAATGGTCTTCCAGTGTTGGTCTGCAGCAAAATACAATAATGTTCCTTTTCTTATTCCTGGGTATTCTTTCACATGCATTTTCCACCAAAGTCCACTCACTAATGTTTTCTGACATTTAAAAATAAATGAAATACCTAAAACTACTACTACTACTAATGAAAATAAAGCAAAAAAGCATTTAAACTCTTATGGAAGGGATCATTCAAATCAACACTTTTTCCTGAAAGAATCTAGACTACTCTCTTTAGCTTTTATCATTACCAACTTTCTACCACGGAAGATACTGCACTGCTCTGTAAGTTTATGCCATGGACTGCTAGGATTTTTAATGATACAAAACTTTTAAATCAGTAAAACAGATACCACAGAACCAGTAAGTAGCACAGGCATACAGCCAGAGGGAACAAGAACATTACCTGACTGTAAAGTTAATACACTGGCAATGTCAATTGCTACCTAGAAATACTGGTCTTTCATTGCTCCATGTAACATAACGGGATTTCAGAATTTACTGTAGGAAATGATACTGGTCTGGCAAAGGACAAGACACAGTAATTTAACAGGTCTCATTACTATGCATCTGGTCCTGAAAGTCTTTTTGAGCTTAAAATCTGCCTCTGGAGATAACAGGAGTTGCATTTAAAAAACCCACACTTGAAGCATCAGTTTTTCAGATTCTAGTTTAAAATTAAATCTCTGAGCATCTAGCAAGCCACTTAGTAGTTCTTTAAATATTATCCTTACCCACAATCCTCTTTTTCTAATTCAAAACTTAAAGAGGTACTCACAATCTTCATCCAAGAATTTATACTGTATGTGTTTCTGAAAGAACTCCTCTATGGATCTGCTGATCTCTTCATGTTGTTTAGCGATATGTTCATAGTACTGAGTGTAGTCTCTCTGGGAGATACCTGTCAGAAATTTAAATTAAATTAATTACCCATATACATTTTACATCCATATTTTAGAGTTGTGCAGATATGCAAAGAAATTGGATGAATAGAACCCAGTTATCAGAAAGATGCACACTGTAGTCTATTACATTAAAGATCATAATATTTGAATTGTAGCAATAGCAGCTGTAGGCAATTGTCTTTACTCTGGTATTTCAGGCACCCTCACTATATTAACAATTTTCTTTCCATTAATTCTACCCTCCATCTGGTGAATGGTATTTATTACCCACACATGTGTGGGCCTGCTTTCAGACATTTGCCACTTCCACAGTGGATCTTAGGTAAAGTTTCTTCAATTTCCTAGGTGTTTAGTAACCATTAAGACCATAAGTGGCAGACTTTCAAGTCCCAAAAAGCTGAACAGAACACTCTTTTGAACCCAACGCCACAATCCTGAACCGGTGGTAAGGAGGAGTCACTGACGGATGTTCCCAAGAGAAAGGCCAAACACGGCTCTTTACTTCTATCAGTATACCTAGCTTCTGAAGCAGTCCTCAGCGCTGCTGCTCGTGATGAAATGTGGTTCTCCGAGTTCACATGTCTGAAAGGTCTGAAAAGCATGGGGCAACTGAGTCCCATGTAAAACAAATATATCTTTATACAGTGCCTGTTCTATAGGTAGAGCATATTGTACAGAGGAGAAAATACTTTGCAATTTTCTTTTCTTAACAAACAATGAGAGGCAAATCAGAAAGGAAGCACCTTGAGCTAAACTAGCAAGATATTCAGGAAAACCACGACTAACCCAAGAAGACTGAAACCTTTGGTATTATGTAACCCTTACACTGCATTACTAATTAAAGCCCTGGGACTTCCATTTAGCTGAGGTCAAGACCTTTAGCGAGTGGTCAGTTTTTCAGGGTTACCAGGAATGGTAAGGAGGAGATGCTGGCTATTTGGCCACACTATACAATTAGTGCACTCTGGATGTGGAAGGGAGCTGGGGTTCCTTGAAAAAGTTACTTTCTACCTGTTTACTCTGCCAAAAAAATCTCTCCCCCATGCTCCCAACTTGATGTAGTGCTGGGCACCCTGCAGTGGGGAGGGAGGTGAGATGCATTGGAAATGATGAATGGGAGCAACTAGGATCTGTGGAGTGCGAAGGACAGAATTTAGGCCAGCATGTCCACAGGGGAGGCAGAGCCCAGGAGGTAAGTAAGGCAGAGCCCAAGAGGTAAGTTCTAACTTGGTTAAGAGGAGCAGGTGTTTGATAAAAGGTGTGTGAGGAAACACTTTCTTGCTACAGTACTCCAAGTGTTAAATCCTGCAGTTTTTTTAACATAGATTTGACAATCTCTCTCATAAAAAAGGCAACTTGTTCCCCTAAAATGCAACTCAAGGCTTTCTCCAATTCACTCCAGCATGGTCTTTTGTTCCCCATGCCTCACAAATCACTCTGGCCTGAATCAGATGATTACAAATGCATGTATTTTGTCTGTCTGAAAGACATTAATTTAAGTTGATAGCAACAGAATGATTCAAATTAGATAAACTTAACATGCATCTTAAGTGACAGATGCTTTGACACTGAATACATAAATGTGAGCAACTGTAAAATCCTGCTGCACATATGACAAATCAACACATTCTCTATCACTAGAATGTGACTAACTTGTGCTACTAGTGACAAGAAAAAACCCATAAGGAAGACCTATGTGTTGTATCTGTGTTATTTTAGTTACATGAATGATGTCAGAGCTCATCTCTTAGTGTAAGTCCATACTGTCTAATTTTGAGGCATGCTTTTAAATGGTACATGCAAAAATGGATAACTCCATTTCTAAGTATTAACAGCTGTTGCAAAACCGACTGCAGGTCCAAACCATATCAACAAAGGATGGCAGCTCTGGGGATGCAGCTGTCCAACTGGAAAAGTGCACTCTTGCAACACATGCTGTGTGTCATCTCCAGGTGTGGCCATCAGGCCTCCCCATTTAAGGAAAGTGGGAATCACAGGGAAGTAGGCCTGGAAGGAAACTGCGGTCATCTGGTCCAGCACCTTGTTCAAAGCAAGCTCACCCCTAACTAAACCATCCCAGCCAAGTGTCTGTCCAACCTGCTCTTGAACATTTTCAGGTATGGAGATTTCACAACTTCTCAAGGTAGCCTGTTCCAGTGCTCGCCTATCCTTCTAGTAAGAAAGGTCCTCCTAATCTTCAACTTAAAATTTCCTCTGCTGCAGCACGAGGCCATTGCTTCTAGTCCAGGGGCAGGCAATTATTTTGGGCGGAGGGCTGCTTACCCAGTTTTGGTAGGCTGTCCAGGGCCGCATGGGTAGCCCCGCCCCTGGTCACCGTCTTGGGACCAATGTCCCAGGGCCAGTACTGGCGGGGCCCAGAGCGGGGCACAGGCTGGCAGGGGTCTGTGCAGCTGAGCTGGGCTGCACCAGCAGGGACAGGGGAGCTGGCCTGGCTCCAGAGTCCCTGCCAGCTGGGACCCCACGCTCCTGCCACCCTGCTCTGGGTCCTGCTGGCACTGGCCCTGGGACACCGGTGTGAGCTCTGTGCTCCTACTGGCTCACAACTAGTGCCCCCCAGCCCCACAGTACAGGCAGGGGGCAGCGCACAGCCCCAACCCCCTGCTCACCAGCAGGGAAGAAGCTGCTGCTGAGGGTGGGGAAAAGTGGCTCCTCCCTGCCCCGTGCCCAGCGCCCCGCACTGCCTGGGGCTGCCCATGCCCATTTACCTGAGCTTTCCTGCCAGGGCAGCCATGTGCTCCCAGCCCAGAAACCCCAGCTGGGTCTTCTGGCTGGGAGTTGGAACCCGCCAGGCTTCCCCTGGGTCCTACTGCCCTTGATTCCTGTCATTTTTGACAGGAACCAAGGGCAGAGAAATATTAATTTTCTATATATATATTTTTAGGGGCCCTGTGGGCCAGATAAAATGGCCTTGCAGGCTCGATCCGGCCCACAGGCCATATTTTGCCCACCCCTGCCTTAGTCCTTATCCCTTACAGCCACAGAGAAAAGCCCACTCTCATCTGCTCTATAATCACCCTTCAGGTCTCTGAAGACTTATCAAATCCCTCCCAAGTCTTCTCTTCTCCAGACTGAATAACCCTAGGTCTTTCAGTCTTTCCTCATAAGTTTCACTTACCAGGACCTTAAATCAAATTTTGTGAGGTCAAGTGAGGACCCACCAGTGCTGAAGAGAATTGTTTCCCTTGATTTGCAAGCGTCTGTCTTGATATAATCCAGTGTCTTTTTTTTGCAACAAGAACACACTGGTGGATTATATTTAGCTAACAGTCCACTGCAATTGCCAGGTCCTTCTCTGCACTACTGCAGCCTAACCAGTCATTCCCCAGTTTGTATCTGTGTATGTAATTATTCCATCCCAAGTGCAGGACTGAGCTTGTCCTTGCTGAACCTGATTTGATTACCTGGAAAAGTGGTCCGCAGTCAATCCAGGTCATTTTGGATCCTAGCCCTGCCCTCCAGAAGGTCAACAATGCCACCCAACTTGGTGTCATCAAACTTGCCAAATGTGAACTCAATCCCATGAACAAAATTGTTAATGAAAATGTTGACCAATACTGGACTTAGGACCAACACCTGAGGAACCCATCTTAATACCTCCTCCTAATTAGACATTGAGCCATTGATGATTTCTGCTTGTTGACCGTGATGATGCAAATTTTGAATTATTTTCAGAAAAATGAACTGAAAAAAAAAAAAAAAAATCAGCCAAAATGTGTATTGGCAGATTTCTTATTTTTATGCAATAAACCCATGATAAAGGACTTTGCCACTGATGTACACTGTGGTCACTTGGAACTTGTTCCTATGGGTTTTTCACTTGTTGCCTCTCCCATCATTATTCCCTTTGCCCTCTGCTCTCCCCATCCCTTTCTACCTTTTTATTCACATCACTCTCTCCATTTTATAAATGGGTTTGTTCATGTCCTTTCACAACATCTGGTTAAGTAAGCTCTAGCTCATGAAAGATTGCGCACTGTCTCTTTCTAATTTAGTTAGTCTATAAGGGGCAAAGTTGACCCACCTTCCACTTGGAACTTCCCAGCCCAAAAATGGACAAATTTGGCTCTCTGTGCACTGACAAGACAGATCCCCATCTACCGTGTATGACACGGAAATGTTTCTTCCTTTACACACTACTGTGTTTTACAACAGGGGTGGCCAACCTCTGGCATGGGTGCCATAAGTGGCATAGCAGCCTCTGTGTGGAAGGTCCAGACAATGGAAAGGATCGACAGCACAGTGACAGACAGGGCACAGAGCAGAAAGCATAACATCAGAACAGACAGGGAGTACCAGACAGGAAGCAGAAAGTGGAGCAAGTAGGGGAAAGGGATTCAAGTGACACTCGGGGCTAATCTGTGGCCTGCCTGCCAAAAACGTTGTTCCTGGCTGCTTTACAATTATTAAAAGGGAATAAGAATAAACCTTAAATGAAAAAAAAGCATACCTATAAGCTTGTTTTCCTTGACAAAGCATCTGAATTCTGCACCAGGAATTAATTCACACCATTTTCGAAGGACAAGCTATAGAAAGAAGAAAATAAAAGACATATCCAAGTATGGCTTAAAGAGGAGTTAATTGGCAACTTTTGTCAAAAGAAACATTGTGACACTATGACTGTATTTGCTGTAACTGAGAAAAACTATCTTGTGGGAAATTCTTAATACAGGAAACCAAAAAATCCATAGTTATAGTCTATGTAATTACCTTGGCGGAAATATTTCAAAGAAGTTTGGCTTATCTTGTTACCTATTTATGTGTAAAGTTATCACATAAAAGCAAAATTGTATTTGATAAGTAGACTATAATTTTTCCCATTTGGTCTCTCTGCATCCCACTAAAATGGCTTAGAATTCACATATGAAAAGCAATAAAAATAATTTAAAAAGGAGCTTCATTTCAGTCACACACCTGGAACATTATTAGAGGAATATATATTACTGCAGCATAGACTCTATTGTGATTGAAGAGAGTTTGAAATACTGCAGTAAACATGCTGTAAAGACTCTCCCAATGATTCAAACACAAGACACTGATATCAATTACATAAGACCCAGCCAGTCACTATTGTTTAAGGCAGTGATTCTCAACCAGTATGCCACAGCACCCTGAGGTACCTTGGGATTTTTGTTCCAAGGGAGTTTTTCAACTGCAATTTTAGCCATGTTAGGTGTACACACATGATTCTCAAGAGAAACCTGAAGTTTTCAGATAGAAAGCCATAGTGTTAAGAACTACTCTGCCCTATTGAGGTCTTCATGAGTTCTTTGTAACAGAGGAATTGCTCTATTATTTTTGAGGGGTGCCCTGAATCTAAAGAGGGGTAACCTTGAGTCTAGAAAGGTTGAGAACTATTGGCTTAAGGCAACATTAATTCCTCGGGTGCATGAATATTTGAATGAAAAAATCTTTCCTCTCCTTCCCTCATTCTAACGTTCCCATCTATTTTTTTTTCCAGGCAAGATTCAGTTACATGAAACACCAATTCTTCTTGGACTGGGAAGAATACATTTTCTCCATTGACCTGTATTGGAGTAGCTAGGAACAAAGAATTCTGTAACATATCACAGCCAGGTCTGATTTCCTATCCAGCCTTCTAACACGGACAGGATTTCTGATCCAGAATTTCAAAACTGTCCTTTAGCTGGGGGAAAGAGGAAGGAAACTGAGTTTTTTCCATTGTAATTGTATATTCAAACAGTATTAGCACAGAACAACAAAATCATCAAGGAATTCAGCAGGAAGATCCCCCTCATCCAAAATCATTCACTAAATACTTAAGAGGTTGAATTAAATTTAAACAAACTAATCCTTCCCCCCATTACATGCCAAAGCAACCTCCTGTGATATATCTTCTGCATGTAAAACCCATCACAAATGCCTCAACATAGGGGTTTGTAATGGAAGTTAACATTATAGTCAAGTGAGAAGATTGCCCTGAGGTTAAAACACCTTGGGAGCCCGAAAATCTGGATCCTATCCTTGGTTACTCCATGAACTCTGTGTCTGGAGGACAAGTGCTCACTCAAATTTGGGTTCCTCAATTTCTAGGCTGCTCAAGCTCTTGGAACCCAGTTGTTGTAGTCAGGTCATACATGTCTCTCATCAGGCAACCAAAAGTGAGACTCCTACTTTTCATGGAAACTTGAAAATTTGGGCCTCCCACTGACCCAGTTCCTAACATTTCTAAAGCACTCTGGGATAGCTTAAGGTTTATTTCATTCACATTTGTATTTTGAGACTACAGGTGCTGTATCTAAATGCAAAATTACTGTGAGTACCATGACAAAGTAATAGTGTAACGAAGTAATTAACAAAGATATACAAACATAAAAAGGGGGTACTAATGCACACTATGTCCGAAGTGACTAGCCACATTAGTTGAAGTCAGGCAAAAGGTAGGGCAGGTTGGCACATTAGAAACTCACCGGTCCAAAGGCTCTGAAGTCAGTTGCTGCCTATAAAAACTCATGCCACTCTGAACCAGTTAGTCTCTAATGGTCTTTAGTATATTAGTATATATATTAGTCTCTAATATGTAACTGTCAACCACTAAAATCTTATTCCTTTCCCAACACCATCCCACACATTGTGGGAAAACTGTGGAGAAGCTTGTAGTAATATTGCCTGCCCTGCGTCTGGAACATTAAAACCAACACAGCACAGCACACTCACTATTCATTCACTCTCTAGAGCTGTTAGTCTGGCATTTTTATGAGTAAATGTTTTATTGGTATCCTCCCAAGCAGAAGGGACAATCTTTCCAAGGATAATGTAGTCAAGAGGAGTCTTACCTCATAGTCCAAGGAAGGATCAGGGGAATCATCAGTACAGTGAATAAATCTGGAAAAACAGATCACAACCATCAAGGTCTAATTTTATATAACAATAAAATCTTGCCTGAAATAACAAACCGGAACCCCAAATTATGAAGGCACCATTAAGCTTATTTAAGAGAGACATTTTAAAGTAAAAACCAAATATATAATAAAAGTGACAACACTAAGCACCTCTTTTATGATACTGTTCAGTAATTTCTTAGATGACCAAAAATAATCACTCATCACCTCCTTACTTCTGAACAATGAAAAGCTTTGCTTGGGCATGGGAATCAGAAGGAGGTTAACAAAGACAGGAGAGAGAAAAAGAAATGCATTCCCAAAAGAGAAAGCACCAAACTTGAATATAAAAATTAATCACTGTAAGAACAACTTATAGCTACCAGAAAAAGTTTTCTACAATAAAGCAAAAATTCTCAAAGAAGTTTTACTGGTTAACAAGCAACAGTTCTCTCCAATTTCAAGCCACAGGATGAAGAGCTCTGAAGATAAACTAATTACTTGGATTTTCATTGTCCAGGTTGAGAAAAACACAAGAAAGATCAACAGCATGAACAAATATAGATAGGTATTCTTACTAACCTAAGGGGTCATATTAAAAATGGAGAAATGTATTTGTTTACAAGTTAATGATTGCCAGGATGATGGTACCCCCTTTAAAGATACTACTCCAATACTGAGATTTTTCCATTTGTGATAACTAGATTTTTTCTTCCTCTTAAATTATTATCCTGGCATAACTGGATTGACACAGAAGCATAAAGGTCTGATAACTGGCTTCACTTCAGCACGCTTCTCTAAGAAACTCTAGCATGCAACTTCCTAATGTAATCAACCGACAGAAATATCACCATGCTAATATATTTGGACTTTCAAAAAACATTTAACAATGTCCCTCACCACAGGCTTTTAAAAAAAAACTACATTGCCACAGGACTGGAGGGAACGTTCTTTTGTGAACTGAGCTGGTTAAAAGATAAAGTTAAGTGGTCACTTTTCAGGATGGAGGGAGGTCAAAAGTGGGGTCCCACAGGGATCTGTGCAGAACCCAGTTTTGTTCATTATTTTCATCAATGACCTGCAAACAGAAGTGCACGATCAAATCTCTAAGCTTGCAGGTGACCCCAAATTATTCAGGGTACTCAAGTCCCAAGCTTGTGGAGAGGAGCTGAAGAAAGAACTCAACAAGCTAAGTGAGTGGGCAAAAAAACAGCAGATGAACTTCAGTGTTGACAAGCGCAAGGTAATGCACCTGGGGAAAAATAATCTCAATTATACGTATGCAATTCTGCGTTCCGAACTAGCTATTACGACTCAGGAAAGAGAACGTGGTGTCACAATAGACTTTTAAAAACATAACCACGGTGTACTGTGATGACCAAAAATAGTCAATAAAATGTTGGGCATCATTAAGAAGGGAACTGAAAACAAAACAGAGAACATCGTGCCAATATACAAACCCATGGTGTGGCCACATCTTGAACACTGTGGGTAGTTCTGGTCCCCTGGAAACCAAAATGATCAGGGGCCTGGAACAGCTGTCATATCAGGAGAGAATAAGAAGTCCAGGACTCTTCGTTTTGGAAAGGAGAAGTTTGGAAGGGCGGGGGAGGGGATGGGAGAAGAGATATGCTAGAGGTCTATAAAATCACGAAGGGTATGGTCCAAGTGAACAGGGAACTGTTGCTCACGAACAAGTCACAAAATACTAGAACTAAGGGGCACACACCAAAATTAGGAGATTTTAAATTAACAAGAGAAAATACTTTTCTACATGATATAATTAATTTGTTGAATTCACAGCCACAGGACATAGTGGAGGTAGACAGCACAACCAGGTTCAAAAAGGGACTAGATAAATTCATGGATGATACATCTATTAATGGCTATTGAACAGAATGGTTGAAAGTCTTTCTTCTGGCATCTCTAAAGCAATAACTGATGGATGCTAGAGGAGGTACTGAATAGGGGATAAATCACTTTAGAGATTATCCAGTTAAGTGCTTCATTTCTGCTCCTGGCAGAGACAGGATGCTGGGCAAGATGGATCATGGGTCTGAACCAATGTTGCACTTCTTATGTTCTTAAAAGCAGACTATTTTCCTTTCCACTAGTGAGAGAGACCATGTAGCATCACTAGACCCTGCTGTACCACAGCGTGCTATTTTTATGTCGACCATAAAAAAAACGTTATTGCAAAGAACAGACCTTACAAGCCAATTTTCTGTTATTCACACACTTTACATATCTGTGTGTAGACACAAAGGGCATTTATACACATACTTTTTGGCCCCGCGACGTGCCAGAGATCCACCACTTGGGAGCAAACTCGATTAATCAAGTCTGCTTCACACGCAAGCTGATGTGCCCAGCTCTGCGTCATGTGCAGTTGTATAAGCGGCAAAACGCGCGTCAGTGAGCAGAAAACAGTGGTGCTGCACTTTTGAACTACAGCACCTCCTATGTTTTAGTTCAATAATGCGCCACAGCCACTGTTAGTGCTGACATGCATTTTGCTGCTTATGTAACTGCAAGTGTCGCAGTGCTGGGTGCCTATCAAAGTGCCTGGTCCTGCAGCACCTGCATGTGTAAAAATGCCCCAGGGTTTTTCCTCTTATGCAGCTACGATCTCTTGCTCCTTCTTTCAGTAAGCAATTAGAATAGAAATAGATTCCCCAAAGTCAACCATGAAATAATCATCTCTACAGTTATGCTATGGCAACTGCAAATATTACACTGAATCCTGTAATGTTTCAAAGGGATGCACCAAAAGAATTTATAACCTTTTTTCTAAAAGTTCCCCCTTACCTTACTGGCACTGAACTGTTTAAAGGGTTGGGTCATAGTTGAGTGATATTCCCAGATTTACCTAATCCTCCCCGTCTGTAGGGAACTTGACTAAGGACTTTTGGAATCCTGATGAGACGCACACAGAGACATTCTTAAATGTGGCAGCTGGTGGTGGGCAACTTTCAGTGCTGAGACAGCTGTCGCAAGAGGCGCATCCACCCAGCAAGTAGCCAGAGAGTATACTGAGGTCCTGCTTATACCCACAGAGTTTATGCTCTAATACCTACTACAAAAAGGGAGGCAAAAATACAAGCATGAGTGTGCTCTTTTTAAAAGCGTATCACCTGCTTTGGCAAACCCATGGGAGTTGGTGACATCCACTGATTTAGGGTTTATTCACTCTAGCAGCTTTTAATTTGTCAGAGATGAAAAGTTCAAACTAATGATGACTAATATGACAATTAAAGGGCACAATCCTTCCATTAGTGATGTAGCCATTTACCATGCTCAAGAAAAACTGACCAGAGGGACCAGCAGAAACCGCACAGCTGATGGCTGAAGTCAAGCCTGCTGAGTTCTACAATCCAGCCTACATTTTTTCTCACCTTGTGTGCTAGTGCCTGTACTGCCCATCCAGGGATGTCTTAAGTCCAAAGAGGCTGAGAACCACTGTTACCCATTACACAAGGTAGTCAGCAATTTATTTCTTGAAATATTAGTTATGGGTAAAAACGTTTTAAAAAGACCCAATAAAAAACAAGGTTTCTTTGTATACAGTAGAAATAACATAATCCACAACATGCATTTGCCATAACAGGACTCTGCACAGTGCTGATACCCTGTTCCATTCTCCTCCCCCTTTATCCATAGAGCAGTCAAGTGATTTAACACGATTTACAATGCCTGCAGTACACACTGCACTTAGGGAGCCATGAATTGATTTGCAAATCACAGTGATTACTCTGGGGATAATAAAACAAACTATTAAAGTTGCAATGAAAATTGCAATAATTACTTTGTATCTGAAGGGGAAGAAAATCTCTTTACCAACTTGTATTCCTGATACAAAGCCCCTACAGGAGTCTTCTCACTGTTGTCAATCTTTGGAGCAAGTCCCTATTCTGCAGCCTTCAACTTTCTTGGTTGAGATGGCTCCAGTTCTTAAGGTTGACAAATTCAAGGGTGGGAGAACAGGCTTTGCAGCAAACATTGACATACATGGAAAATGGTGGGAAACAACAGAAAATTGTTAAGTGCTTCAAACTGCCTAAGAAAAACCCCTGGAACTGCTAGGCTTAATATTTGTTAAACTAGCACTTCATTTGCATAGTAGCAAGAAGCTGTTGGAGTGCCATGTCACAGCACTGTAAGCCATTGCTCCTTCCTTTGTTCCACTGCTGCTGCAGAAACTACTGTTTGATATGGTTCCCTATAAAGATTTAAAAGAGAGGATATTGTCTCCTTAACTGGGACAACAAACTAACTGTAGGTAGAAGCAATGTTGCTCTTTTGCTTTATGTTAGGAAGATAAAAGAAGTCGGGGGAAGAACACAGCACCTTTTAATTACAAGGCTACGGCAAAACATGCACAATTTTGATGCAGTACCATTAAGAAAACAACATACTATATAGCCTGTAAATACAAAGCAACTACAATCATCCTGAAAAACACATTCACATAAACCAGAGTTGGGACAAACCTTGAATTCAGAGAAGTTTAATTATTAAGATGTATTTCTCTCACGTGTTTTTCAACCTTTCATCTCAATGACTTTTACAAAATTGGGTAAATAATATTTCCCTATTGTGTATGACTGGGGTACCTGAGGCTCAAAGAAGAGAGGTAGCTTCAGCAAGGTCACTTAGCGGGCCAGTGGTGCAGACAGGATAGAACCCAAATTCCTCGGCACCAGTCCAATGGCCATCTGCTGGGCTGCACCGTCTGTGGCTCCTTGATTTCCAGTAGCAGTGACAAAAGGAGTTTGCTGTCTCTTTAGGAAAGAACTGCCAGCAGTTGTGGTCTTAACCAGTCTTATGAATTTATCAGACAAGGCAGAATATACAGAATGTAAGCAGCCAAAGTGAAAGAGTGAATTTCTGGCATCTAACAGCAAAAAACAAAAACAAAAAAAACCCTTCCTGTAAAGCTACGAAGTTTTGCCAAAAAACTATAAAAACACAGATATCTTCATGCTGTCAAATGCAAAGCTACAGGAGATACAAGTAAATCTGGAAGAGGTATATTGCAAGACACACGCTTCAAGCAGATGTGCATTATTTGTGCAAACCAAGGTCATTGCTAAGCCTTTTAGTCAGAACTGCACAAAACAATTCTGCAGATTTTTGGCAGCTTTCCCCACATGCCATAATGGTTCTGCAAACTGTTCACTTGGAGAGACACGCGTGGTCTCACCACCTACAATCCCTCCTACTCAGCAAGGAGAACAGAGTCAAATAAAATGACTGGATATTTTTTCGCCACAGTTAAGTACAGTATTGAAAATTCAAAGCAAACTATAAGGCTATGTCATCATATGCAGTCTTGAAAGCGTGCTCTGTAAGAGCCTAACAGCGTTTGCAGTTTGGTTAGGACCCAAACTCAACAGGACCTTGGTAAAAGCAAAGATGACAGTTTATGATCCACATCTCCTCTTTCTGGCTTGGTGGTACTAAGTGTTTGGCAGTTGGTGGCCATAAACTAGGGAAACTAATTAGCCCAGTCTCTCTGTGCCCTACAGATTACTGTAGCTGGGGACCTTTATCTGGCACGAGTAAGTGCTGAGCTTAACTGGAAGAGGCTTCTTGCCCCTAATATGAACCAGAGATGGTCCCTTACTACATTTTATTGGCAACCTGGGATTAAGCCGAGTTGAGACTGTGAGTATTGGCATTTATTGGACTTCTCCTATTGCTTGAAAACTCTTCGGTAGGCTTTATCAAGATCGGATGAGTCTGAACCAAGTCTGATCAAGAGTCAATCTTTACATGTTTAAAAGTGATTGTTCAGGTACCTTGTTGAAACTGCCCACCTCTGGGAGTTCAAAGGTTAAGACCCTTAAGAGACTGTTCTGGCATCACAAGGGGGGAAAAAAACAAAACAGAAAGCCCCCCAGCGGACTTCTCCATCTCTTTCTTGCTGACTCTCTACACAGTACTGGTAAGCTAACAGTATCTGAAAGGTTAAATTAGAATCATGGAAAGTTACTTGGCTCCAGCGCACAGGAGATCAGCATCTAACTGCAGCGTCTGTAGATTTAGGATCTGGAGCACTGGAACAGAAGCAATCGCTGAAGTTCAGCTGAATTCCAGGGTTTCTCATGACAAGCTTGATTAACAATGAGCGGATTATCAAAGCAAAGTAATTATTAGCTGTTTTCAAGACTTGAGAAAAATCAATTGTGTAACAAAACAACCCTATTTCTTCAGATAGCAGTAAAGAAAAGATACTGGAGTAGCAGATGAAAACAAAAGAGATCCTCTATTCAAAAGAGGAATACATTTTAAAAGTTCATCTAACTGAAGTCTGGAGCTAAACTGTTCTCAGCGGTGGCAGAGGACAGATCAAGGAGTAACAGTTTCAAAGTTGCAGCAAGGGAAGTTTAGTTTGGATATTGGGGGAAAAAAAACAAACTCTCCAACTAGGAGGGTGGTGAAGCACTGGAACAGGTTACCCAGAGAGGTGGTGGAGTCTCCATCCTTGGAGGTTTTTAAGACCCAGCTAGACAAAGCCCTGCCTGGGATGCTGGTCCTGTTTGGAACAGGAGGTTGGACTAGATGCGACCTCCTGAGGTCCCTTCCAGCCCTCATTTTCTATGAGTCTGAGAGAGGGAGAGGAGCATGGGGAGAGGAAGTTCTTGCTGCGCTTCATTACCTTGTTAAAAAATTGTGATTCAGAAAGGCCTAGAGCACCCGCCACAAATTTTCTGAAGAGCCAGTTAAGTAAAATAAAATGCTTAAAATGAAATAACATGGATTGCACCATTCAGTAGTCAAGTCTCTTGCTTTATTCCTGCTCCAAGAAGAAAAGGTTTTATCCTCATGAATTTCCTGAACATAGAATACATCAACTTCATGTCAGAAGCCAAATATTTGTAACAATGCAAGCTTATCTATTCTTGCTCGACATACTGACTAATCCAAGAAACCATGTATTATTTATGACTTGCATTTCAGTAGCCTTCAACAGATACCCTACTACATTAGGCACTGCTCAAAGGCACGGTAAGAGATCATTCCTGACTGGAGGAGTTTACAATCTAGAAAAACAGGACATAGAAGTTAGGAGGTGAAGGACAAGCACAGAGAGAAGAGGTGTTTTGGTGCAGAGTCAGGATAACAAACCAATTCCATGTCCTGTACCTCTCAGTAGACTGTACCACCTCCCCAAGCAACAGTTTACCTTTCATTTGTTGGAAATACATGGCAAAGGGAAAATAAAAAGCAAACAAACACGAAACTTTTTTCACCAAGCTAAATATTCAATCCGTTTCTTTCTCTTCTTTACAAGCATCTCTAAGTGCTGGGGCACATAAAGTATGCAATTTATTTGTTCAGCATTTTACTTCCATATGCCAACTACACTTCTAATTTTTGCTTGCTAAGGTCTATGGAGCTGGCACTTAAATCAATAATGTAATTAATGAAGACGACTTTGTGATTCAGCAAGTAATCATTTCAACTGTTTGACTTGCTACATTCATTTGAATAATTTAGAAGTTCAGGAATGCCATAAACCGGCTGTAATAAATAAGACATTTTTTATTTAAATACTTCATAACACTTTGGATAGAAGGAAATCAAAATCCCTTACTGACCAGTGGGCCACTTCATATCAAGGAAGCAATAACTCACGCTCTAATCACTAACCATATTACCTTTATCACCCAATTAACTAAATACAGTGTGCCGTGGTGTAAAGCACAGCATTTTATACCAACATCACACAACAGCTTTTAGGAGGAAAAGTGAAATGTCAGTCTTCCAACTGAAACTACACTTCAGCCTTTAGACTAGATTGTAGTTAACCCAATTAAAGTTTGCCTGTAAGTCCAAGATATAAAGATGCCCAGTAAGAGCAAGGGGAATATAAGATATGCAATTCCATTAGCTGACATGGAGGCCTTGAGGTGATCATACAATTGGTTAAGACAATTAAACCTAAACTGGACTGAGTTTTCAAAAAGGAGATTTTGGACTTTTCTAACTAAGTGCAGCTAAATGTCTACCTCTGAGCTAAAGCAAAGTGTGGGCTGCAAACCCCTGCATAGACAGGTCTGGTCGTTTCGCTTTTGCAAGGGGTCTCTTATTTCAGCTGTCCCCAACTTTGCTCTTTTAAGCAAGTCAACGGTTATCGTTCCCTGCTAGAGAGGGGCTGGAGCCAAGCAGGGACAGAGAGAATAAAAGTTAGTTGTTTGGTGATCCTTGGCAGTAAACATGAGAACAGCTTGATGTCTGAGATCAACTCTCCTAGGTGAAAGAATAAGGGTAGTGACCTATGATGGTATGCCGTGTGCCCATTCCTGACTATATCCAGAAGAAATTTGCTCCTTATGAAGGACAAGTCGGGGACAGCTGAAATAAAAGATTCTTAAATTCAAAGGAAATTCACAGACATTACCAAGCCGCAGGAAAAACAAAGATTTTTTGGACACAGATAAAATTTGGGAAGCATTGCTACCCCAGATTCAAGAAAGGAACTCACCAAGAAACAGAAGAAAGAAAAATCAAAAGAGGAGGTCTGGATGTTCTTAACCATAGGCAAATCGCAGCATTTTTCATGCTGGATTAAGATGACAGGCAAATCATGACTACCACAGAGAAGAGAATCACAAAATTGGAAGGGACTTCAAAGGTTAACGTAGTCCAACCCTCTTCACAGAGATAGCATTCACTATTTCTGGAATCACCCCTAAGCCATCCCAGACGTGTTCCCATCCAGCTTCTTCCTGAAAATCTCCAACGAAGGAAAGACATGCTTGCTGTCCTGTTCAACTGCTTGGAACTAGGGAAATTTCACACAACTTCACATTTCCAATCAATACTTAGATCTAAATGTGGAAGCAACAGAAACCCTCTCAGGATCCTTTGGGACAAATAAAACAGAGCAACTGGCATATGGGATGCATTTGTGGATGGCTGCTTAGCCCAAACAGTAAGTAAAATCAGATATACTATAAAACATCCAAGGGAGGCTATGCATGTCAGAAGCTGTAAGCTAAAACAAAAGAATAGGATTTTCTGTAAAGAACAGGTGGTCAGAGAGCAAGCTGTTTTCTCAGAGCCAAGACACAAGACCTCACTTTAAGACTGGGCAGGTTTCTGAATTTGACAACAAGGGATCCAGTGGTGGTGGTGCTTATTAGCATTAAATGCTACCGCATCATGAGATCTTTCGCAGAGCATAGGCTGCTTATGGAACCCAGAAAGGGAGCAGAAGGAGAGGAATGACAAAGCCATCTTCTCCAAGCCCTTTCCTGGCCCCATGATCAAAGGACAAGAGACAGAACGTTCTTGGAGCAAACTTCTGGCAAGATCAGCAATGGAAGATCTGGGTTTTGAGCACAGATCCATGGACTACAGAAAGCAGCAGCTAGTCAGCTGGAAGGCCCTCAGCTCATAAACAAAGTCAAGCTCTCAAGGAGAGGCTGACAGAAGCATTGAGCGTACAACCAAAGAACAGCCATAGCTTCGGTTGACTTGAGTTCATGTGTTACTGGTCAAAACCAGCAACACACAACTGGTGCTTTAAAAGAACCAACTCCATACAGTCAAATCGACTGGGAGGAAGAATACAATAAAAATATGGTCACTGAGAACAGTATAAGAAAAAGTTATGGATTTTCAGTTGGGGGTGGAGGGGGGTTGGCTAAAAAAGACCTAACAAAATGTCATTTAGCAGGGAAGCAGAAACAGTTAAGAAAAACAGAAGTACTGTAACAAGAGGAAGCTCATGGCAATGAACAGAAAAATCAGAAGCTAGAAACTGCATCAAGTTGATAATAGAAGCAATAAGAAAACATACTTGCAGCAGTGAAGGACAAGTATATTAGGAAAATTCCAAAATTGGTATTAGTTCATTACTACAGAGAGATGAAAATAGTAATAATACAGAAAAAAAAATCATTCAGGAAAGTATTATTATTATTATTATTATTGTGTAATTAATCAATATGCATTATTACAATATTATTATTTTGTATTTGGATAAAACACAGATAAAACAATAATGACTGCAAGATCCCTTTCTGCCTCTGTGCTCTCAAGAAGGGAGTTTCCCATCTTATAAGTGTGCTGCTGGTTCCTACTGCCCAAGTGCAGCACCCTGCACTTGGCAGTATTGAAACGCATCCTGTTTTTGTTAGCCCACCCCTGTAACCTGTCCAGATCTTGCTCCAGTCTTTCCTTCCCTACTAGCGTGCTCACCTCACCCCAAATTGTGGTATCATCAGCGAATTTAAACAGGTTGCTATTCACCCCGTCGTCCAAATCACTGATAAAGAGATTGAACAGCGTGGGCCCAAGGACCGAGCCCTGGGGGACTCCACTGCCCACTTCTCCCCAGGTCAAATATGACCCATCCACCACCACCCTCTGAGTGCGACCCTTCAGCCAATCTGCAATCCATCTGACTGTGTAGGCATCAATGCCACAGTCGCCTAGTTTTTTTAATGAGGACGGGGTGGGAGACTGTGTCAAAGGCCTTGCTGAAGTCCAGAAAGAGTACATCCACGGTGACACCTGCATCCAATGCTTTTGTGACCTGATCATAAAAGGCAATCAGGTTGGTCTGACACGACCTGCCCCTAATGAAACCGTGCTGGTTGCCCTTGAGCATCATCCCTGAAGCCAGCCCATCGCAGATGTGCTCCTTGATGACCTTCTAAAACGGGCTTGTCCAACATATGGCTCGCAGGCCGCCATGCAGGCTGCCAAGCCATTTTATCTGGCCTGAGGTGCCTGCTCCATGCTCCATGGCAGAGGCGGCGGCAGGGCAGTGGCGAGGCGATACAGGCAGGGCCAGCCCACGGACCCCCGTCGGCAGCGAAGGGAGGGGAGCTGCTTACCCCCGCGGGGCTGGGCTCATCAGTGAGCTGGGTCCTGCTGCCACTGCCCCGAGGGCTGTGTGGTGTGGGGCTGCCCCAGCCGCGCCCGATTAGAGGAGCTGGGGACAGAGAGTGTGCAACTTGTTCCTTGGCTCCGCCCCTTGCCCCAGCGCGTGGCCAGGGGAGCTGCAGCATGGGCCGCGCCCTGCCCAGATGTGTGGTGGACAGAGGTGAGATCCTGCATGGAGATGGGGCGCCAGTGCCGGTGCCCATGCCCTGCGCTGCCAGAGCAGCCCCATATTGGTGGCCAAGCAGTGGCCACCGGCACTGCCGGCCCAGGCCTGCCTCCTCACCCGCCTGTCCGCTCACTTCAAGCCAGCCCTGCTCTGCTCCCCCCCATAGCAAAGCGGCGCCTGCTCCCCCGGCCAGTCTCCCCCAGGTGCTGTGGCTCTCCGGGCCTGGCCGCACATGTGCGAGGAGCCGGGGGGGCCGCTTCTCACGTGCTGCTGGGGACAGGAGGAGTCTGGCGGGCCTGCACCAGCCAGCAGAAGCGGCTGCGGAGCCGTGTGCGGCTCGGGACAGGACGAGCGTGCTCTGGTCAGTCCCGAGCGGCACACGGCTCCGCAGCCGCTTCTGCTGGCCAGTGCAGACCTGGCCAGCCTCCTCCCGTCCCCAGCAGTACGCAGCTGAAGCCAGCTTCTCATGTGCTGCTGGGGGCGGGAGGCGCTGGCTGGGTCTGCACCGGCAGCAGAAGCGGTGGAGGCGACAGCGGAGCCGTGGGCCGCTCAGGACAGGATGGGATGAGCCCAGCCAGAGTGGCAGGGGCAGAGCTGCATTTTCCCCCTGCCTGCACCGTTCAGTCCCGAGCAGCACACGGCTCCGCCACCGCTTCTGCTGGCTGGCACCGACCTGGCCGGCCTCCTCCCGTCCCCAGCAGCACACGGGAAGCCGGCTTCAGCTGCATGCTGCTTTTCCTGGCTGGTGCCGACCCGGTTCTGCCCAGGCAGGTCCTGCAGCACCATGTCAACCCGGGCATGGCACTGGCAGGCTGGGCGAGCCCCAGGTTAACCCTGGCCTGGCCTCACGGCTTCTCCAGCACCAGGTCAACCCCGTTGTAGCCAAGCGGCTCCTGCAGCACCATGTCAACCCAGGCATGCATGCCATGTCAACCAGCACCATGTCAACCTCTGCAACTTCACTGGTGTCAAAGGTCATGTGACATCACTTCCTCATGTGATACCACTTCCTGTGATGTCTTTGAATATGGCTTGCCAGCCCACAGGGTGATAAAAAGTTCACGATCCGGCCCCACATTCAAAAGGGTTGGACACCCCTGGCTTAAAAAGTGGAAGCTAGGGAAATTTAGAGGCAAGTGCAATTTTTTAAACCCGACAGTAACTAATTAGAGAAACAACTTAAAAATGGTAGATTCTCCATCATTGAACAATGTTAAATGAAGATTAAAATCTATATATTCCATGCTCAGTGAATACTGATAAAAAGACACATGCTTATAAGGGTCTCACTGTAATGTGTGCTTACTTTGGTCAGAACATTTTCAGTTTGTCTATATGTGCCTGGGACTGCACATTTGGTACTGCACAGTCATTTGGTGATAGCATCTCATGTAAATGCAACCACTGTGACCATAACCAAGGTCTCAATGTGTGCATTTGTATACTGGCAACAGAAGCAAGCTTCCGCTGGTGAAATCTCTTAAATAAAGTGCAATTATACTGCCCCCTCACCAGCATATGGCAATTGTTTAAATGAAAAATGTATCATTCTGTAAGTAATTCTTGGATGCTCCATAATTAAAAAGCCCCATCTAAATCCATTCCAGACTGGCAAAGTGAGGGTTTTTGTAATTTAATTTAAAAGCATTTCAAGTAGTTTAGTACACCCTTCTGCAAAGAGAGCCATAAATCCCTTTATTAGGATAAAACAAAATAGTAAAATTAGTCCAAACTCAAAATGATAAAAAGATTATGAGAGTTATAGTGCAATTCCATAGTCAGAGATCACAAATTTATGGGCTACCTTTTATTGTATGCATGTATGAAAACTATGCAAAACAGGTCTCCCAAACCTTGACTGGAATCTCAGAGCATTACTTTAATGCTAAATATACAATAATGCATGCCTATGGCAACAGAGGGGGAGAGGTGGAACCCCCCCACAAAAAAAACCTTAATTCACCTCCAGTAGAATTACTTATACCCTGAGCATTTTACAGACAGAAGCATGTGGCCTTTATTAGTAGCTTACAATCTAGTCATGGAGATAACTGTGACAACAGCACTGTCTTCCTGCGTATACAGAGAGCTTCAGTCTCTTTATACCTCCCGCTATTTGTTAGCCGTGCCACAACTTACATTTGTTCAACCTGATTCTTAGCAAAGGGAAGCTAGGTATAGAATATAGACTTCTTTTCTCCCCACCTACAGCTAAAACAACAAGAAGCTGGTAGGTATAGCAGCAAAAAATTACTCAGAAGGGTCTGTATGAAGGGAAAAGGACGTTTCCTTTCCTTCAAATAATTAGACCAGTGTGAAGCTTAGAAACTCATAAAAAAGAAAGAGACCCAAAGACAACATCAAAGGGCATCTCCTTGGTAAGAAGGTGCCACACTTCCCCTCTTCCTACCAGCAGGGCTTCTCATGACAGCATGAGCCGCATAACTAGCAGATTTAGTCCTCCAACTAGTAATCACCCAGTACATTTTCCCCAAACACTGCAACTTAATAAAGAACAGCATACCAGTTGTACCCGCAACACCTACGCACAAAATGGGCAACACCACTTGCACTCACTAGGCCTAGCAGCCTTCTTACTCCACCTCTGGCAAAAGCCATTAGGCTAAGCTTGACAGAACCATAGAAAATTGGGGTTGGAAGAGACTTCAGGTCATCTTAGTTCTAATACAAATTTGGCCTCGAAAAAGAATGCACTTTAAACAGGGAAATTAATCATTAGTCAGGGTTGAAATGGAATCATCCTCACTCAACGTGGCTTAAAATAAAATCAGATTTGCTTTCTAAAAAATATAATCTAGTTCAATTGTAGCCATTGGACTTGGATGGGAATCAACTTGGACAAGTCCTATGGGCGTTATGCAGTTAAAAATTATATGATCACCAGGGTTCCTTCCAGCCTCAAATTTTTTTCATGAATTTATGACTTAGAATGTTTGTACAGTACCTAGTTTCTGGTAATACCTTGATACGAAAAACAGTTCCCTGCTTTGCATATACAAACACAAGTTGTCCATTAGCAATGAATGCTAAAATTGCAAAAGACAAAATACCATCCTTAGAAAGACTTAGCTCTTCAACTTCAGGGTAGACATGAATACACACAGGAATATAATTCCCTGGGATGCTTTGACTTCACTACTGGAATGCTACCATTGTTTAAACTTTACAGAAAAATTTAGAAACAAGGGCAAAAACTGGTTAACTTTTTAAAAAACTAATAATGAACTGCTCAACACATTGCAAAGTTAACTGCCAAAAGTGCAGGAACAGAAAACAAGGCAGCTGCACAGCAATGGTAGTTTGGGCGGGGGGTTGGCACAAAGCATAATGTAGAATTCTGGAAGTTATAGTTGGCAAATGCTCCTACCCAACTGACTCTCCTCTGCTAGTTGACAGATGAAACATTTTAAGTCATACCAATTATTAATTTTCTCTTTAAGCACTTATTTAAAGAAAGTGAAAAGCCACAGCTCAGGAGATACATTTGTCCAAATGCTACAAAGGAGCAAAAATCTCCCAAAAATGACACCAAGAGGTGGTATTTCTGTCCTCTTCGGTCCACTTTGTGCACTCCAAGATCATTAGCATTTGCAAAGGAAGTGACAAAGGGATGCTGGATTACTGCAAAAGCAGGTATCAACAAATCCCCTAGGAGCCAAGACCTGCTCAAGAAGAAAAAAATAACACTCCATCTAAATGCAATTCACTCTGAAAAGCAACTCTACAAAAATGGCTTTATTCCACAAAGCCATTTCCTGGGTATTTAGGTTCAGGGCCTCAAACTTTCATCAAATAATGCTGTCACTGCGTTGTTTTACTTGTTTGCACTGCAGAATCAGCACAGTTGAAAGCAGGAAGGGTGATAATTTGGTCTACAGAATCTTTTTTTTCTCATGCATCATATCAGAAGCAAAGTTTGGCGCTCAGGCTAGAATCTCAGTTTGGAGAGCTGGAAGTTTGGGGAAGGAGGGAGGAAGCTTATTTCATCCAGAACTTAGGGAGATGCAATAAATATAGAACTCCAAAAAGCATTTCATGGTCACTTTTCAGAAAGAACAACAGTAAAATCTTTAAAGGGAATTTAGAATCTCTTGATCAAGTACAAAAAAAAAAAGAATCAGAGAGAACTGTACTTACGGTTGAGTGAAGTCACGAGTAATGAAATCTGAACTCTTAAAGAGTAGGAAGATGTCACTGAGGGTTTTGCACTTCAGAGAACTATTCATTGCTATCCAGTAGGCATCCTAAAAACAAAAGGACATTAGCAAAAAAATACCATTTTTACTAGCAGCCATCAACAAAGAAGGTAAGTTACAGTCTGACACCTGAACACTGCTTGCATTTTGAAAAAGACAAGCAGGACTAAAATGATGGGCAACTGATTTCGGCAAGAGTTTCTTCACTCATCCTCAATACAAGACCTGTTGCAGCAGGTCTTTGCTCATAGGATCCTCACAGAATTGAACGCAAGCCAGTTAACAGGGCTTAGCCTCCTCTTCCATCTCTACCATCATTAGCCTAGTTAACCATTAAAAAGATTCTCTAGATTTTTTTCTTGTATTGACTCATACAAATGTATGTTTTGCATTTCCCTTTTCCTAAGTGCTCAGTGGCTACAAGCCCAAATTTTATACTATGTTATTTCTTTCAAGGTGAGCATATACAATGAGACAATGATATAAAAAAAATGTGTGGTGATATTGCTGAACTTGCTCCATATGAAGAACTGTGCCACAATATACTGGTAATGTAGATTTTATGTTGCTGATTGATTAGGACTGCAAAAGACCAGAATCAATAAACTTTTTGAGCTGCTCTGGACTGGATTCTGAAATATTATCCATAAACTATGAATAAGCAACACAGGGCTTATCTAAACATTAACAGGATAAAGAACTCATTTCATATCCAGATAAAATTATTTTGTTAAAACAGGCAGCAAGCAAAAGGGTGGAGAAAACAACTCTCCCCCCCACAATGCATAAATAATGGGGAACAAAAATGCGAAGCAGGGGATCTTGCTGATTAGTTCAATCATATTTAGATTTCTACAGGAAAAACAAGTGTTACATTATTAACCTCAAAGTGCAGCATAATACATCAGAGATTCTTGGCATGTTGTACATCTTCTTGACCTAGGTTTCACGACATTTTATTTTCCTTAGGAAAAAAGATATCTTGCCAGCTGAAGAGTTAAGTATTTGAGAAACTTCTCATATTAATTCCAGTTCATAAAGCACTATGAGCGTAACGTGATCCCTGCCTACATCACTGGCTCAGATAAGATAATGCCCTGTATAGCACTGCTGCATCAAAACACTCTGCAGTACCTCACTCCACTGAGAACTCAGTTACTGCATTGCCAATGATTGGTGCAGTCACCCTCCACCACCTCCTAGTCATCCAAAATAAATGATTAAAAACAAAGACTGTTAAAACTCTTTTATTGTTGTTTTTACCCTTGGAGCACTCCAGTTGAGTTTAGGAAAAACACTGCCTCCAAGGGAACTGATTGCTTCTTGAACTTTAAGTGCAAATTCAGGAAATTCTGGTGCCTGAAGAGAAGAATAGAAGATAATTTCAATACATGTAATATGAAAGCCAGGTAGTTTTAGAAGTATAAGCAGGACTATAAATCATAGGTGGAATAACCTCAAGATTTTAAAAATAAAAGTAATTTCCTTCTGGTACTTGAACCCTTACAATTCCTGTTTTCAAGCTTGTCTCTGCAAAAATGAAAGCTAAAAACGTATGTGTTTTTAAAATGAAAGGTCACATTCTCACTAATAACCTAATTGCTGGAGCTGAGGTTTAGGAAACAAAATACTGCAAATAAATTCTCACAATAAAATCATGAAAGCTGGCAATTTTGCAAGTTAAACAAATAAGCAGCTACTAAATGATACACCTATAGTTTAGACCCAGTAAAACTGCACACAAATAAGGTTTGACAAAAATTATTTTCTTAATGGTTTTAGATGTTTCAAACAGAAATAGTCCTTTCGTATAACGTTAGACATTACCCTAAAAAGGCTGCAGCCCAAAAATGCAACTTTACGGCAAGCTAATATGCAAGTAGAAAGGGAAATTATTTTAAAAAAGCCAAGAATGACAGATCCAATTTCAGTTTAAAAATGATGAGTGCAAAAGTACATAGACCAATTCAGTAACAAGATATGAAACAGATCTTTAAAAAGTTCAGCTGTGCAAAGCATTGTTATCACATTAACTGTATAAACACATCCAATTTTTTTGTGTCACATTAATTTAGCACCATTCCTTTAGAGACAAGAGTTGCAGGAAAGCCAATTTACACAAACCAAACCTCCAGTCTTGCAATCTATTCTGTGTTTAAAGTTAATGGGGCTTCAAGTAATATGATGAGCAGGAGCAGGGCTGTAATACAGCTCTACACATCATAGTAATGTTACCTCGCATCAAGAAATAGACTGGGCAGGAAACCTTAGGATTAGGGAGCAAATATGATGCTTGTTTAAAAATAAGAGGTTTGCACTATATAATAAAACAGGGAACGTAGAAAGCTGCTGCAAATACTACTAATAAGGATGGCTAGCAAAGAGAAATGGAATAAACCCCTGCCCTTTCTAAGAATATCAAAAAGCTTCCAGACACGCATCAAAAGATTTTTCATCCTAAAGAATAAATAAATGATGTGACAGTAAATGGTATTTGGAGAATTCCTGTTTGGTGCTTTATGAAAAAAGAATTCAACACAGCATCTTGGGTAACTCCAATCTCCAAATGGCTGTAAGTAGTTCTCTTACATCTATGCAGTTATAAAACATTCTCAAATTTTGCAAGCAAAGCAGGCCAAGTCCTGTTCATCCATTGTAGCTCTGTGACAGCATGCTCAGTCCCTCTGCCTCATTCAGACATTCAGTTTCTCTTAGGAGAGTTGCTCCTCTCCTGGGAGAAACCACAAGTGTACAAATGTTTAGGCCCCCCAGAGTAAAAATGATCACTTCAGGAGAAAAAACAAACAAACAAAAACAGGGATCAACCAGGAAAGCTTCTCCTAGGAGGGTGAATGTCTGTACATGCTAAGAAGAGAACATAGTCCTTCAGCATAACCCTCACCCTAGGGAAATATGGTCTCACTTGCTGAACTACTGATCCAGCACACACCCTTCAAAAATCCCATTTTGTGCTGCAGGGAAATACAGGCTGACCAGGGCAGTGTGTGTCAGCCAATCAGGGTTGTCCTATCTACTGCTGCCATCTGTCACTAGGCAAACAAAGGGAGCCTGCAAAGCATGCCAAGATGCATGTGCAGGGGGTCCCCCTGGCTCTTCACTCTTCATTCTTCAAGGCCACATCCTTCAAAATGTCTGTACATGTAGCTCTGGGTACATTTTTCTACTAGCAGAACAAACTTGGGAGAATTCTCCCAGATTACTTTAAAGTGTGTACATAGCCCCTGAGAATGACAGATGCAGTCTGGGCAACACATAGGAGCTATGATGTGATCAAAGATGGTCAGAGTGTACAGAATCTTTGACAGAGGTGCACCATTATACTGGTCCCATATTGGATCAGCACCAATATAGAGAAAAAATCGACAGCATCAGAAATTGGCTTTTTTTGCCTGATGTTGCTGATAACATGGCCAGTAAGTGCTTCCAGGCATGTGCACAACTGCAGTATGAATGTGGCCAGGAGTGCAGCCCAGCAGCATGGAGAGCAGTATCTCACTTACAAGTCTGCTGTGGCAGAAGGGTTGAGGAAGGAAGGGGCTGGGAAGAGCCTGGCAGAGCCCTAGCCTGCCCCACCCTGTGCACAGATCTGGGGGCACACGTCCCCGTGCCGTCCTGCGGTACGCACAGCAGCAGGAGCTACCTCCCTCCCTGCAGCCCCTGGACGAGCCGTGGCTCCATCCCATTCCCCCCACTACACGAGCAGCACCTGCCTCTACCCCACTCCCTCCCTCACCCCAGGGGCCTCCATCTGCCTCCACCCCACACCCCTTCCCTCCCCCCCCCCACAAGACTTACCAACCTGACACTAGTCTCCAAGCTGCATATCAGAATTGGATTGGTATTGGCTGATATGGCTCCTTACCAAAGGCCGATTTTTTATTTATTTATTTATTTTAAAAATCGGTCCCAAAAAAAATCTCTATTGGTACACACCTAATCTTTGAAGTATTTAGCTACCAAATTAAAAACTTACTGAACATTTAAAATTCGCTTTTCAGAGCCTCTAAATTTGGCAGTATTTTTGCAGGAATGGCTAAAGGTACAAATTACTGCAATAATTAGTGTCATTGAGGCCAAAGTCCTTTGAAGTCAATAGTAGGTTCTGTCACGGATCCAGGAGGCCTTGATCAGGTCCTTTTTCCTTTTTATAAATTTCAGCTAAGATATTATAAAAGGATGACCATGGTACTTGGCCCCCTCCAGTTCAGGCTTGAGATACGATGACAGGCCATTACTGAGGAAGCTCTTGCTGGCAACGTGCCTCTGCTGCATAGCATCTGTACTGCAGATAGACAACTTAATCCAGGACTGTCAGCCTGCCACCTTTCACCAACACTATATTTGATTTTTGCTGTCCTTGGGCAAATGCAAGATGCATATCTCACTCCTTTCTGCTTCAATACATTCCCTTCAAAGCCCACTCTCACAGATGGATTGCTTTGGGGGGTTTAAACAGCTTTCTTTTCTATGTAGTAGAATTCTCTGTCACATATTCCTTAAGCATTTATGCAACAGTGGCCGTCACAGCTACTATAGCACAGAGCAGGGTTTAACCTGCTTTGCCTGTCTTAAGATTGCAAGACAGGCAAAGCAGCTATTCCTACCCAAATCTTAGAAAGGTGGTTTGCTTTTATAACTTCACAGTTTCTCCAAGTACTTTTTGTTTTAAAAACCCCCACCAAAAACCTTTGCAGTTCATTTTTCAAGAGGCATTTGTTTCCTATCTTATAACTTTGTTTTATCTTACCTTTTCAAAACAGAAAAAAGCATGTCATTTCAACACTGTAGTTACCTCAGATACCTAAAGGAGTGCAAAAATTCCCACCCCCCAAATGATGTCACTAATTTGTCTAAAATTAATAAATTCTGTAAAATATCTTGGGGGGAGGGGAAAGGGAATGGTATACACACCCTCTGGTTCTCTGGAGGTCAGAAGAGGGGGGTCTTTTTCTATTGACTCTAGTAAGTCAGAATTATAAACACCCAAGTTATGTTGATATTTTTTAAGACCTTTCATAAATGTATAACAATTAATCCATTTTGTTCTAAGTGATGTAAGGAATTAAAATTATATAATAAAACATTTGAATATAGAATCAGATACAGCAACATCCAAAGCATCAGTCCAAGTTCCAAATTACTGCTAACAAAGAAAAGCCTAACCTTTGTAAGTCAGAATATATATTGTTTTTGATCTTTGTAAAAGCACTTTTTTTTTTAAAATAAATTCTCTAACTTAATCTGGTAGAACCTGTAGAGAAAATAAGGATGTGAAGGATGTGAAAATAAGGATCTTTGGAACAATCCTAAACTGGTATAAACAGGAATATTTTAATTGAAACCAGTGTAGTTACACCAAGTTACATCTTTGCCTAACTACCAGGTAAAGCACTCCTTAAATGACTAATTGTGAGATCTGATTCAACAGCCTGATGGTGTTTACCTAGTACTATGATGATGACAGACAATACATTTGTTCTTTTGTAAAGTAATGTCCAAAAATAAAATCCCTGCCCTGACTTGTGATCTTTTACATCAGTCCTACAAAGGTATAAGTCTATCAATAGTTTCACCAAAATAAGACCATTCACAGGTGTGAAAGTAAGCACAACCATTACGTTTTTATAGGTTCTGGTTCCTAAGCAGTAAACTCTGAGTTGGTAAGTCAATTGTTCAGGAGCTATTATTTCATTTTTGCACAAAGTCGAGTACAATGAGAACATTTGGTCTCAAACATGACTGTTGAAAGGGTATGGTACAGATAACAGACAAAAAGTGGTGGAAGATCATTATCATCGGTAGTATTTGGGGGACAGAAAGGATTTCAAAAAGGATTAGAAGGAGCAAATCGGGGAACATGGTTCATAGTAGCAAGGATCCCATATCAAGGACAGTGGGCAGCACGAAGAGAACTCAAAGAAGGGTTGCCAACACTTTGTACAAAATCCCCTGTCTGTAAAAATTAAGAAATGATGAACTTGTTTGAAGATTGGCTGTCAGAATGAGGATGGATGAAAGTACTGATGGACAGAGCAGAGCAGCGCCACCTTGTGTCCCAGTGGGAGGACAGCTTGGCACCTTGCAGTGAGCTATCAGGGCTTTGTGGCTCATCGGAGCCTCCATATCCCCCTCTCCCCTGCAAGCCATGTGCTGCTGCTGCACCCCATCAACCGCTGTCTGCCTGTAACAGTGGCTCACCTCAAAAGGTAGGCTGGACCAGGTGGGCCCAGCCTGTCTGAGGCACCTGGCAGAATAGGGAAAAGGGGAAAATTAAGTTTATTTTCCCAAGTTTCTGGGTGGGAGCTTGAGTCAGATTCAGAAAGTTGATGCTCAACTCTAATATTTGAACCTGGCCCTTGTTCCAGCCCTCCAGTACTTAACGAAAGGGTTACGATATAAAAAAACATACATCAGTAAAAAGTTTGGTTGTCGGTAAAAAGTTTGCAGATTGTCAGTAAAGAAAAGGTTGTCTTGGGTTAGTAACCTCGATTCAAAAACAGGTAGAAAAAAAACAATGACAATTAAAACAGAAATAGAAAAATGGCTGTGGAAAAACCAGCAGCAGAGGTGTCTGAGAGTCAGGGTGCAGAGAACACTGAAAATGAGAAGCTGCAGGGGCTTCATCTCTTCTGCATACAGTTTGATTAGGTAATTGGGGAGTCATTCAAAGGGGCGAGAATTAAACCCAGTTATATTTAGCACTGCACTCCTGCTCATTTCCTCTAGCCTAGTGAGTGAGAGAGTCTCAAAAACTGAAGCATTTTATTTTTGATTATACACAAAGGAAGAACTGACAACTTTTTATGTAACAACAGAAATAAGTTATAGGCAACTGTGTGCTTCAAGCATGAAGGGAGATTAATAAATTTCAATACTACCTTCTTACATAAAGGAGAAACTCTTTTTCCCTGGTATATTTTAGAATGGCCTGTTCAGCATTAATTACAACAATGGGTAAATGTAATGCCTGCACACAAACTTAATTCTGAATTTGCTAAAAAAACCCAAATAAGTTGCCAAAGGAATCCTATGCTTTAGGGCTTTAAGAAAACCTTACCTTAAGTGTTGTAGTATTCTCATCATCTGACCACTGAGTGAAAAAGGAACAGAAAAGATTAACGGTTTCTTAAACTGTCTTCATCATAACTTCTATATTATTTATAAAATACCAAAATCTACAGAGTATCACATAGTAAGTAAAACAAATCAAGTTCTCATGCTGGAAAGCTAACAGCATGAAGAGTTTATAGCACAGAGGGTTATTGTATCTGGAACATTTCACATGTAAAAGATATCAAGTAAGAGGAATAATGGACTAAGAAAGAGGGGAAAAAAACAGTTTAGGAATCATAGGGCTAGGAAGAGTTACTTGTGCACAAAGTCTTGGGTTCAGCATTATTGCTGTTCTAATGATAGGCTTAAATCGTCAATTTATACTGCTACTAAAATAATAGAGAAATAAGCCAACCTAATGGATTTCTCAAAGCTTGCCATTGAACTGTCCTTGAATAAATCCTACCTCAGCTCCCACCAATCTCAGCTCTTGATCAATGATTCACTAACTCCACTTGTATTCATGTCTCCTTTGCAGCCTTTTCCACCTCTTCAAATACTTGTACTGTTTTTCTTTGGATATCTCCAGTTCCTGGAGCATTATTTCTGAACCACTCTTGTTCCTTCCAATTCCCCCAAAATTCATTGCTTTCTATAGACTTTAACAGCAACCCTTATTCACTTGTCAGTCTAACAATCCAATTACTAAAGGAACAAATAAGATGTGTACTTTGTGAAAAAAAGAAATAGCAAAACAGTATTTTAATGCAAGTCTCCATACTTCTTTGAAGTTATGATGTACTTAACTTTGGTTGTAAGTTCCTCCAGGGAGAACAGTGTCTTATCCTGTTAAGTTTTATGTGCAATCTATCAAGGGTATAGGTTGTAGCCGTGTTAGTTTAAGGACTTAGACAGACAAGATTCTTTGGGTAAGTCTGATCTCTTTTATTAGACCAACTCAAATAGCTGGAAAAATTCTTCTTTGCAAGCTTTTGGGTACAAATACCCTTTGCCAGGCTGAGGAAGAATCTGCAGTTGGTCTGTGTTCTTCCTGGGTGGAATGAATATAGCATGCATACCAGCCTCTGGCTTCTTTACTATTCATTCCACCCAGGAAGAACACAGACCAACTGCAGATTCTTCCTCAGCCTGGCAAAGGGTATTTGTACCCAAAAGCTTGCAAAGAAGAATTTTTCCAGCTATTTGAGTTGGTCTAATAAAAGAGATCAGACTTACCCAAAGAATCTATGTACAATCTATGAACTACAAATTCAACCATTACAAATACATTTTGGAAAAGACTTCACATAAAATACATTTGATGCCAACCTGTATTTCCTCTGCCTCATCTTCAACACTATCTTCCTGGGAATGTGTTGGGGGATCTTCCCTAAAGCAAAAATTGAGCAAACAAGAAATAAATGCATTTTTGTGTCCTCAAAGCCCCCAAAAAGCAGCTACTGCACGTCAGTAGGACAGCTAGATTTTCCCGGCCCAAGTCTACAGCCTTAGTTACAAGATTGCATGACTTCATCATCAATATGTAGTTATCACTTCTGGAACCATTCTAAACTCAGGCAGCGGAATATACTGTGAATGTTCTAGTATAGATTTTTTTATTGTGTCATCATCATAATACACAAACACCTTCCAAAAATTCATCAAATGAGTAAACTGACAAGTGGATATATTCTCCCTCAAAATGCCCAACGGAAAATGTAATGCGATTCCAGTTATAGCTGCTGATCCACTCATTTGTTTTTGAAGAAAAGTCATAGAAGCGTATCTTGCACATGGAATGGGAGGTGGTGGCAAGGGCTTTTGTAGTTTTAGATCGGGGTGGGCAAAATGCGGCCCGGGGGCCAGATATGGCCCGCCCGGTCCTTCTATCTGGCCCACAGGACCCCTAAAAAAATTAGTAAATGAATATTCATCTGCCCCGGGCTGCCTGTCACGAGGCCCTCGATGGCTTGCCAAAACTCAGTAAGCAGCCCTCTGCCCAAAATAAATTGCCCACCCCTGTTTTAGATCATGTTGGAATTGCTTCCTCCTGGCCACCTCCAAAGCACTCTCTGTACAAATAAGCTTTACAATAGCAGATCCCCTGTGCCTAGGGTGTGGAATAGGTGATCAAAATCTTCACTGTAGTTTCAGGTGACCTGAACCCATGCCATTAACCACCTCAAAAGATAGTAATAATCAAGTCCTTTCATAAGACTTAATATTTTAGCACAGCAAACAGGACAAATTGAGTATGCTTATGGTATCCCATGCTGCTAAATATACAAGTAAATTAATTCTTCAAGGAACTAAATCAACAACAGACATGCTATCAATCAAACTACAAGCTCTGAGGACCTAAACTTCATTATCCCAGGTTTAAAAGTGATAGCGATCGTGAGTCATGGTAGATTATACTGCTTTCTAGCTAAGAAAGTTCATTTTGCAGAAAAATGGGATTTCATAAAGGATTCAGGTTTGAAGACTTTTAAAAATTGTACATCTGAATGCCTCCCCACTGAAGATGGTAAAAACTGCTCATGTATACCAGCTGCATAATCAGACCCTTCAGTTTATGCTTTTCAGAAACCTGCTCCAAACTGAATAGCAATTGCTAAACCAGATTTATATAGTGATACAGGACTGGAGAAATACTGGCTCCTCCTGTCTGGAATGGCTCAAGGACAACTCATTTCCTATAGAACCTATAGATCCAAATGGAAAAAAATGTAACTTCAGCTTTTCAAAATATTTAATTAAGGTGTCTGAATTTTATATTTTCTCATTTCCTAGAAATAAGCCATATCTTCCTGTTCTGTAACTCTGAATCAATAAGGCTGCAAAGTACTGATCAGGAAATTATACAGTAGAGGCTGACTTCTGTAGCTGATTAGCCAGACTTACATATACACTGCTCACTTTGCAAAGCAGCAGAGGGGAGGATTCTGGAAGTCTTCTATCTAGAATCCATCTATTTAACCTGTAGAGAATTTGGTATATGCAGATTAAATTTGGTCCATGTCATTTACATTAACTCCCTCCAAACGTGGTTCTGTTTAACAGATTATTAACTATGATTAAACATAAGGCAAAACAGTGGCCACTTGGAGCCTTTTTTGTGGGCTCCTATTCTATACACCATTTGTAATTCATAACATACAAAACCCCCCACTTTATTGCGAGTACTGAAAATGAAAACAAATACCTGGTCAAATTTGCCCCTGTTCTGCTTAATGCTTCCTATTGTTTGGGCCCTAAAGTTGACAATAAACTTAATGTACTCTCCAGCTTTCTTTTTCCATATACTTTAAGTAAAAAAAAATAGGTTGATCAATTATCCTAGCTGAAACAATAATGAAGGACTGTATGGAAAGGGCATCATGTGCCTCAAAGGAGCCAACGTTCCAGTTTTTTAAGGGATGCATGTAGCAGGTTTTTTTTATTCCCCCCTTCTCATTTCACAGTCTAAAACTGGGCTGTGGAAAAGCAACACTGATTCACAAGAATTTGCTTATTTTTCTAACATGACAGCTATAGTATTCACAGGGAGTCCAAGGCTATGTATAGAGGAATAGATGAAAATTAAGTTATACTTGTGTACACACACACACACACACACACACACACACACGTAAACATGCATAAAACTGAATTTTTATCTATTCCTATGTATTTTATAGATAGATAGATAGATAGATAGATAGATATGAGACTGACCCTGATAGAAGACATAGGGAAGAACCCTACATGTCCTGCTTGGTCAGGTGGGTCCCTGGTAGAGGACAAATGCATGCTGTATATATATGATCTACTCAGATACAGGGAATATGCAGGATTGATCAGAAAGTAGTTGCTTGCTGAGGTACATAGTTTCATAGTTTCTAGGGTCAGAAGGGACCTGAGTAGATCATCTAGTCCGACCCCCTCCATGGCAGGAAAGAGTACTGGGCTCAAACGACCCCAGCAAGGTGTTCATCTAGCCTCCTCTTAAACACCCCCAGGGTAGGAGCCTGCACCACTTCTCTTGGAAGTTGATTCCAGGTCCTAGCTGCCCTGACTGTGAAGTCACACCTCCTGATATCTAGCCTAAATCTACCCTCCGCCAGCTTGTGACCGTTATTCCTGGTCACTCCTGGCAGTGCTCGGGGGAACAGGGACTCCCCCAATGCCTGCTGATCCCCCCGACTAGTTTGTAACAGGCCACTAGATCCCCCTCAGCCTTTTCTTGTGGAGGCTGAACAGGTTCAGGTCCCGTAGCCTCTCCTCATAGGGCCTGCCCTGCTGTCCCCTGATCATGTGAGTGGCCTCCTCTGGACCCTCTCC
This sequence comes from Crocodylus siamensis, assembly GCF_052110815.1. Taxonomy (NCBI): domain Eukaryota; kingdom Metazoa; phylum Chordata; order Crocodylia; family Crocodylidae; genus Crocodylus; species Crocodylus siamensis. The sequence goes on along the minus strand of NC_143398.1, from coordinate 12,259,953 downwards.
ATGCTGTCCACATCCCTCTTGAAGCGCGGCGCCCAGAACTGGACGCAGTACTCCAACTGCGGCCTGACCAGTGCCGCATAGAGGGGGAGGATCACTTCCTTGGACCTGCTCGAGATACATCTGTGGATGCATGACAAGGTGTGGTTGGCCTTCCTGACTGCCTCCCCACACTGCTGGCCCATGTTCATCTGGGAGTCAATGATGACCCCAAGATCCTTTTCCACCTCTGTGCTGACAAGAGGGGAGTTCCCCAACCGGTAGGTATGGTGCCGGTTGTTCCTCCTGAGGTGCATCACTTCGCACTTGTCAGTGTTGAATCCCATCCTATTCTCATCCTCCCACCCTTGTAACCTGTCTAGGTCCAATTGCAGCCTGTTGCTTCCTTCTAGTGTGCCCATATCCCCCCACATCTTAGTGTCATCAGCAAATTTGAACAGGGTGCTTTTTACCCCCTCGTCCAAGTCACTGATGAAGATGTTGAACAGTCCGGGCCCGAGGACCGAGCCCTGTGGAACCCCACTGCCCACGTCCTTCCAGGTTGAAAAGGACCCATCCACTACCACCCTCTGGGTGCGGCCCTCCAGTCAGTTGGTGACCCATCTGACTGTGTGGGTGTCGACACCACAGTCCCCCAGTTTCTTAATGAGAACGGGGTGAGACAGTGTCGAATGCCTTCCAGGAAGACTATGTCCACTGCTACCCCCGCAACTAATGAACTGGTAACCTGATCGTAGAAGGCCACCAGGTCGGTCTGACAGGACCTGCCACTGATGAACCCGTGTTGGTTGCCCCTAAGCATGCAGGCCCCTGCTGGCCCCTTGTGGACGTGTGCCAGAATAGTTTTCTCAAACAGCTTGCCTAGGATTGAGGTAAGACTAACTGGCCTATAGTTTCCTGGGTCCTCCTTCTTCCCCTTTTTGAAGATGGGGACCATGCTGGCCCTCTTCCAGTCCTCTGGCACCACACCAGAACACCACGAGTGCTCATAAAGCCGTGCCAGGGGTCCTGCAATGACCTTGGCCAATTCTTTTAGAACTCTAGGGTGGAGATCGTCCGGACTGGCTGACTTGAATACGTCCAGTCCCTCCAGAAGCCCCCTAACTAGTTCTTCACTAACCCTTGGCCCAGGTGTGCCTCCCCTGGGGCCTGAGGGGGGCCCAGCAGGGAGGTGACTGCTCTGGTCCCTACTTAGGAAGACGAGGCAAAGAAATTGTTAAACTTGTTAGCTTTGTCGTCTGGTGTGACGACCAAATTTCCCAACGCATCCTGCAGGGGCCCCACATTACCCAGAACCCTTTTTTTACCCCCCTATGTATTTAAAGAAGGACTTCTTATTGTCCTTAATCTGGGAAGCTAGTCCTAATTCCATCTCTGCCTTGGCCTTCCTGACTGCCCCCCTACATCCCCGAGCAACTGCAGTATAGTCATCCCTGGTGATGTCCCCTTCTTTCTATTGGGTACGCCACCCTTTTAGCAAGGAGACATTCCCAGGATGCTTTTGGTGAGCCATGGAGGCTTGTGTGCCCTCCTGCTCCCTTTGATCCTCGTTGGGATTACCTTCCTTAGGGCGTGGAGGATCGTCTCCTTAAGGAGCGACGACCCTCCTTGGACACCTGGCTCCCCTCCCTTCTGGGACCTCAGCGCTTCCCCAACTATCCTCCTTAGCTCGTTGAAGTTTGCCCTCCTGAAATCTAGGGCTGCTGCCCTACTGCATGCCTTTGCCACCTTGCGCTGGATGGTGAATTCCAGCCGGCGATGATCACTGTCGCCCAGGTGGTCGAGCACCCGCAGCCCCCTCACCAGGTCATCACCCATGGCCAGCACTAGGTCCAACAAGGCATCTCCCCTGGTGGGACTGTGCACCTCCTAGGTTAAATGGAGGTCCTGCTCTCTAAGAACCTACGTGAGCGGTCAGACCTGGCTGACTGCTCCTCCCAGCAGATATCCGAGAAGTTCACGTCCCCCGTGACTACCACATCCTTAGCCTTCATTACCTGTGAGCTGACCTAAGAATTCCTGGTCAAGCTCTTCCCCCTGGTTGGGAGGTCTACAGTAGACCCCCACCGTTAAGTCTCTTTCCCCTCGACTGCCTTGTACTCTAACCCAAAGCACTTCAGAGTGCCCTTCCGCTGACTCCTTGCTAATTGATGAGGATGTTTATTCCTCCTTAATATAGAGTGCCACGCCCACACCTCTCCTTCCTATCCTGTCCCTCCTGTACAGCCTATACCCCTTGACATTCACCGCCCAGTCATGCATTGACATGGGACTGCATCCAGAGGACTCTCTACACAGAAATACTCAAGAAAATGAATTTAAATCAATTAAAGGCAGTAATTCAAGTAGGTTAATAAAACTACATTCAACCGCTGTCAGAGCATACTGTTCAGAATTAAGTGGCCTTAAAGAAAGTCTAGTTAAATTTAATTCAAGGCACTTTAATTCTGAAGGGCTTTTCAAACAGAAGTTTAATGAATTTTAATCCACTTTAAAAGGTAATTCAGATGAGCTTTCCTGACGGTCTCTCTAGGGATGAGTCCAAATTTGCACACGTTGAACCCCAAAGTTCTTCATAACTTTCACAGAATCATAGAAACATAGGGCTGGGAGGCACTCAGGCAAGGGGTTGGACCAGATGATGCCCAAAGGCAGAATCATTCTTGTCCAAACCATCCTATATAAATCCTCATCTAAGCTATTATCAGAACTACACAGGCAAACCTGTTACACAACCAAAAGGCACAGCATACTAACCTGGCATAGGTAAAACAGGGAGCCAAAATTATTTAACCAAGTCCCCCTATCAAGAGGCAAAATCATTCAGATCATGCATTTTCAGCCCCCTAAGGTCCACTCGGAATCAGACTGGGTCTTTATAAGGATGGTATGGAACTTCTTGGCCAGGTACCTCTACTAGTTTTGCAGGGACTACTTTTCAACAACTCTTAAATCCTTTCTTTCTGGTTTACTTAAAGCATTACCATTGTAAGTATCTTGTACTCCTTTCCATCAGTTCTTCAGCACTCATATATAGAGTGGGAGGGGGCAGCTGGTGCTAGACAAATGTATTATTTACTGAACTGAAGAAAAACAGAACCAAAAAGTATACAAGGGTTTCAAACATGCTTACAACAGCTTTCTATGGACAAGTAAGAAGGAGAGGGGGAAGGAGGGGGGGAGAAGAGGGAGAGGGGCTTGCCCAAAGCCACATGGCAAGTCATAATAACCAGATACAGGAATAAAACCTGTATCTCCTGACCTTAACAGCTGCATTTTCTTCCATGTCCAAAACAACACAAAAGGCTTACTTTATAGATAAATGTAGGTTTTTTGAAAAGTCAAGAATCTTTTAGCCGCAGACACCTATATTGCTACAGTATATAGTCAATGCTGAATGAAAATATGAACGTAGTCTCAAATGCTACCAGCACAGCTCGCGCTGAGGTTAACAGGAGAGCTGCACACGGCCTATTCTCTTGGGGAGAAAAAAAAGACGACAGCTTAGATGAAGTTATAAAATTTGTTACCCTCATACTTAAATGTGAATGTAAAAGTTATACAAGAAAGACTCTACAGGCTCAAAAATGAATATTCGTTACCTTCCTGAAACTACCAGCGTCCCATCATCCAGCAAATATTCCTGCACATTCTGCGGCAGCGGAAGAACGGTGCTGCAGAGAAGAAAGACATTTAGCACAGTGAGCCCTACTGCCATAAACTGCGCTCCGACAACAGTTCATGCCAGCCGCCTGCCTGCAAAGGGGCCACTATCAACCTTACCCCGTCCCATCCCACCACCAAAATAGTCTGCTTTCTGTGAAATGTGGACGGGGACAACAAATGTAAAACACACACCTCCCCTGGGGAGGTAGGAGGACTTGCCACCCACCCACCCCTGCCCTGGGGGGGGGGGGGGGGAAGGGGTGTTCCCAGCCACCCCTGAGGGCGCGGAGAGAGATCGCTGTCCCAGCAGCCCCAGCCTGGCCTGTGGCTCTGGCCGCACCTGCGGATGGTGAAGGCGCGGAAGCGCGGGTACCAGGCCGAGAACTGGCAGTGCAGCACCTGCTCCTTCTTCATCCCGCCCCGGAACGCGCCGCCGGGCCGCCGCCGCTCTCCGCCAATCGTGGGCGGCGCCGCAGAGTGACCCAGAAGCGAAACCCGGGACGAGGGCGGAGGGTAAAGTGCAGAGGTCGTGAGAGCGAGGGGCGGTGCGCGCGATGTCGCGGCCAGCCAATCACCGGCTGCGTTCGGTGGGCACCGCCCCCCGTTGGGGCAAAGGGCAAAGGTGAGCGGGTGGGTCTTAGGAGCCTTTCTGGTCCTCGTCTCGTCTCCTCCCCCCAGGGCGGGGGGCGCGGCTCTGCCCGCTCCAGGGTGGGAGGGTGCTGAGAAGGAAGAAACAACGCGGAGGCCCAGGACACTGATTCTTCTCTTCTGCTGGTGAGGCCACATTTGCAGTCCTGTGTCTGGTTTTGGGCCCTCCGCTACGGAAAGGATGTGGACACATTGGAGAGAGTCTGGGAGAGGGTGACCAAAATGGTTGTGGGGCTGGGGGACAGGACTGATGAGGAGAGGCTGAGGGAACTGGGCTGATTGAGTTTGGAGAAGAGGAGACTGAGGGGGTTTGATAGCAGCCTTCAGCTCCCTGTAGGGGGGTTGCAAAGAGGATCGAGCTGGACTGTTTTCAGTGGGGGCAGATGACAGATCAAGGAGCAATGGGCTCAAGTTGCAACAAGGGAAGTTTAGGTTGGATATTAGGAAGAATTTTCTCACTAGGAGGGTGGTGAAGCACTGGGACAGGTGACCCAGAGAGGTAGTGGAGTCTCCATCCTTGGAGGTTTTTAAGACCTGGCTAAACAAACCTTTTGGTTGGGGCTGGTCCTGCTTTGAGCAGGGGGTTGGACTAGATGTGATCCCCTGAAGTCCCTTCCAGCCCTCACTTTTTATGGTTTTATGACTGATTCCCTTGCTTGTCCTTTCCCATTACTCTCATTATATCTTTCACTAGGTTTCCTTTATTTGTGACGTCGCTCCCTGGAGCTGTCTGTGCTGCAGGCACATAAAGGGACTGTGCTGGTGTCCTTCAGAGTGGCTGTGTCTACCCAACATGCTGACTGCACAGTCACTGCTGCACAGTCATTTAGTACTTATATAAATGAGTCTCCGTTCTCTGGCTCCTACCTGTATGAGCAAGTACTAAATGACTGCACGATAAGTAGAGTGACTACGTGGTTGTGTCACTGAATGGTTTTTCAGTGGCGCTGACTGCAGCAGTGTCTATTATGCAGCAGTGTCGCATGTTATGCTTCCTGCCACGCGACACTACTGCGCAGTTGGCATCTCGTTTCCTAAAATTTGCTGCTATCTCACTGAGGCAAATTTGTCTAAATCCTCTTGCACATCGGCTCACTAAAATGATGATGATAACTACAATATACTGGAAAAAACTCACTCACTCCAGCTATCCAGAACAACTAACGTCAGTTTTGTTTTGACTCATTGCAGCAGAAACTGTCTATGCCTTTCTTGGCTTATAATCTGCTGGGTAGCTGCTAGGGCAGAAACTACAGGTTTTTCCTCATAATCTGGCAGTCCTTGACGTCTTTTCATTCTTGCCATTATTTGTTTCGTGGCCTATCTGCTGGAGTGTACGTTACTGCAGGATTTTGTGTTTAGTTGTTTCTTTGCCTCACCAATAAGGTCTATAGCTTTGCACAGAGGTTTAACTTGTGTTGCTCTCTGTTTCTATCTGCAAAGTCAAATGCATTGCTGCAGTGCCTGTAGGTCAACAGATTAGAGAGAGAGTTAGATCTGGAGGATAGTTTCGTCTAACATACATGTGTTGAAGTATTATACATTACATTTCACACATGAATAAAGTTCATGATAGTGTCCGTTTTTACAGCATGATTTAAAAGAGCCCCTTGCATATTGAGACACCTAGCTATGTTGTTTAATCCTGTTTCTTTTTTAAAATGATGTACTTGAGCATCTGCTTAAATCTGGTTAACGTCAACTGGAAAACATAGCTGGGACCAGATCATGCCTTTCAAAAACTGATTTAGGGAAGCTAATCCATGCTTTTATCACATCTTGGATAGATTATTATAATACCCTTGTAGTAGGGCTACTCTGTAAGTTGATTTGTTGCCTCAAGATTGCAGAGGATGCATTGAGAAATGATTTTCGGATCATTAGAGTTTGAAAATTTAAACGGTGGATGTAGATGGCTAAACTCCATCAAGTCTGAATTTGGCCCCTGGAGGGGTAAGAGGAGTAGAAGGAATGAAATGCATATAGTGTCCTTTAATAACATTAAATGTAAGAATGTTTACATCAATGATTTAGGCTGAGAACCTAAGAGAAACCTGTATGCATTGGTTAATGTTAACATTGCACAGCTTATTATTAAAGCATTACTCTAATGACATTCCACTAATCTGGACACCAATGAGCTGATTTCAGGAGATTTCCCTTTTATCTTTTTTGTGCTTAAATGATGCAGGACTGAGTGGTATTCTGGGTTATACCACTGATGTAAAAATCATGGTTCGTTTCTTTGGAGGCTCATTGAATAATAATCCTTAGGCACACATTGTTGGTGAGACAAAAGGTATATATTTGCAAATAGGGTCAGAGAGAGAAGACAAAAGATCAAAACCCTCTGCCCCCCCCCCCCCCCCCGGGCACAATCATTAGCAGGCTTTTATCCCCTCTCTTCTGGCATGTGTACAGAAGCAGGAACTCTTACAACTCATTTCCGGTTCATACAAACATGCATGTGAATACGTCAGATCATGCATCCCATGTGTATTATAATTAACTACTTAAGTATGCGGGGCGGATAGGCTTAATATGTATTAGGTTATTGCGCTTGCCCAGAAAGCACTCGAGGTTATGAAGGGTTTAACTTCAAGGCTAAGATTGCAATTATTCTTATCTTAGCCTAAGAATGTGGGAGCCATGAAAGAAAGTGTGATTTAGTGTAACAAAGAGATAGTAAATTTGCAGAACAAAGAGAGAGTGATACCTTAGTACAAAGAGCTCTTGGAGTTTTTCCTTCAGTTTCCAACCCCCCCTTCCCTCTCTCATTAAGGAGACAAGGAGGGCTGGCAGCCGTGCTTATTCAGAGGACAACACTATTGATGGGAGCTAACAGCTATTGATAATGCATTTTTAATAATATTTCTAACACCACGTCAAGTGATAGAGACCATCTGGCTTCAGGATAAGGTACGTCCTCACATCTGTGATACAGGTTCAGTGGTGGTCTTTATGCTACAGTTACAGACCAGTTACAGTTACTTATTTTCAGCTGCAGTTAATTTTGTTTATGGTCTTACCTGTAATGTTAATCTCAAAACGTGACTGATATGAGTTGTAACCTTCAATTAACTAAGGGATATTTTAGTTCTACCACCAGAAATTCTCTTAAAATGTTCTCTGAATGTGAGTCATGGAGCTTGTACACCAACTAGTGGAAAAGATCAAAATTGCAGAAGCTGAGGCACTATGGGATCGATCTCTTTCTCCTTCTGAATTTGTGAAGCAGGAGAAAGTCATTTTTTTTTATTTTTAGGCTCATGAACCAATCAAGATAACTTTTTGGTTTATTTAACCTTCATGGCAAGTTTTCCTTGTACCTCTCCTTCAGATGACAGTGGCTGGTTTGAAAGTGCAATATTTTAGGCTGGAGGGAGGTTACCAATGGAGTTCCTCAAGGATCACCCTTCTGAATGGTCTTATATAATATTTTTGCTAGTAACTGTCTCATAAAAATAAGAGCGTGCTAATGATGATGACACAAAGTTATAAGGCAGTGTCACTAGAGTGGAGGATCAGTATATCATGCCAGGAAGAATTTGTTGATCTTGAGGACTGAAGTAATTGAGATGGAATTAAATTTAACAGCCAAGAATACAAGCTCATGCACTCAAAAAATTTCTGCTCTAAACTGTGGGTGTATTTATTGGAAACAAGCGGAGGGAAAGGCTGGAACATGTTAGTCAATCATGGGATGACTGCAGGCTACCAATGTGATGCAACTGTGACTATAAGATGAATTGAGCAAGATATTTCAGGCAGATAGAAAGGTGGATTACTGTTGTAAAGCAGGAGTTTTCAACCTTTTTTTGTTATGGCACCACCGGTGGCTGGCTGAGAAGCAGGGAGTTCTCTGGCAGCTGGCTGATGGGCGTGTGTGTGTGTGTGGGGCAAGGGAGGTCCCCTGGTGGCTGGTCAATGAGCGAGGGAGGGGGTCCCCATACAGCACATGGCAGCAAAACCAGCAGTGCCAGCACCACTGTCACTTACCCCGTGGAGCCTTCCAAAGTACCCCCAGGGATATGGGTACCCCTGGTTGAAAACCCCTGTTGTAAAGGGAGTCGTGGGACCTCATCTGGAATATTGTGTACGGTTTTGGTTACATGTTCAAAAAGGTATTGTCAAACTGACAGAGGTACAGAGAATGTTTAATGTGACAGACACAAGAGAAGGCTGAGGGGGGACCTGGTGACCGTCTATAAACTCACTAGGGGGGACCAGAAGGGTTTGGGAGGCACCTTGTTTCCCCAAGCGCCCCCTGGTATAACAAGGAATAATGGCCACAAGTTGTTGGAAAGTAGGTTTAGATTAAACATCTGTAAGAACTACTTCACAAGCAGGGCGGCTAGGATCTGGACCCAACTTCCAAGGGAAGTGGTGCTGGCTCCTACCCTGGGGGTCTTTAAGAAGAGTCTTGATGCCTACCTGGCTGGAGTCGTTTGAGCCCAGTTTTTCTCCTGCCCAGGCAGGGGATCGGACTTGAAGATCTACAAGGTCCCTTCCGACCCGACTTCTATGATTCTATGATACTCGTGCACAGCTTGTGTAGCCTGTAGAAACAGCGGCTGAGAGGGAGATGTAACTGCTGCCTGTAAATACCAGGTTGTCAAGAAGGTCAAAATTCCATCCCAGGTGGCACATTGGGCAAGTGTGGTTAAGGCAGTGCTGGTTTTGTAGCCAGTGGCATGCAAGAGAATGATGTGGCCAGGATAATCCCATTGCCCTTGACTTCCCGGCTGGAAATACCAGGAACCCAGTTATGGTTGTATTGACTTGGTTTTTTGGCCATTGTGAGATGTTTGAACTGTTCCATCACTACCCCTCTTAAGTATTGCATAGGGAAGAGCTTGCAGCTGCTGCTGCTGCTACAAAAAATTGGAGAAGACCCCTAATCCCTGAAGGAGTCAATCCGAGGAAGGGCCTTCCATAACCATTTGCAGTCAAAAACACTAGCTTCAAGCTGAAGTGTAGGATTGGGTTACCTACATTAACAGGGAAGAGGGATTAATGATTCAGCAAGTTTCTTCCAGCCCTATGTTTCTGTGCATCTTTAGAGTCTGAGAAGTTGTCAAGAAAGGTGTCCTGGCTTCATCCATCAGTCATCACACTGGCACAGCCCCCTTCTTTGGACTTGAGAGAGAGCCTGGCCAGAGCATGGATCATAGACATGGGCTTTTTATAAGTAATTTTGTTACAGTTGGAAGCTGTTTCCTAGGCAAAACAAATGACATCCCTTATGTTTGTAGAATTGTCCTGGGAGAGAGATGCTGTAAGGCATATGCATAAAGATGAGAACTGAAAAATATACAGGGAACATGGTAAGAAAGTCAAAGATGAAAAACACCAGCTAAAGTTGGAGGTCCAGGGAAGGGTGGTGTGCAAGCTTCCTTGTTGCTTTCTACCAGGCTTTATCTAACTCCTACTGAAGTCAATGGAAAAGCTGCTAAAGATAGCACTGGAAGTTGGCTTAGAGCTTTAGCTCGTGAACCCTAAAGATGGCAAAACTAAATTTTAGATCATATATTTCAGGGGTGTCAAACTCATTCCAAGCCCCAGTTGGATCCATACCGCAGGACTTCTTGCAGGTTGGAACTTGTGGCTGTGGTGGTTGCAGTGATGGGAACCTGGGGGCAGTGGTGGGGATCTGGGGATGGCAGTGGGGGTTCAACAGTGGAATGGCCAAGTGGTGCCATGGTAATCAGGGCTGTTGCCCAGTCTTTGCTTACCCTCCTGCCACTGACAAGTAGATCCCAGGGGCAACAAATTCTGCAACAGACCATGCCCCTCTATAGCTATACCCTCAACTTCTGGTAGCCCACTTATAGACCAAAATGCCAGATGGAGTGGCTACATGGGCCAAATCCAGTCTCCAAGTCATGTTTGACACCGCAATTTGTTTCATCTCACTGTCAGAGCTAAATAGTTCTCCTTCAGCTTGGGTGTCAAACACATCTGGCCTCAGACTGGATGAGTCACCCAGGGCTGGTCCACAGGCTGGATCTGGAGCGTGGAGCTGTATCATCTTACCTTGAGGGTATTTGGCAGCAGCATTAATTGCCACAGCTCCTGGAGCTGCAGCAGTTGCAGCTCATTCCATTGCTGGATTTCAGGCCCTGTGGGCATCCCTGAGGGCCAAACAATGTGGCTCTGTTCTCTGGATAGGGCCCACAGGGCTGGAAATCTGGCCCCAGCAGCCATGGCAATTAACACTGCCACTGCTCATCCTACCACCAAATTTCTGCCCCGGAGGAGCTGCGTGGGCTTGGTGGCATGGCTTCAAGAGTCGGACCTGGTCCACAGACTGTCTTTGACTTGCTTGCCCTCCAGTGTGTTTTTTCTTGTATTTTTTCCAATTTGGCTTTTAAATGAGGATTCTGCTACTAACCTGTACCTTAATAGCAAATCTGGCCTTCCTCTGAGTAGCATCTTCCACCCTGAACCACATGTTTTGCTAACTGAAAGCACCAAAGGCATTTTACTGCCTTGAACCTGGAATGTCATTGGTGAAAGTCTAGTGCAGTTCTTTATCCCGTCTAATAGCCACAACGTCACTCCAGTAATACCAAAATAAGGAGGATATTGAAATTCACTGCTTATGATGGAAATGCCACAAGCTAAAGGAAAAAGCAGCCAGACTATACAGAGACATTTTTTTTTTTTAATGAGCCCTGAAGAAGAATGCACTGCATTTCAGAGCCTGAATCTATCTTGATTATACAACTGATCAAATGAAAGATATCACCCACAGAAAAAAATTTAAAGGATGAGCTTAGCTAAGCAGCACGACAAAGTGTTAGAGTAAATTGGATGCTTATCTTGCTGGGATCCTATGACCCCAGCTGACTTCCTGCCCTTTGGGCAGGGGGCTGGACTCGATGATCTCCCGAGGTCCCTTCCACCCTAATGTCTATGAAAATTAGGGCTGGAAGGGACCTCAAGCAATCATCTAGTCCAGCCACGTACTCAAAGCTGTACCATCCCCAGCTAGATCATCCCAGCCAAGGTTTTGTCTGCCAGGTATTAAAACCTCAGAGGATGGAGATTCCACCCCCTCTCTAGGTAACCTGTTCCAGGGCTTTACTACCCTCTTATTATCTAACCTAAACTTCCCTTGCTGCAACTTGAGACCACTGATCCTTGTTCTGTCATCTGCCGCCACTGAAAACAGTCCAGCTCCATCCTCTTTTGAACCCCCTTCACATAGTTGAAGGCGGCTATCAAATCCCCCTCAGTCTTCTCTTCTCTAAAGTAATTAAGACCAGTTCCATCAGTCTTTCTTCAGAAGTCATGGTCCCCAGCCCCCTAACCATTTCCCTTACCCTCTACTGGACTGTCTCCAATTTGTCTATATCCTTTCTGTAGTGGGGGGCCCGAAACTGGACACAGTACTCCAGATGTGGCCTCACCAGTTGAATAGAGGGGAATATTCACTTCCCTGTATCTACTGGCAACACCCCTAATAACGCAGGCTGGTATGCTGTTAGCACAACACATTATGTGCACCTCTCCTAGGAGACAAGGACCATGTGCCCTTGTTGCAAAGAAGGCTGTGTACCCAGAAATGTTACTTTCAAGCCTGGCTCTGGATTTGAGAGCTACCCAGTTGCCACAGCTGTAAATGAGTACCTAGTTATTCAGGCTGGCCAGTCAAAGGTGATTGGATGTGATGCTGATCTCATCACTCCTAGGCGTGTCGTTAGCTGCATAAACTGGCATCCTCTAACCATTCCAGTGCAATGTACTTCTCAGGCTCAGGCTGACCTTTCTTTGACCTCATCTTTTGAATAGGGGGAGAGTCTGAATGACTGAATGCAATGAATTTGGGGATTTTTTTTCTCTGGTTCTGATACCTTCTCCTAAACTGTCTGTTTTCTCTTCACACTCCTTTTGAGATTGCAGTTATTTTCTTAACCCTGCTGGCACCACGTTTTGGTCTCCAGTCCAGCTCATGCTGTGGCAACATATTGCCATAGCCTTGCATGGAGGTCGAAATGGGGCATGGTAGCTAACATAAAGTCATAAGCCATCACTGATGGGAGGCATGACTGGGATACTTGGCCTATAAATCACACAGAGTAGATCCTCTGCTGGTATAATTGTTTTAGCTCCTTTGCAGCCAGTGGAAATATGACAGTTCAAACCAGCTGATGATATAACCTGTAATTCCAGATACACATTGAATCACTTGCCTCATAGCTACACCCATGATATTTGTAAGACAGTGATTGGTTTTGACATCAAGTGGTACTAAAAAGTCTTCATTTGTCAGGTTGGAATACAGTCATAAACGCTTTAACTTTACCTTGAAGGCAAATATTGACTGTTTTGTGTGGACTTTGTGCAGGTGAAAGACCATTATCCCTGAAAATGGAGAACAAAGCAAGCACAGGTCTTCCAAAAGCCACCAGAGAAACCATCCTTAAAAATGAGGTATAAAGGTTTTCTTTTGGAATATTGGTATTTTATTTGTTATATAACATAGCATTTATGTAAGAGTTGTTAGGAAATATGTCCATTGAGAGTGAGAAAACATTAGATTCTGTGGCATGTTAGATGTGTGAAGGCAGTGTGGTCTAAGGAGGTGACATGCAGATGGTGTGGGGTTTTTTGTAAGCTTTTTATGTTTTTCTATGTTAGCAGAATCAGAAGATGTCAAGTCTCATTTTCCCTGGCTATAATGGTTCTGGTTCTGTGGGTATTGTAACATCTACTATGAGCTCTCTTACCCATGCCCCTGAAGCTCTTAAGTTAAGGTATTTTAATAGGGAAATCTTTTCTTTAAAGTATTTGCTGGTCTTTAGAGTAAAATAGCATTTTAAAACAGTTTCAAATAATTTCCCTCTCTGTTGCAAGGCTTTCATTCTTGGTTCTCATGGTGGCATAATTTTATTAGCTTTCTCATCACCAGAGTGTTTTCCAGGGTAGGCAGCCCTGTGAACTAGCAGGGAGGAAAACTGTTAACGTATAAAGCAGGATTTTATTTTTCTGTTGGTGTTTTTTTAAATAAAGCAAAAAGTAGACACTAGCCTTTGAAAATTCCTTTTTGCCCTGCTCCTACTAGTCCCACTTACTTTTTTTAGATAATTCCTCTCCTCCTCCTTTTGGGATTTTCCCCCTCAAGCAGTGTTGGAGGACTGCAAGAAGATCTAGTCTATTCCAGACTTCTCTAGTGCTCCCTGTGGCTTTCACAGACATCTTACACCTGAAAGCATTGTTTGAGGGTTGGCCCTTGGCCTTATAATGAAGCAGTCTGTAGTTTTGTCAAGCTGTAGAGTACAGGTTCCTGCTGTTGCTTGTCTCCCTAGCTGCTTAAAGGATGCTGCAGTAACATTTACTAGAACAAAAACTATTTTTAAAAACTATTTTTGTTGGCACTAGACAGAGAAATGAGAACTAAAAGCTGACTCTAAAATGGAACGCAGCCGGCAGAACACTGCAAAGCACCTTCGACAGGGCCCAGATGAGGGATTTGTCTTCAGCGGCATAAAACTGTCTCTTGGGACACATCTGCCACCCCCCAGAAGCTGTTAAGCTCAATGCCAAGAAGCACCCCTCTCCACTTATGCCAGATCTGCAGTGCCAAACCTGGATGTGAGGCAGTGGAGCCACATCTCACCGCTGCCTTCGAACAGGCCAGAGATGGGGAACTCACCAGCTTTGGCAGGGAGCTTCATTCTTCATTTTCTGGGTTTGACTTGTACAAAAAGCAGCAGCTGATGTGGCACACTTCTCAGCAGGGCTCTCAGGAGTGCCTTGGAAGTGGCATGGACATGCCCTCTGTCAGCTGGTGCAGTCAGATCACATGCCCAACCAGATATGTGACCCCAAGGGCTGCTGTTCCTCCATAGGCAATATGGAGGTGTTGTGGTTCTCCCTCCCTGTGGCAAGTATAGGAACATTACCTGGCTTTGGGATAAATTTGGAAAGGCTTACATTTTTATAATCATTCACAAGAGTGACCTATAACCTTATTAACAGGTCTCTTAGTTGCAGCTTTTGGTCCCTGTTATTACAAGAATGCCTTGTGAAATGTATGTGGTATTGTGCTTTGTTATATTTGTCACCCAGATGGCACCCCTTTCTAGAATCTGAGCCAGGTTGGACTGAAACATTTCTGCCCATCTCACCCTTCCAAAGAGCAGACCCATGTGCCAGATTCCTTGTGCTGTTTAGCAATCACTGAGGTGGCTACTGGGGTAATGATTGCCAGCTGAGCTACCTTCTGCAACTTTGTTTGGCCATGGTGAATATTTCGGGCCTCTTACCCTCTGCAGTGTTTAAAAAGAGTTGCTCAATTCTCATTAACTACAAGCTAATGTGTGTTCCATTGCACCGGTACATTTTCTGACCACATGTTGACCAACTGATTATGCCTCAGGCACACCAGTACCCACTTTGTTCTCAGGTCATACATTTTGTTACATTATTCTTTGAGTGTGTTTGTTTGTTACATTCCTGGGTTATCTTGTTTGTTACCAAATCCAACAAGCACAGAGTTACCAGTTCTTGGCCACTTAATTCTTGTAGGCAGCTTCAGGTCATTTTTTACAATCGCTGTTACGTTCCACGGTGACCTGCAAGGCCTGGTATGGATTGTTTCAGATATTGTCTAAGTTTTAAGAAATGTCAGGTGTTGACCCTTTCTAATATCCTAACTAGGCCTAAGCCTCTGGCTTGGCCAATAGATGCTCATGGCCAGCATGTGACAAAAGTCTGTGTTTGTCCTCAGAAGCTGGTAAGTACTAGAAACATTTACCTTTCTGCTACGTTACTGTGACCACAAACCCATGTAAAAGCCCTTTGAAAGCATCTAGCTCATTCTCCTATTCCTGCAGCATAGAATGTAAAGCAGCCTTCCAAAAATTCATGAACCTAAAATACACTTGACCACCTTTTAACATAAGGATGGAAGAGCTATGGCTATTTTGTTTACTTCTCAAAATAACAGATTTGTCCATTTTTACAGCTGACTTCGAATTCAGGTTAGGACTGAAGTTAGCTTACAGGGACTTAGCTAACAGGGACCTAACAGTTCAGTAACCTCACTTCATAGATTCTAGATTCAGCACCTTCTATGAAGTGAGGTGACTCAGTTACTGAACTGGTAGGTCCCTGTTAGCTAAGTTTCTCTTTGCCCTGTGGTTGCATGTCTCTCCTCTTCTGCTGGCGTCTGTGCCCTTCTTTGCCATGTTTCCTTTCTTTCTCTTTCTCTAGTTTTTTTCTATGTACAGTTATGACTTCTGTGGCTGACCGTTCCTTTCTGTTCCCTGGACTGTACTAGAAGAACTTGGTGTGAAAACCCCACCTGAGTTGTTTTTGGCCTCTGGAGGTCCTTCCTCTTCCTCCTTCACCATAATTCCCTACTTTTTTGAGGTCTTCTCCTCACTGGTTGTGAATCATCTGTTGCAGTCAGTTGTACCTAGTTCCTGATGAGAAGCTCAAGTTATCTTCTGTTCCTATTTCAAGCTGTCTGAAAGAATGGACTCTTCGGCTAGGTACAGTAATGCTAATCTTCCAGCTTTCCACTTGTGCTGATGTTGAAATTGATGTCTTCAGAGGAACAAAGAGATCCCACCCTCCAAAAAATGTCCATAGTGTCATCATTGCAGTTTGTTTAACCAATGACTGTTTATTTTAGGTAATTACAGAAAGGAAGTGGGTAAAGCTTGAAGAGACAACATATGTTGACCGCTTGGGTAAAACCAGGTAAGTTTCTTTCTGTGATACTTTCAGATGCCTGTACTTCCCAAGCTTTTCTGTATGAACCAGCCAAAGACTGGTTGGCACTTCTAAAGCACTTAGAAACCCATTTCTTAGCATCCTGGGCCAAATTCTTCCATCATGGAACTCTTTACAAATTAGATGTTGCCAATGAAAAACTAGAACTACGAGGGGGGTCAAGCTTTAGAACAGTCTACATAGAGCAGTCCTGGGATCTCCATGCCTAGATTTTTCAAGAGCGGTTTAGACAGATACTTGGCTGGGATGGTTTATTAAGGGATGGCCTTCCCTTGAGCAGGGAGCTGGATGAGGTCACTCTCAGCCTTTCTTTCCTCTGTTCCCGTTTTCCTGCCTTTTTGATGTATATCGTAGCCTATAAGGTAAAGTGTGGCTTCTAAATGCTTTCAGTGCCGTTCTTGTGCTTCTCTTGCTGTTGCAGCCATTTGCAAAAATCTCCTGCAAAACTGAGGCTGCAAAGTTTAAGGATGCAAAAAGATTACTTATAAGAGGTCCCTTTTGGCTTCCCTGCTTATTCATGAAGGGCTTCTTTTCTGTTGATGGCAATGTGCCTGATCCTCTGCAGGATCTTGCATACTGTTAGCATGTTCCTGCTTGGCAGAGGGGTGCCCTTGCCTTCTCTATGCCTCCCATGGATTCTTAGGCCTATCCTGTTCTTTCTGTGTCAGATAAAGCTCTCCATTTTTAGTCCAGCTATGCCTCCTGGGAATGCCAGTGCTACCTTATCTTCCCTCTTTCTAGTACATTGGCAACCTTACTGATTGCTTTGAGTCTCCCTCTTCACCAACAAAGCTTTGTTGGTGAAGAGTAGCCTTTAGAAATGTCAGCAACTGAGGCCTTTATGGAAAGTTTATGTTTTTACATTTGTTCTGTCCCTTGCTTTTCAGTTATGAGAGGCCTTGGCCATTTTTGGATTCAAGCTGCTAACTGACATGAGCAACTGACCTAAAAGGTCAGATCTGGTTGTCATATAACCATTGTAATGCATGAGTCAGAAAGAAAGCATGCTTGTATTGATTGTTTTTCCCCAGAAGAATTAACTGACCTGTACAATTGGCACTCTTTTAACATGTTGATTGCACTTCATTAGTGTCACCATTTTAAATGCACTGGTTTGCTGCTTGACTACACTCATGTGTCTGCTTCCCCATCTGTTAAATGGTCATAATGACACCTTCCCTTGTTTTTTAAAAAAAAAAAAAAAAGCAGTACAGAAGAACTGTTGGTGATTGTCTGAAGGAATTGGTAAAAATCTGTTGCCTGGCCAGACTGTGCCTCCCTAATCAAAAGCAGAACAGTTGTGCTGGAGACCTTGCAGATGCTTTAAAGTAGTGGGAGCCAACCTTTTTTGGCAGGCGTGTCACAAATTAGTCCTGCACTCTCTTCCCCCAGTGCCACTCTGATCCCCTTCCCCTGCCCAGTCTGCTGCTCTGTTTCTGCTTCCTGTCTTATCTTCAGAGAAGATGGGCAGCACAGTGGCAGTCTACCATGTGCCATGCACAGAAGCCTGCTCATTCCACTTCTGATGTGTGCCATAGGTTGGCCACCCCTGCTTCAAAGTGATCATTTAATGCAAGTGTACTCTTGTGCTGTTTTCACTGTACGTTGGCATGTTTGCCTTTGACTGGCAGCAGTGAAGCTGAATGGGGAGCGCATACATTCTGTATATATTCCATGTATTTTTACAGTTAACACATCCCCTCTTCTTTTTCTCTGTATTTAACAGAATTTGGGAATGCATAAAGCGAACCACCAGGAAAGAGGGCATGCCCGCTGATGGTATGATACCAGATGCCTTTGTTTCCACACTTAGCTTTCCTTGTGTATGAAAGTTTTCTAAGTTTTTTCCATAAAGCAGCTGCAGCTCCCACAATAAGAGGGTGCAGATTTATGTAAGCACCTGTTCAAAAATTAATCGCAGCATGAATAGTATAAATCAGGGGTGCCAAAAATTATGTTTATGGATGGTATCTTAGTGGGTGGGACATCACACTGGGGTCTGCTTAACAAAATAAATCTGTAGTGCAGTACTTTTATTTTCCACCAATATAATGTGTACTGTGCCTTCCATAGACAACAAGGAGAATCACTGAGCTGAAACACTGCTAAGTGTGTCCTAGTAACCAAAGCCTTGTAGATCTGCTGGCTCTGCTGACCATTAAATATCCATTTAACACCATTACAGTATCCCTTTACAGGCTTCATACCAATGCTTCAAAGATTGCAAGTGGTCTACGGGCTGCTTTGGGAACCCCGGTTATCAATCTTAAATATACTAGTGCTGGAGGTCATGTACCAGAGTGTTTGACTAAAACAGCATAGTGCTTTACCACCTGTGCCCTGGAAAGAACAGAATCCTTCCATAGCTCAACTGGAAGGAGGTAGAGAGTGTTGCCACCCAGTATAGCCTGTAGCCAGAGCTGGGGGAATAAGACACATGCCTGAGAGGTGAAGAATATGTTTGAATCTCTGGTAAAGGGGGATTAAATCCAGGCTTCCCACATTCTGAGCAAGAATACTAACCTCTAGGCTGTTGCATAAAAGCACCACTTTCTCGTCTCCTAACCCTTGTCTTAAAGATGGGGAAATTTGCTTGGTGTTTTGAAGAAAAGATGCAGCCAAGGCATAGGATTTTGGCTGGGGTGTGCTAATGCCCCTATGGGGACTTAAATCCAGAGGTTCCTGGCTAGAGGGTCTTGCCCCTCTGCTCAGGGTCAGATCAATAGCCATGTTTAGGGTCAAGAAGGAAGGATCAATTGGGTTAGGTAATGGATTTGTATAGTTTTGATAAGGATGATCCTGCCTCAGGCAGGGGGTGGGAGTAGATGACCTCTGGAGATTCCTGTCCCACTACTTCTCTAGGATTCACTGCAGGTGCCACATTCAGGAGATTCCAAGTGAAGGGAGGAACTTCCCTCTAGTCCTGAGAGAGACAGTTTAACACACACCACTGTCCTCAGCAGTTCTGTGCTGGCTAGCTCCAGGCAACTCTTTACCCCTGGAATCTACTGAGGTGTCTGACTCTAGGCAGCTCAGTACCATCTTCAGTTGGGGGAGGGAGGGAGTCTGGGCACTGCAGTCCTCAGGGCCTGACCCACTCAAAAGCTGTTTTTCCATCACTGTTTTCTTTCTGCCGGCAGGTGTTGCAGTTATAGCTGTATTGCAGAGAACTCTCCACTATGACTGCATCGTGTTAGTGAAACAATTTAGGCCTCCAATGGGAGGCTATTGCTTGGAGTTCCCTGCAGGTAGGCAACTGAACTGTTAGGATGAAATGCACAAAACTATGATATGTAGTTTAGCTTGTCCACTTGCTTAAGGTTGCTACTATTAATGTGCTAGGTCCTTAACTTAGAGGCTGGTGGTGCTTCCTATGTTAGAATCTCCTATACGGGGAAGTAGGCATATTGGGAAATCCAGAATGCAAAGTGAGAACTTTGTAGACTCCTTCCAACTCCTTGTTGTTGCCTGTTCCTTCCCTTTTTGCCCTCTGAAAAAGCAGACACCTTTGAGCTTGATATGAATGTCCTGTCCTTGAGGGATCTCTCTGCCTTGCAGGGTAGCTGCAAACTCCAGTCTATCAAGCCCAGAAAGTCGGGAGTCCTGTGTTCTTGTCCTGCATCTAATATAGGGCTGCCTGTGATCTTTTTCCCCCTCCTAGTTGCTCAGTTTCTTCATCTGTAAAAAAACAAAAAAAAACAAAAACAAAACAAACAAACAAAAAAACCCCACTGTCTTTTCCTCTGTAAAGCTCACTTAGCTCTAAGGATGGTCACTATTGTGTGAGAGAAGAGTTATAATTCTTACGTTTTGTTCATGAATTATTTACAGGCCTTATTGATGAAAATGAAAGTCCAGAAAGTGCTGCCCTGCGGGAGTTGGAGGAGGAAACAGGATTCAAAGGGGAGGTCACTGAATGTTCTCCAGGTCTGTAGGCTTTGACTGACTGACTCAGCAGTAACCCTAGCCCTCTTCATGGGCACGGAACCCAGTAGCTGCAATGGATCTATAGAGGTGGCCTGCATATCTACAGCACCACTGGGAAATTTGGACTGAGATGTAGTCCTTAAGGCTGTGACTGTAGATCCACTGGCTCAAACCTCTATGCGTTGGGATGTAGGGAAGGACTTTTCTTTTAAGAACCCTTGCATGAAACCCACCTACTCAGGTTCTGACGTGGCGCTTGGCACACACAGTTTGATAGGTTTGTTTTGGAATCTGACCAGACTTTGGCATATGTTCATTAAAAGGTCAGAGCATCTGGGCTGAAGTTGAATTTTTCCCACAAAACCATCCAGTGAATGAAGAACAGCTGCATAATGCAGCTTCTGACAATGGGATCACCCTTGCCCCAGCTGGGCAATGGTAGCTGAACCCAGGTTTTTGACAAATGATTTGTAACAAAAAGGAAGAAGGTGTTAATATAAAATGCATCTAGCCATCCTTGATAGCCTGCCTCTGTTTTTGGATTTTCCATACTTCCTTTGGCAGACGAGCTTGGAATCCACAATTGAAAAAAAGGGTGAATTGCTCAGGAAAATTTGGGGATGGATTTTTGGATCCTGTTTTTGAGCCTACACCCATGTTAAGGTCATCCTGTGCTTTCAGTGAATAGTGCAAAATTTATACAGAGTTGAAAAGTGTGCATGTAGCTGATGGCAGATTGGGCTGTCCGCATTTCTTTGCAGAGAGCCTTTGGGGGGGAGACTCAAGCTAGTATTTGTCATGGAAGTAGAAGCAATAAAACAAATTCACGTACTGATAATATTCGGCAAGTGAATCAGACTCCTGATTTGAAAAGGGCCTGTGTAAAATGAGAACGCACAGTTGTGGGAAGAATTGCGTGTCGGAACAATATGTAGGAATCTTTTCTCTTGGCTTTGTGATACTGGTTGATGAAATGGAATGAGGTGATGTCCTGATAAGTAAGTTCTCTTATTAGAACACACAGAGCAGGGTGAAAACCTGTGTCGAAATGTCCTGGAGTCTGGGCTCTTGTTTATCAAAATGAATGTGTAATTTGGCTTTCTAGTTCTTTGTTTGGACCCGGGTTTGACAAACTGCACAACGTACCTTGTGAATGTGGCCATCAATGGAGATGACCCTCAGAATACAAGGCCCAAGCAAAAGCCTGGTGAGTCTTGCTTCATGTACAGTACTTCACTGCTGTCTCATTAGATGCCAACATCCCCTAAATATGCTATGAAAGTCTTGAATAGTTAACGGTACAGGATTCTAATTAACTATGTCATTGAAATCTGTTGAATCTCCACATGACTTCAGAATTAGCTCCTTAAAGGCTGCCCTAGGACATGGTAGAGTTAGTGGAAGCTCTCTCACTGACCAGTCGAAGGTGCATCAGGCACTAAAGGCTAGATCTGCAGTGGGGACTTGGGCATCACTGTGCTCAGTGTTGCAGTGTCTGATTTCTACGTGTTCAACCTCCTAGTGCATTTCACAGCATCGATAGGAAGTGTCTAGGCTCCCTGTGCCATTCACAGAGAAAGTTGCACACAACAGGATTCATGAAGGCCAGCACAGGCTGCGTTGCTTAAGTCGGCCAATAGGAAACACTGCAGGGAGGGATATGTCTGAAATGCTATCCCTTTCTACAATTTAGTTGTCTTAGCCTGAGATGCAGGGAAGCACCTTCTGCTCACCACAGTTCACAGCCCTAGAGCTTTTCCTGGAACGAGGAATGGAAGCCTTTTCTTCAGACCATGGTGTATTGCCCTGCTTTTCTTTAGTGACTGGATAGGAGCAGGCACTTAAGATCTGGGAGGCTCATGCTTAGTTCTTTCCTCTCTCTTGGGTAAGATCTTAGGAAAGAAGGGTGGGAAGGGACCTCCTCTGGCTGAGGGGATTTGAATTCTCATCTCTTGCCACCCCAGAACATATCCTAATCACGAGACGATTACCATGGGTAATCGTATTGCATGGGAGTATTGGGGTAATTGTATTGCATGGTAAGAATATTGCATGGGAAAGAGAGAGACATTTATAAGCCCTCCTGCTAAAGCTTCACTTTGCATGGAAAACACAAATATTCACTGAACCAGGAAGAAAGCACAGGTGATCTCTGTAAACTAGTGTAGGCTGCTATGGGCAGAGTCTGGGCAGGTCATCACAGGGTATGTTTGGTCAAACTAGTTGAACTGATCACTTCTACTTTTGCTGCTGGCTATGACCAACAATCCACTATTCAGGGCCCTTGCCTCTCCTGCAGGCCCTTGCCTCTCCTGCAGGCCCTTGCCTCTCCTGCAGCCATTATTAGTGGATAATACCTGGAGGACACCCCAGGCTTGTTAGTTGTAAAACAACCAAAGCAAGTTAAACAAATAAGTTAGCACTTAGCTGTCATTCGGTGGTTCTTCCAGGCTTCACCCACTGGCTGCCTCTCATCTTTCGGAGGTATTGCAGAGCCCCGCAGCCTTGTGCAACAAAGCAAATGAGCAAACGAACAGAGAAGAGCCCTGCTCCAGGCTCTCCAGGTGGCTGCTTAACCCCTGGCGGCTCCAGGCAGCCTGCTCCCTTGAGGCTGCTTGGAGTATCTTTTATCCTTCCCACTCTGGGCTCACATGGATAATCATCTCTCACTCCCCACACCTGTCAACTCCCTTGCTGCAGGGCTCACTACGTCCCTGGACTTAGTTCCCCAGCCTCCAGTGAGTTCTCCCAGGTCTGAGGTGGGTGCGCCAAGGTGTCTGTGGGGTGTGGGGTTGTTCAGACTCCCCTGACCCTCTAGTAACACGGCAGGGCCCTGTTACAACCAGTAGTTAGGGCAATCCCTTGGAAAAGAGGAGACTGGACTTCCAGCTCCTCTTTCACTGAGTTACTGTGTTAATACTGTTTTCTTCTTTTACTTGCAGAGGAGGGAGGTATGTTGCTCATTTAACTTTGCAGCAGCTCGGAGTGCAGCTAAGTATGCTTCTGACATTCCATTAAATTTGCAATGTGAGCGTTATTTGTAAACTCTTGTCTCTGTGGCTAATAGCAGTTTCTGGGCATCACCATCTACACAGTGACACTGTATGAGCTCATTTGACTTCAATGGGCTTTGGGATAGGCTTGATATTTTGAAACAGCTGTTGTCCTAGGTTTAAGGGCATATCTATATCTATATCCTTAAACCTATATATTATTAACCTAATATTCAAGCCAGTTTTTATATTGGTTTGAAATATAAATATATATGAGAGAAGGAGAGGAAGAATTCAACTGATGTCATAGTGTCCATGATACCTCAAAAGCCAATAGCTCAGCTAGTGTGAATCACTGTAGCTCCACTAACATCTGTAGATCTGGCCCCTAGCCTGAAATTTGGGGGATTAACCCACAAACAGTTATAAGAAATAAACAGGCCTTCCTTAAACATGCTGACCAAAGCTGCTTGAAAGCAACAAGGAATAAACTCTCATTTCTCTTATGGGTTGCATTATACCTTCTCTGTCCTTGGAGTCAAAGGCACATCAGGATCCATTACTATACCAGCCATCCAGACCTAGGCCTATCGGTCCTTTTAGCAGTGGAGTATTTGACCATGTTGCAGGGGGAAAATAGTCTTTGCCCTACTCCGCTATCAGCTCTTACACTTGCCACCATTCACCTATTTGGTTGTGTGGCTGTTGCAGTTTCCTCTCAAAACTAATTTCTGACTTTCCTCTGATTTTCACCTGTCTTTAAATCACATTGGCAAGTCTAGGTGCTTGGATTATTACTATATTAAGTTTCTTGGGGAAGATTAATTTGAATATGGCTTCTTGTCTGTATCCTATTTTAGTTCAAAAACCTAAGAATGATACTTCTCTTTAGATCAAATTTTGCTGTTTTTGACAGAAAAAAGTACTGTATTAGTAATATGATTTGGTTTTTCTTCCTCCTTAGAATTTGTGGAAGTGGTCTCACTACCAAAAAATGATCTACTGCAAAGAATTGAGGGTAAGAGCTCCTATTTTGTGGCACTTTAAGCAAATTAATAAAACATATTGAACATGCCTTAGTTACTCTTTTCACATAGTGTAAGTCAACTGATATCTGCGTTTGCTGTACTTCAGTTACTACAGGGATCTTTCAGACTTCCTGTCTTCTAAACCCAACATCTGCTTGCTTGGTTTCGTAAGGATTTGGAGTAACCGTGCATTATTAGCCTTCTATACCTGGTGTCAAATTTTCTGTAAGGGAATGGATAACATTTATCTGATTGAATCAGGAATGTTTAAGCTTTCATGAGCAAGAGCTCAGTGCTAGCACTGAACGAAGCAAGCTCTCACATATCCGATTCAGTCTATGGGATACTTTCTGTCTAACTTCAAACTAACATGACTACCTCTTTATAGTCTGTCTAGCTTCAGTCCAGTGGGAGTAGCTTTTAATGCAGGATCACTTTGGATATCTTTAAACTGAGCAGCTTCCTATCGCAGAGCAGCTACTTAGTTCTGTATTTTTGGACTTATTCTTAATATTCAAGCCAGTTTTTATATTGGTTTGAAGCATAAAGGGTAAATTTTAATATGTTGCTGCTAAAGTTACAGATAACCATGCATTTTAGGATCCAACTCCCTATAACTTAAAAAGGGTATCATTATAGTAGAAATATGACAGCTTCCTTGATAGACTTACCTTCCATTTTGTTTTGAATTTATGAGGCTGAAGTATCTATCTTCTTACTTACCATCTTTTTGCAAATTTGTGAGGCTTCTGTACTACTTATGAATGGATTGACCTTATATCTTTCACTGTTTGCTTTATGTGTATTTCTGACATTCTTACTTTTTTGCAGAGCTAAACGCAGAAGAGAACATTGTAGTGGATGCCAGACTTTATAGCTATGCCTTGGCACTGAAACATGCAACAGAAAAGCCTTTAGAAGTGCCTTTTATGAAGTTCTAATGCTGTGTGGTACAAGATCTTGAAAACTTGGATGTGATTCAAGTGATCATGGTAGATATAGAAGCAGTACTTCATACTAGAAAAGTTCTGTAGATCTATATACAGACATATAAACAACTATATTTCAGGCAGTAATTTCTACAAATACTTTGACCTAGAGTTAGACGATAAAGAAGTCAGTTGTTACATAATACATGAACTCTGGTCAATGGAATCTTGTTGTTTTTAGAATTAAAAAAAAAAAATCATGTCCCTTAAGTTGTCTGAATAGATCATTTTTTCTTGCTCCTTTCAGCAGTACGTTTAAAACACTTTCTATCCCAATATACTTCACAAAAGTATGCTGAAACGGTACACAGACATAATCTCATCACAGAAATATGGCCACTTCTGTGGTAGAACAGTACAGCAGACATCCTACTTAAAGGTTGTGTATTGAATTCAAGTAGACGGAATGCAGGCAACCCTGTAAAGCAACATTTTGAAAGGAGACGGATGTATAAAAAGTGCCAGAGATCAAGTCTTTTATTTTACATCCTTGACAAAGATGTCAAAGCTATTAATGGTTTGACTGTCCAGCATGGCATGTGATGGTCACCCCCTTCTAAAGTGTCATCAGCCTGTTAAAGGGGCTAAGTTTGACACCCAGAAAATCATAGTTAGCTTTGAAAATCCAATCTATGTCAAATCAAGGCCTTGATCTCTTCTCA
This sequence comes from Crocodylus siamensis, assembly GCF_052110815.1. Lineage (NCBI taxonomy): Eukaryota > Metazoa > Chordata > Crocodylia > Crocodylidae > Crocodylus > Crocodylus siamensis. The sequence continues at coordinate 12,234,295 of NC_143398.1, read as the reverse complement.
TTCTGAGATCAGAGTGGATTTTTCACACTACTAATGCTTTTGGTTTGGCCTCACAGAGTCATAGGTTGGTATATGTGAAGGGTGGGCAAAAGGGCAGATCTGGCCATGTTGCTGTGGCCAGTTTCCATGGAGACCCCAGCAGCAGTGGGGCCAGGGTTTCCATGGTGACCAGCCCCAGCAGAGCTGGCAGGGCACAGCTGAGCAGAGGGCCAGGATCTAGAGGTGGTGATGGCATGGTCTGGAGCCAGAGCCAACAGAACTGTTGCCTACACACCCCAGACAGGGGCATGCAGGCAGCGGATCATGGCTCTGCCCTGGATCTGGACCACACTGTTACCACTGCAAGATCCCAGCCCTGGAGTAGCCCCCCCACCCCCGCCCAGCTGAGCACTGTCAGAGGCTGGTCTCCTTGGAACCCCTGGTCCCAAGCTGTCATGGCCCCTGGTGCTGAGGTCTCCATGGAAACTGGCCACAGCAATGCAGGCAGGGGCTGCTGGGAAGCAAAGTCTGCTGCGGACCCAATCCAGCCCATGGGCCAAACTTTACCCGCAACTGGCGTTACCTTCTCAAAGCAAACCTGCCAAAGAGCATGATATGGCTGCAGGTTACAGTGATAAGAAATAGTGGTCTAGGATCAGAATTCAATAGCTTTGAATATTCCTCATCTACTAGATGCAGATTCTTTCTTAGCTAATTTCTGGGGCCTTGAACATAATTGACTCACCAGGCACAGTGCTGTCCTCTGTTTTCATAGGGCTTAGAAAATTAAAATGATGGCATTTATTGTACTTCCACTGAGGTGAAATAGCAACGTGGAAGAAATCAAACTTCGCATTGTGGTTGAATCAGAACTGACAGAGCCAGCTTTTCGTTATTTAGGGCTATACTGTGATCACAGGGAGGATTTCCTACAGCAAGGGGAATCACCCACGTGTCTGTTTCAAACGAATCCTCCTCCTCTCTAAGTTTTTAAGCATTTTTATACTTAAGACAGATAAAAAGAAAAAAAATACGACCTTGGAGAAACTAAAACAAGTTTACTTAATTGGACATCTGTCCACAGGGTAATAAGACATGCAGGATTTCTTATCTCAAAACATGCAACAGAAATGAGCAGTATCAGCACTTCAGATCTCTGTCTGTTTTTCTAGTCAAGTAGGCCAGAAGCCCAACAAATTTACTCCTACAGCAACATGAAGCAATCTAACAAATATATCAGTGGAACATAGTAGGTAGCAGATAAAGGCACAAGTCGTTTCCATCATGGAATGATGTAATTTTTTCAATAAGACTCATAAAAATAAAGGAATTTAGGAAGCTGAAGTCAGGTATGCAATGATGGCATCATTTTGCACATAAAAACCTAAAACAGAATTCAAGCCTTCAGAGGGAAGAAAAAAAAAAAGGTGTATTCATTCTTTTCAGCTATTGTCTAACAGCTTCCTGTGGTTTAGGGAAAAGCCCAATTTTAGATCAAAGACATGCTGAACTTTCGGGTGACTTCAGCTGTAACTGATGTTGGTCCATACAGCTATGGAATTTATTCACTTTAAAAAGGATGAACTAAAAGAAAGGTGGATAGATTAGTATTTTTCATTTTTAAAAAGGTAAATACATTAAAAGCAGCTAGGCAGGGAAGTTAGACTGAAGAGCTCAAGGACCTGTATGTTTTGGGGTCTTGACACTTCTTTGTGCCAGAAGTGCAAAAAAAAGTTAACTAAAGTTTACTTCCCAAACAAGAGGAATGTTATAAAGAATCTAGGCCCAGTGCTTAGAAAAGGGTAGTGGGAATAAGCAGGCAGTTTACAAGGAATGTAAGAAATTCTGATCACCAAGAAGTGTAAGACATAAAGAAAATAGGGCCACTATACAGTGAGGATGGAGTAAAGAATTGAGGTATGGTCCAAAAAAGCCAAATGACCGCTTTGCCTTAGGTTTTTCTTTTTTTTTTTTTTTTTTAAATAGGGATGTTAAACATGGGAGAAAAGCAAGATAACTAACAGGAAGGAGCATATTCGCATGAAAGGTACCACCTCCGATGTAGAAATAGGGGGCTCAAATGTGCTCAAGCCTGGAGTGCAAAGTAATCTTTATCCCAGAATACTAAAAAGAACCAGCACATGAAATTACAAGTCCAAAGCACTTTATTCAGTCAATTAATAGGAGTACCATTTGACTGAAGCAAAAAAACCCAAACAAACAAACAAGACACTATACCTATGTATTTAAAAAAAAATTAAAAATGGGAACCAAGTTTTCCAGGCAACTTCATACAAATTAGTCTGATCTTAGCAGTATGCAGGATTATTTTAGTCTTCAGAAATAAAAAGATAAAATTCTTCTGGGGGTGTGCTAATAAAGATTTTCTTGTCCAGTACCAATAGCCAATTAGTCACCAAGCATATCCATCAATATTGATCCAGTAACCGATTTACAGAAATGCAGCCAGGCAGTGTGGAGAACAGTGCCCTGGAGGTAAACCTGCGGAGGGGAAGGGGTGTGTGGGGGCAGATCAAGGCCCCCAGAGTGAGGGAGAGGGGCAGGGGCTGAGGGCACTGCCCAACCAGGGTGATGAATAGGACCCTGTGGCTGGGGTGGGGAACAGGATGGAGCCACAGGCAGCTCATCCAGGGGATCAGTGGCCTGGTGCTTCAAATGGCATAGGGAGTACTTGAAGGTAAAGGTTGTCAAATCAGCTTTATTTCAAATTCCACCGCAACCATTTTTAAGCATGTGGACACTTACCTGGAGCAGTGTGGGGCGAGGGCAGGTGCAGGCTCCTTGCTGCGAGCTTGGGGCTCTCTGCCATGGGCTGCTCATCTGGGGCGTGTGGTGGGGGGTAAGGTGGGCGGCTCTCTGTCATTGCATGCATCCCTTGGGTGGATGTGGGCTGCTCGCTGCAAGCTCAGGGCTCTTTGCCCTGGGAGCCACACACTGGCTGCATGTTCCCTGTTCACCCAGCAGCAAGAGGCACAATTCACCACCACTGCCAGGTGGACGGGACACGTGGCCAGCGTGTGGCTCCTGGGGCAAAGGCAGCAGGGCAAAGAGCCCTGAGCCTGCAGCGAGCAGCTCACATCCACCCAAGGAATACATGCAGTGATGGAGAGCTGCCCACCCTACCCCACCACACCCCCTGGATGAGCAGCCCATGGCTCTGTCCTGCTCCCCACCCCAGCCCTGGGTCTCACTTACTGTCCTGGATGGGCAGCATCCCCAGCCCGTCCCACTACCTCCCTCACCACTGGGGGCCTCCATCTGCAATCCCCATTGCCCCTCCACACTCACCTGCAGGGCACTGCTCTCCCTACCATCCAGCTGCACTCCTGGCCACATGGCGTGCTGCAGCTGTGCACATGCATGCAGCATCTGGGGCCCTGGCCAGAAGCAACATTTATACTTATCAGTACATTACCAGCCATACCAGCCAAAAAAAGCTGATGGCCAATAATGTTAATTCTCCTTTTATCCTTTAATGACATTTGCACAAAATAGGTATGCTGCTGATGACAAAGCTGGAAGGCCTTATCCAAATGGCAGAGGATAAGAATAAAATGGGGAAAATTACTGGACAATCTTGAGAAATGTAGTAGAAAGGAGATGAAATTCAACAGCACAAAAGATTCAAAGCCCTGTATTTGGAAATAACAATGGTAAAAATTCTCATCGCTGTTAACTGGGGACTCAGCAACTGAAAGCAAAGAGAAAGGGAGAATAAGGACTTTGACTGTGTTAATCTGTGGGGGCTCAATCCCTCCAGGACAGATCCTACACACTGGTTGGACTGCAGGTGTGAGCTGGCTCAACTCCACATGCTGGATCTGGCTGCAGTGACCACATGACAGCACAATTTGGCTTGTGGGGTCATGTCATCTGAACTGTGGGGCTCCACCTGGGTTTGAAAATTTGGTGGCAGGAGACCAGTAGCAGTATTAATTGCTGGTGCATTGGGAGTAATTAATGCTGTTACTACTCCCTGGCTACCAGATGTGACCATGAGACAGCTCCACAGGCCAGGGGTTGAGCACCACTGTATTAGTTCATCACAGGATGACTCTGAGCTATCAGTGTGATCTAGCTGAAAAAGGAAAGGTGATACTATGAACCATCATACAAGGAATTCCCAGAAGAGGAACAAAGCACGAATGCTATTGCAGCCAGGCGCTAGTAAGACCTCATCTAGAGCATGGTAAAATTCTGGTCACCCATGTTGAAGGAAGATTAAACTGAAACAAATAGATAACCTCAGTCAGGATGGTGATCAGAGGAACAGAGAAGCTATCGTAACAGACCAGGGCCAAGAGGAAGATGATTACACCTCAATACCTATATATAAAGCAGGCACAAGAGAGAGATAAGAATGGTTTAAGCCAAGTGACAAAGCCGCCACAAGAACAGATGGATATAATCTGGCCGTGAATAAGCTTGGACTGGAAATGAGAAGATTTCTAACTAGTTGAGAAACTAGAACAGCCTGCCAGTAGGGTAATGATTGAAGATCCACACATCTACACTATTTAGTTGAATTTAAGATTTAAGTTTGCCACCCCCACTCAGCAAGGGTGGGGGGGGAGAGGGGAGACAGGTGCAGGATGCGGCTTTGATTCTGGCCCCAAGCCCAGGTAAGGATCAGTCCAACCTACAGCATCTGCTGCCCTGCCCCACCAGCCCTCCCCTCCTCCCACCTCAGCAGCCTCTTCCCCTCCTTGCCCCCAGCTCCAGCTCTTTTCTCTCCCAGGGCACAGAGCACATGGAGGCCCTGCCCAGCCGATCAGCAGCAGCACAACTCTGGCCACAGGATGCTGCCGTGTGGCTGAGAGGGAATGGAGCTGGAGCACAACACGGCAGCAGGTGGGGTGGGAAGGGAGCAGAGGCTGCAGAGTGGAGGTGCCAGTTGGGGCAGGCAGGCTGCAGGGGGAAGAAAGGCGTGGGGAAAAGGACAAGGAGGCCACCTGCTCCTTGCCACTGCTTTGAGGAAGGGGACACAATTTCAGACAATTTTCCAATAATTACTTTCTATACCTGAGAAATTCTGACAAAATTAAAATTTTTCCATATACAGAATCTAATTATGGGGGGTCATCTAAAATTCAGACTTATCTTGGATTCAGGTAAATATGCTGATTGCTTTCTCCAGAGCCCTTGATCACTTTATGAAGTAGATATACAACATGGTTGCCCGTAACAAGGAAGCTAGACTGAACCCAACTTTCCATCCCATCCTATGCTCCTAATTATGAATTCACAACTTTTCTGGTGGTGCGTAAGTTTTTAGATGAACAAAAACATTTGTTCATTTTCCTGCCCGTGGCAGGAGATCTCCTGCCCACAGCAAGGGACCAGGCTTGATGATCGTACAGGACCCTTCCAGTTCTGTGATTCTATTTAGCCGCTATCAGGTCATTTGGGGGAGATGCTGTTTTTAAAAAGAGAAATAAACCACCTTGCACAGAGAAGACACAGAACGAGTTTAATTAAATAAGTTTATTGTCCAATGTTTACACTCCTTACACTGCTGCTGCCAAGGGCAACAACATAAATAAGTCTGCAGCAGGAACTGCTCATTTCCCCACTATGAACACTGCTCTAGGAACCAGGCTTCTTTTTTCAGAATCACAAAAGCGAAGTGGACATGACGTTTCAGTGGCACAGTCTGCACAAGTACAGGTTAAAAATAAAATGTTTGGGCCAACCTGGTGACATGACAGCACCTACTGTGCTGCCACGTGGGAAGCTCAAGCCAGGAACCGAAGTGCTCTGGACCTTGCACATACAGCACTCCTCCGCAGAACCGGTTCACAGGTGAGATGAGTATCAGTCTCTGGTAAAATATTTGTCCACCTCCATGGTGAGGAAAAAGGTGCCCAGGTGAAGACACCACAAAGAAATAAGGAGAGCTGAGCACAGGGATAGGGAAATGCAAGTTAAAAAAGTACAAAAAGGAATTCATGTAAAATATAGATTATATATAAATTCTTTCAAGAACTTATTTAATAAGCTCATGAACACTGGCACGTGGCAATCTGAACTCAGGGGACATTTTTTCCTACTAAAAACAGGGAAAGAAATCTTAATGCCGTGTGCAAAAAATGTTCACCAATATCAGACTGATACATTTTACCATCTCACTGTAGTGTTTGAACAGCAAGGTAGATGCATTGGTTTCCAGCGTTACAGGCAACACTAGAGATACTGAAACGAGATAATGTAAACTTTTCTCTTAAGGCAGCTGGTACTGATGCTGCACGCAGGCATTGCTCAATGCCCATTACAATAACGGGACATTTAGCACTTTAAAACAAGGGGGGAAACAGCATTATTGGACTAAATGATGCATGTTGTCAAAACACTCCCTTTCACACGGCCCACTACATATTGGGACATTTAGAAAAATAAAGCGCCCACTCCACCAACTTCAGCCTGCTCTTTTACAAATATTTCAAAATACTGATAAATAATAGTGACTGCAAGCAGAATGCCAGTGCCTGACCCAATTGCTCCAAGAAAGTCTGCTAATACTGAGAGGGCACCGATGCACAGGCCACCAAATGCAGCTGCTGTCGGGATGTATCTGGAACAGAAAGGATTCACAATTAATTGCTTTCATCCAAAACTCATTTTTCTACCAATACACTCATGAACTGTACTGGAACAGATTATGTCATAGGAGGAAAAAACCCCAAGACCTGGGTTAGACTGCAAGACATTCACATAATCTACAAATAAGGCTGTGTGAGAAAAATCCTGGGTTCCAATTTTCCAAGTGAATGGCATTTATAACAGCAATACTTAATATCCATCCTGCACTTACTAGAGAGAATCTTCCAAATATTAAATACCTTAAAAAATTAAGAATTACATAAGTCGTGAAAAAACCTCAATAATCCTTCCAGTTTCTCAGAATGAAAACAGCTTACTATAAGAATAATTTTCTGCAAAACATCCCATGAGGCAAATATGAAAGTTTCTTTATTTGGGGTATGATTTCTGAGAAAAAAGCCCATTAAGAAAGTGCCGTCAGAAATCCCCTTATCTCCACATGGGGAAAACACCATTTACTGCTTGAATTCCAGTGCTGCGTACCATGCAGAGCAAGGTGCAGTGTGACTGATGCCAGAGCTCAACAGTGATTGTTTGAGTACCTGGGGAACTGAGATGTCTGCCCTTTAAAGGACTGCGTGAGGCTTCTCTCAAATTCAGCCAGTCTCCTGTTTAAAGAGGAAGCCCCGTGCACTTCTCTTTGATTCTTTTCATAAACACCCACCCCTGCAAGTTCATTATCATGTCTGCCTGGATAAAACTCAAACTACCACGACAGCAACAGAAAAAACTGGGAGAAGTGCAAATACAAAGAAAAGGTCATAACAAATCTTGCAGTGGGAGTCAGCCTGAGTGGCTCTGCAGGGGACACCTGGTTTGGTTGACCTAGCCCTATCCAAGCATTTATTATACAAGAAAACAGCACTCCAAGGAACCAGCATTTCCTTACCTATTAAGCTCGTGAACCATTGATGTATCCCTGTGGCCTCTCATTACCATTTGCTGTTCTTTCAGTTGCTTGGCAACCTAGAGAAACATTTCTATTAGAAACCTGCAGTGTTTCATAAACAGCTGATATTCAGTCACTGAGAAGTAAAAGCTGTGATCGGTTAAAAACTAGTCAAATCTAATTTGGAAGCAGTTTGAAAACATAGTATTAAACTGCAATTATCAGAACACCTACATCTTTTGCTGATGAACCAGATACTTCAATCCATGTCTTGGAGAAGAAAGCACAGGATCCCAACATAAAAATGATGTATACAATTACGTGGACAGGATCCTCAAATATGGCTCCCATG